>NC_053452.1:69841424-70196895 GCF_015227805.2 Hirundo rustica
GAAGAAAAAAGTAGCATTTGTAATGTTTCACGTGTGCACATATCTTCTCAGTTTATTTCCCTTTGGGTTATTATTCTGAGTAAAGATTACGTGTGAAGAATGTGTAATGAGAACTTGATGGCAGAGCTGCAAAGACTTGGCTTGACCACAGTATTTTGGGGCATTTAGGATGTATTTTAAAGGCCCAACAGAGGAAGAGTTTGACTGTGCTTTTATAGACAAAATTTATTCCCTCTGTTTTTGTGTTGTGTTTTGTTGTTTGTTTGTTTTTTGATAATACATTAAAAGCAGAACATTCTTCCAGAGTATTCCTGAGGTGAGTCTTTCTTCTGTCCTCAGGCGTGGTGGGCCCGCACATCTCACTGTTCAGAAATGGGGTAGCAGAGGTTGGACAGTCTGTCTTGTCCTGTGCTAGGCTTGGTGCTCCCAAAGAGCCCAGGCGAGCTCTAAAGGCAAGGCCCTAGATGATTGCTGGGTGGCTTCGTGGGAGTTTTGCTGGAGTGTGTACTGCAATGTGTCGAAAATCCCAGGAACAATGTGAATTCAGCTTATTATGTGAACATTTGCTTTATGACCTTTTATTTTTCATTGAAAATTTATGATCATATTTCTGTCTTTGTTTCTGACTTCCCCTTTCTTTGTCCTTCTCAAGGTTGCATGTAACATTTTAAGTTCAAGTATGCTATTGCAGCACTAGTAACAGCAGAATGCTTTGGATAATGTTGCATAGCAACATAAAATTTAATTTGTGTCAAATGTTTTGGCATTCTCCTAATGTGACTTTTTTTTTTCCCACTTAAATTGCATTGCCATTGATTGGGGTGAAACTATTGGTGTACTGGCACATTGTGAAGATTGTTTTAATCAAAGCAATGTCCAGCATCCAAAATTGTCTGGAGTCTTTGTTTCTGTCTTGCACTAGTTTAATGCCCTGTCAGCTATAAGAAATGGTGTGTGAAAGGAAGACTGTTACATTTCTGAACTTTTATGCAGCCCAGAATTATACTCTCTTCTTGTGATTACCCTTATTTCATATTCCCCTTGTGTTTACAGTCAATTTTCCAATGACATAAGTGCAACTATATTATCCATTGGTTAATGGAGGACTATTCACCAGGGAATAGAGTTGGTGAATAGTCTTTTCCTGTTTCAACAATGATCAAAGCACCTTGAGTTTATAAAGTAAATATTTTTTCTAGAAATTGCCTAAGAAACCATTGTTCCAAATGTATTTTGAAGCAGAGTCTTCTTATAAGGAATGTGGACATTTTGGCCATTTCTGGGGAAGGCCTAGATAGAAGTGAGGGGAGTGAATTTAAACAATGTCAGTTGAAGTATATCCTTAATTACCTCTCAAGAGAACATCTGACCTATGAAAAAACAAGTCAAACTGGGACACGAATATTCTACCTGACCACTGATTTAATTGTGTTAATGGTGGTTATATATGAGGGTAACTGAAGTAGAATGTCCGTCTGTGTGTGATTATGTGTAATTTGGTTAAAATGAAAGTGCAAGTAGAAAAGTCAATGTTTCCCTTTGATAAAATACCTTTAGTGAGTATGTTCTAGAGACTGGACTTCCAGGCTGATGCTGTCATCTCAGATACGTTTTACTGTTGTTAAACATGTGGCTCTGGAGCTGCTCAGCCAAAGGTGCAATAAAGCTGATTACAGCAGGGTGACAGAGATGGCTCTGTGAGCTGTGCTACCACTGCAACTCTGCAGCATGAGTGGTTTGAGGGGACTTGAGCTGCAGGGGGTATAGAAAAGGTGAAGCCTTCTGAAGGGGAATGCAGAAGGAGGAGGGGGGACAGATCCATATTTTAACCAGAGACATTTTGATTAGGTGATGGGAAACAAATATTTTGTCAGGTAGTGCCAGGTGTTGCCTACCAGAGGGGCTTGGTAACCTCCGGTGTTGGAGACTTGCAGCTCCCTTGGTCATGATATTGAACAGTCTGATGCAGCTTCAAGTCTGGCTCTATTTTGAGCTGCAAGATGTCCAGATGATCTCCAGAGGTCCTATCCAGCTCAAAGCATTGTATGATTTTGACTGATCCTCCAGATGAGTAACCAGATTTTTGGGCTGTTTAAATCAGTCTGTAATAAAGCTTGTGTAGTGACATCTTTGCTTCTGTTGAAGGTTAGGTCACCTTAAGCTTAATTAATGGACTTTTTTTTTTTTTTTTTTTCAAATATATGCAGATCTATGGTTGCATTGTGGCCAAAGTGTTGTTTTTTTTGGTTTTTTTTTTTTTTTTTCTGCTTTCCTTTACCTTTGCTTTTTGTACCAAGTTTTGTAAGAGTATATAAACGTGAAAAGATTTCTTTGCTAACTAGCACCTGTATGAAAACAGTACATTTCCCCTTTCAAGACATAATGAATACAGGCAAGGGTTGTGTTTAACCAAAATCTTTACCTGAGGCATTCCAAAGAAATATTTCAGGTATCTTCTGTACAATTCGTTCCTACTCCTAGTTAGTAATATGTTTTACCATCAGTCTCAGGTAAATTCTGCAAATGTAGTTTCTAGTAGAATTCATGATAGCTGGAGTTTAATGGCTATTTCGACCATATCAGTTCAGCTGCTATGAAATACGTAAGTCACTACCATAATCTGACAGCATGGTTTGTGACTGAATATGCAGTTTCCATGTCTCAGAATCCCGCAAGAATGGTCTTTTTCTCTCAAAGAATGGCACATGCTTCCATTTCTTTATCAGTTCTGTACACATTTAATCTTAAAATTATTTTATAAGGACCAAGAGTGGAGATAAAAAGTTACTGTACATTTTCAAAATGTTTCTGTTGCCACTAATATTCCTCTAATGGTAAAAAAAACGAAATTTGAGAACTTTTTAAAAACACAGTCTGGTGATACTTAGCTGTAAAATTTTGTGTACCATTTTATGGAGGTTTGACCTGGGCTGGATGCCTGGTGCCCATCAAAGCTCCCTCAACTGGACAGGGGAGAGAAAATAGAAAAAAAAAGGGCTGAAGGGGTGAGAGAAGGACAGGGAGAGATCACTCACCAGTTGCCATCACATGCAAGCCAGACTTAATTTAAGGAAATAGTTGAATTAATTCCTGATCAAAATCAGAGCTGGATTATGAGAAGTAAAACAAATCCTAAAACCACATTCCCCCCCATCTCTCCCTCCTGCCTGGGATTAGCTTTATTCCCAATTCTCTACCTCTTCCCCACACTCAGTGGCACAGGGAGATAGGGAAGGGGGTTAGCAGTGAGTCAATCCCATCTTGCTTCTGCCACTGCTTCCTCCTCAAGAAGGAGAGTCCTTCCCTGCTCCACCGCTGTGTCCCTCCCATGGGGAGATACTCCTCCATGAACTTCTTAGAGAAGTCTTGCCCATCGGTTTTAGTCCTTCACAGACTGCTCCAGCATGGTGCAGGGTTTTTTTTGGTTTTTTTGGTTTTTTTTTTTTTGCCTTTCCATGAGGCGCAGCACTTCAGGAGCAGGCTGCTCCAGCATGGAGCCTCATGGAATCACAAGTCCTGTGCCACAATTGTCTCTTTGGCATCTACCTGCTCCAGCATGGGCTTCTCCACAGGCTACAGGTGGATCTCTGCTCACTGTGGATCACCATGGGCCTCAGGGGGACATTCTCCTTCACCATGGTCTGCCCCAGAAGCTGCAATAGAATTTTGGCTCCAGAGATTGGAGCATCTCCCGACCCTCCTTCTTCACTGATCTTGGTGTCTGCAGAGTTTCTCTCATATATTCCCACTCTTCTCTACTCTGACCTCAATTACTTCTGTGCAGTAAGTTTTTTTTTTTTTCCTTTTAAAATCTGTTATCCCAGGGACACAAGCACTCTGCTTAATGGGATAAAAACATCTATGGTACTCTTTTTTCCTGTGCAGTCTTTTATTTACTTAATGTATTTACCTCTTTTTTTTTTCCTCCTTTCCAGATTTAAATAAGTTTTGAGTTCAGTTCTGTAATTTCAAGGCATTTTGTATGCCTTGTGATTTTGCTGACTCCATAGATTGTGTGCTGTAGTAATCAGCTTTATGTATGGCCTTTTGGTAATTTGATACTATCTGTATCATTACATTATTGATTCGAATGAAATGATAAATACCTTGATGGGATTTGTTAATGATATTACTTTGCAAGGTCAATAACTTCAACAGAATAGAGAAACAGCGGAAGAAAATTGTATGGATTACAAATCTAGGCCAAAAATGTAAGGAAATACGGTTTGGTTTTTGTAACATTAAGGACAACAACTGATAAAAACCAAGCTAAAAGTGATGCTATGTAATCAGAGTAGTGACTCTCATGAGTTTACAGTGTGTAAGGCTAAAGAGAAGCAGATGTGAAGATATTTTAATCTGTATGGTATACTTCTGTCCAGTGCTTCAGTATCAGAAAAATGTTGACCATACAGTTTTCTAAAAAAAGAGAAGTGGGGACAACAATTTTCCTACATGCATTTCAATATACAGAAGTATTTTAAGTGGAAGTGGTAATGATTCGGAACAATTATTAGCAATAGTGTTAGTGCCTATGTGCCAGTTCATTGATCTGAACACCAAGTCTGTGTTTGGACAGTGTTGGTTTAAGGCAGGGAAGTACCTGCAGTTCCTTACAGATGAGAAGAACAAAAGCTTTGTTTGCAAGTTTTGGTGAACAATCAGCAAATCCCTCTTAATCTTGAACTGAGAGGCTCAGCGGTCTTTGGAGTAGTGCCTGCAGAGTGGAGCACTGCCATCTCACTCAGGACCTTTGTCATTTGGGGAGCAGCATGCTAAAAGCTGAGACAAAAACACTATTTGCTCTCCTTTTGCTTGTGAAATGAAAGTATCTCTACGTATCAACACTGTGCTGTTTACAGTTGTTTTTTAAATAATAGAGACTTGAAAAGACAAGTCATGGCAGTGTCAGTAACTGTGGGGAGAGCACACCTTATCTGTAAGGTATGCAATCTCTTTTACAATAGATGCCTCCTAATTTGAGATTATTCTTTGACAAGTAACACATTCCAAAAGGGAAACACATTTGTTTGGATATAAACAATAAAGAATGGTGTATGGAAAGTGGTATATCCCTATGGACATTTTCTCACAGGACTGTAACTCTGCACCAAATCTCTTAAGAATTGTGTCACTGCTGTACTTAAGGAGATAACAACAACCATTAAAACTGAAGTATTGCCATCTATTGTTAGGTTGTTGTTCCTGTTTTGAGCTGTTATACTCTTTTAATACCACAGATGGTTTCTTTTCTTTCAACCTTTCTTCTGTTTTACTGTCTAAATATTAAAATCAGAAGTGTATCTTCAGGTGAGTCCATATGAGTCCCAGTCATGACGCTTCTAGTATTTGTGAAAACACACTTGTTTGTCCAGCATTTTCATTTCTCTCTCACCAAGATTTTTAAAATCGCTTTATTCCTTCTCCCCCACCAATGTAGAAAAGTAAATGTTAGTATCCATGCTTATTACTTGTAAAGCTCCTATTGTAAAGACTCATAGAGAATCATCATCACTTTCATCCTTTTTTGCGAATATTTCAGATTTTTGCTTCAGTTGTTTGTGCTGTTGACCTTGCTCTTTTTGCAAATGTTTTTTAGACAGTCAAACTTCAACTGAATTTCTCAGCAGGGATTTATTTGCCTGTTCATTTTTATAGCTTATATTAAATGTGAGAGTCCTAATTCTTACTGTTTCTGTTGTTCCTATAGCAACTAGGTAGGGGGAGATGCAGCAGCATCACTTCTCTTCCCAGCTGGTGTTTGTGTTCTCGGCAAGGGGGAAAGTATGAGGAAAATAGAGTATTAATGAGGATGTAACTGGTTGAAAAATATACTCCTTTTTGGGTTGTCTCACCCTTTACTCTAGAGGGGTTAATTAATGGTTTTAAGCTGGGCTTCTAAAACTTTCTTTATTGAAATTCTGTCCTCTTGGATAGAGACATGGTTTACTCTAAGTATGTGCCAGCTTCTAGTCTTTTAGCTGCTGCTTGGTTCTTGGTGGTTCCTTCCAGCTAAAACCCTGCTTTCTTCATCAAATGGCTAGCAGTAGGTTTTGTGTCAGGAACTAGACTGGTGCTTATGACTTACATATCGCCTGAACATACATGAAGTGTGGGATGTTTTAATTCCTGCTTTTTAATCTGATTTTTTCAGCTGACCAGCAACTGTAGTATACTAGACTGTAGTTTTATTGTCAGCTAAGTGACTATCATGGAGTAAAGCGTTTTGATATTTAAATGCTGCATTTTCAGAGATTACTGAGAACGAAGGTAGAACCAACACATTCTACCTTCTCCAAGAAGCAGAGGTTGTTTGAATTCTCCTTTAGTAGTCCTTTCTCTTACCTCATGATGGAAGCCTTCATAACATAGTTTCCTGAGGATCTCTGATGCCAAATTACACCCTCTGAAGTAAACCAAAATCTTTCCTCCATGCCTGAGCACCTGAAGTTCTGCTGCTCTGCCTTGGTGCCTCTTGTTTAGCCAAGCACTACTGCTCTATGAGGGTTGTGTTTCACCATGATATGTGCATTGTGAAGACTCTGGGGGAGAGTTTTAAAATATTCAAGCCATTATTATATAAAACAACCACAAAATATATGACCTATATTTTAGGCTCCTCTGAAGCAGTTTATTTTTATTAAATAAAATTCACGGGCACAGGAACTGGACAGCATGTCAAGAAGATGGTTTAGCATATGTACATTGAAAAGCCTTTCCTAGCCAGAACAGCTCTGATTAGCAAGAGGAACTCAGAAAGTGCTGATTAGTAGATAATCAATTGGTTAATTTGCCCACGTGGGAAATAAGAAGTTGAGACTTCTCACCTCACAGGAAGGTGCCATGATGCAAGTTGTTACTGACACAGTGTCCTGCATGTCCTGCAGGCATCAGGTTGCCATCCATGAAATCCTTGCTGCCTCCACTCCGGTGGTGGTGCCGCCTTAGGAAAAGTGCTTGCTCTTTTGGAAATAAGTTTTTAATTGTTTCCCATTTTATTACTTCCCTGTTTCCCCTGTCCCTGATTCTCTCAGAGGGGTTCACAAGAGCTAATGAACATGACATCTGCTAAGTTTATAAATCAGTTTGTTTCTCTGCTGGCTGCCTAAGCAGAGTTCCGATCCTCAGTGGATTACATATTGGAACAGATTTAAATTTTAATCAGAACAACATATCTTCAAAACATTCTGGCTTTAAAAAGACATAAATGGAGAAGTCTCTTGCTTTCATAGACTCTAACCTAGTGTATCTCCTGTATTCATGGGACCACTAAGTCTCCTAGGGCTTTGGGGAGTCTTTCTGAGGCTGAGGGTGCTGGGGCTGTTCAGTCTCAAGAAGAGAAGGCTCACATGAATAAAGTGTGACTAAAGAAAACTGAGCCAGACTCCTTGCAGTGCTATCCAGTGGAAGAACAGGAGGCAGTAGATGTAAATATAGTATATCAATAAACCTTTTTTACTATGA
Source organism: Hirundo rustica (assembly GCF_015227805.2). Taxonomy (NCBI): domain Eukaryota; kingdom Metazoa; phylum Chordata; class Aves; order Passeriformes; family Hirundinidae; genus Hirundo; species Hirundo rustica. The sequence continues at coordinate 69,848,889 of NC_053452.1, forward strand.
GAGTGGTCAAACACTGGAAGTTTCAGAGATAGGCTGTGAAGTCTCTGTCTGTGAAGAAGTTTAAAACCCAACTTGGCTTGGGTCTGAGCAATCTGCTGTAATTAACCCTGCTTTGAGACGTGATCTCCAGAGGTCCTTTCCAACCTGAAATATTCTCTGAATACTGTAGATTATGTCAACATATAAGATAGTTGGGAGCTTTTTTTCTGTGAAGAAATTGCTGCTCGGAGAATGTTGTATTGTCAGAGATAAACTGTGTCTTTTGTGAGATGTTTTGAAAATATTTCTGCTCAGATTTTAATTTTTATCTTAGTAAATCTTCTGAAGTTATAATGTTTATTTCTTACAACCTAATTTTTTATTAGAAACAACCTGACCTGTAAATCACTGCAGTAACAACATCTTTATCCGCTTGTTTCTCTTGACAAATAATTGCATTTTTATAATGCTTAAATTCCAATCCTGAATGTAAAGGTCTGTTGAAGTATTTTTGATTCATGGAATCATTATGATTGGAAAATCCCTCTAAGATCAAGTCCAACCATTAAAGTCACACCACCATGTGTAGAATTAAATCATGCCTTTAAGTGCCAAATCCTCATTTTTTTTTAACACTTCCAAGGATGGTGATTCTACTAATTTCTTGGGCAGCCTGTTCCAGTGCCTGCAGCTGTAGCTTTCCAGCCACTTTACCCCAGCCTGCAGCACTGCACGGGGTTGTTGTGACCCAAGGGCAGGAACCCAGCACTTTGCCTTGTGGAACCTCATACAATTGGTTTTGGCACATCAATCCAGCAAACTCATCATACTCGATTCCGAATCAGAGTTCCTAGGCAAAAGTTCAGGAAGAATTTCATCAAGAAAACTGGAGTTTTGCTTTCTTGGTTATGACAATTGTATCCATATGATTTTTAATAGAGGTAAAATGTAATGTGAACTTGCATGTGTCTCTTGCTGCCTGGTTACTGAATATGCAGAAAATGATTCTGTTCTCTGGAATATTTAATTCAAGGTAGTACATAAATGTACAACCAGAGTTCAACAATTGCCTTGAGGTGTTGATTTTATTATCATTAAATATTAGCTAAGAGCAAGCATCATCATCTTTGTCTTTCCCAGATTTGCTGGTGAGTTTGCTCAAGCTCAATTGAAATCACTCATGTTTTCCAAGAATGGAGTGCATATTGCCTCTTCAATGGTTCCAGTATATGTTGGGGAATTAAAAGTCAGTGATGGTGTTGAGAATTACAGATTAAAAAGGGAAGAATAAAAGAGGCATCTGGAAAGAGAGACAGGGGTTGGAGCCAGGGAGGAAACAATGTTAGCACTGAATGTGGGATGGGAAGAACAGCTTCCAGGGGGAAGGAGAAAGAATAGGTAAAGTAGGGTGCTTTTTTTGTTTGTTTGCTTGCTTTTTCAAAAAAGATAAAGATGTGTAATTTTGAGCCAAATTAGTAATCCTAGTTTGAGTGTCTCATTTCAGGTGAATAGTGGGTGGTGAGGAACAGAGAACTTAAGTGTAATTCTGACATCAGTTTTCTGGACATCTCTTTCAGATTCTTGAATAAATCCTGCCTGAGCAGACCCCTCTGCAGGCATTAAGGGTTTAAATATTGTTTCAATGAACATTCCAGAAATTCTGCTTTGAAGCTTTGTTATGCATCTCTTCATTCAAATTACTTAATGTTTTCAATCTTGTTTACTTTTTTACAGCTGTTAACACAATAGGGCAAAAGCTTCCAAAGAATGACTATTGATGTCTGAGGGAACCTAGATCCTAATTGCAGAACAATTGCTGTGATGTCATGTGCAGATTTTATGTGGTGTTCACAAACAGCTGGTGGCAAACAAATAGATTGCAACAAATGCCTATAAAGGTTTTGTTCTATTTGTAAAGCTGCTGTCTGCACTGTCAAAAGCTTTTGGGTTGTAGCTGAGTGTGAATATTCCTGTTTCAAGAGAATTCTCACAGCGTGAAATCAACTTTATGGAAAAAAAGTGCTTTCGCACATGTGATTTTTATCATTTGTACACTAAAAGCAAGCAGAAAGCTCTAGAAATGTAGTTGTATAGGATGAAAACAAAAATGACTTTCAACTATGTATTTGCATACTAAGATTTGGCATCACTTTAAATAAGTTATACCAACAAAAGCGATTCTTGCCAAATTATTGATGTGTAGCGTAAAAGTTAGCCTAATATAAAACTTTCCTCTAGAAGAAAATCTCTCAAGTGAATGTAATTATTCTAGTAACAGTAGAAATGCGCATTTAGTTAAAGACGGCATTTCATATTGTGAGATGTCAAAGTATATTTCTATTTTCTAATGGTGAAATTGGTAACTAGAGATAAAAACTAAATGTCAACAAGATAGAGATATGGTAATTTTAGACTTCTGAGGATATTTCTAGAAATGTTTTCATTATAAAATAAATGTATGTAATTTTATTATTCTCAAAAATAATCATCAAAGGCTGATCAGCTAAAAATTCTGCTTTTGTTTTCCAGAAACCAGCAAACATTCTGGTAATGGGTGAAGGTCCTGAAAGAGGAAGAGTCAAAATAGGTAAACTTTTTGGGAAAATTTAATTGTACAGCTAAGAGATTACTATAATAAAAAATGCATCTTCTGTGTAAGATAGACACATATCTTCAGTATTCTTTGAGTGTATATATCTACAACCTCTAGTTCAATTTTAAATCTCATTCACAGAGTTCACAGACTTAAGAATTTCCAAATATATTATTAGACATTTCTAAACTTGCCAAGGGTATTGGATGAGACATAAAAGCATCTCTGTGAAAGAAAAAAGTAATAAGCACAGAGAACAGTGATGATGAGCAGGGTTGTCTTTACTTCTACTATGATTAGTTAGTATAAGTTAGCATTGTTACTAATAAACTGTGTTTGTTGGTAGGTTTTTTGTTTGTTTGTTTTTTAATATAAATAACATTACTGTACATGTTTGTAGAGATGCATAGATTTGCTATGCAAAAATTATTTGGTGTCAAGGTGAGTAACATATGAAGCTGTGATGGTCTTTATCCAAAATCTAATTACCTTTAATTTTAGTGATGTACTTATTACCTTTTTAAAATAAATCCTCTGGCAATACTCAAGTTTGTGTAAAAGAAAAGTTTCAGATTTGATTTGGGTTTAAAATGTGTGGGTTTGACGGTGCAACAAATTTTGTGATTTGCCATCTAGCATTTCTTACTGTTACTTACCAGGCTCATTCTAAGGAGAATTTTTGAGTTCTATAGAATGAATGCTTAGTTTTAAAATACTCCTCCATAACAGTGCATGCTGACTGAATCTGGAGCTCATTCCTCCAAATCATGTAGGAGGCATGCCTTGAAAAATAGTGCAAAACAAACTACACTGCAGTCATTTTACTTTTGCACTTTGGATAAATACATAGTAGTCAAAAGGTCTCACAGTTTTGTAAGCATGTATAAAAATAAAGGAGAAAATGTTCATTAGAGACCTACTACTATTGACTTCAGTTAACCAAGTTTCTCTTAGTTTTAAAAAATGAACAGGCATCTGTGTTATGTAAAGTTTTACAATACCATGATGAAAACGTCAGAAGTTATCCTTCATAATCTCAGGGAAGAAGTAGGTGGAATTTAGCCTTAGAAAAATTTGGTGCAGCTTTGTTTTAAGTAGTTTTTGTTTTGTTAGAAACTTCGATTTGTAATTTTTAATGTTTTTGAGCTGTTGCTGTAATTGTTTTTGACAATACTCTTGAATTTTGATTTATTTATATTAAAGTTTAAATACTCTCCTCATTTTTTTCTCCCCATTCCCTAGCTGATATGGGTTTTGCAAGATTGTTTAACTCACCTTTGAAGCCATTGGCAGACTTGGATCCAGTTGTGGTGACATTCTGGTACAGAGCTCCAGAGCTGTTACTTGGGGCCAGACATTACACAAAGGCCATTGGTGAGTTGTCCTGTACAAAAGACCTTTGCCAGTTCTGTAAAGATGGTAGCCTTATAATAGGTAGGATGGTCAGCTGACCAGCTAGTTTTGGGGTTTTGTCACTGAAGTAGTAGTAGATGATTCTATCCATAAAATATTAATCAAGATTAATACTTTTTGGGACTGCGCTTTTATTTTTCAATATAACCTAGACATTTTAAATATCTAGTTTGCTTTGTTTTTAAAACAAAAATATCCTTTGAATTGGTTTTTGTGTTTTCTAAATATTAGCTTAAAAATCTTGCAATATTGTAAGCCTTTGAAAGGGAAATAGCTATGGCATTCTTGTAAGGTGTTACGTGTCCAGATGCTTCTATGAAATGTGTGGCTTGATAAGCAGAAGGCTGGACTCCTGTGCATAATTGGCAAATGATTTGCCCCTGATGACTTATGAAGCTCCATGTTCAGGAAATGCGGGTAGCCAGCTCTTTCTGCCCTAGTAAGTTCCAGAAGGACAATCAGCCTCAGTGCCCAGCTGTTTGGAGAATTAAAGCATTGAGGTGCATGGGAGATATTCTGCCTGCATGGTTGGCTTATATTGAACTGCAAAGGAAACAGTGACCATCATGGCTGCTCCATCATCATGGTCACTTCTGTGTAGGTACTGCAGGGGCTGCTCATAGATTCCTCTTCTGAACAAGCCCGTGTCCCTCAGTATCCTCTCCTGGAACAAGTTCTCCAGCTTTTAACCATGCTGGTTACCTCTGCTTCTTGCCTTTGTTACTCTGCTGTTTCATGGTTGTTAGAGCCGAGGCTGCCATTGATTATCATATCCCTAACCAATTCTTCTTCCTCAGCAGCAGGTCTGAGGGATGACACCTACAGTTTACTCACAAGTCCACTAGAAATCTTTTCAGCATTTCTCAAGTGACCCTGTTTGTGTTCTGTTTGTTCTCCATGATGACCCATGGTCTCTTCACCTTCTTCCACAGCTCCTTTTGCTGGTGTCCCAGTGCCCCACCCAGAGTGTATCTCCCAGTGTGAGGCCAGTGTCACCTGCAAACTGACTGCTGCGTGGCAGCACCCTCCCTCTGGAGCTCTGCCTCAGCTGAGACAGAGGCATCCCGGGGAGATCTGCTCCAGTGGGAGCTGGGGATGGAGCCTTGTAATGCCCCTGTCCCCTGCATGGTTCTGGCACAATCCCATGGTGGCAGGAGCAGACTCAGGGCCTGCATCACATCTTCCACTGTGCAGACTGGGCTGCTAACTACTAAGTCTGTGGTTGCTGAAGTGTTTTAAAGAAAATACCGACAGGATTGCCTCAAACGCCTGTAAATTAGATACTTTAATTGCCCTGTGTTCATAGTGGAAAACGCTGATGTGAATGGACCAGATTACTGAGTGACCTGTGTGTGTGGTACAGGGAAATTACCTCCACTGACAGCTACCTGATTTTGATAGATGGCATATTGTTTGGAGATTTGGGTGAGTGATATGTACCACTATCTCAGGGTATCTCTTTGAAGGATGAATTAGTGTAATGCTGTTGTTTGTTTAATTATGTCATAAATAACTTGATTCTTGCCCTGAGGGATCTCTAGTCTGTACTAAAACACAGGCAAAAAAAAAGTTCCTGTGAGACTTCAGAAGATGATGGTACATTGGAGAGATCTGGTTTTGCTAGTAGTTTATTATTTCTGAGGCTTTTATTCCTTGTATCACACCAATGAGTCACCCAGGAGGGGTGTGAAAGGTTAGTTACATAGTAGTACCTGGCATGCAGTGTGGGTGCTGGGGGCCCTCAAAACAGTTTGGACAGCAAAATAAAAAATACAGAAATGAAAAAAAGGAAAGTTGCAAGTTGAGATTTGTCGGCTGACTGAAGGATTAGAGGAGCATGTGACTGAAGAGAAGAGAAAAGAAAAAAGGTACATGGAGCTGATCTATGTGCAGTTTTAAGGCAAAGGGAAGAAGTGAGTAACAAAATGACAATAGTGATGATGTTCATGCAGTTTATTGAGTCCAGACTTGTGTTTTGCTTCTAGCACTATGTGCACTTTAAAAAGGGCCATTTTAATGAGTTAAGCATGCTAGTGAGAGTTTAACTCGAATGCTAATGTTTTTGGCGAAGGATGCAACTCTTAAAACTTTCTCTTAAATCTCTTGCAAGAAATACACTTTTAATATCTCTTAATATTACATGATTCTCAGGAAGTCTAGTGTATTGCTTTTTGTAATAACTCAGAAATTAAATAAGGTTCTCATTTAATTGCTCTTGAGTTGGAAACAATAATTTAGAGGAAAGTTGATTAGATATAGCAAATTATGAAAAAAAGATTATTTAGTGTAGCTATTTGTTTTCCATAGCTATTTCCCTATGTCTTTTGGCTAATACATAACTTTTATTGATTAGTAAATACATATAAGATAAAAATAAAAGCAGAGTTTTCTCTTTCAGTTTTGTTGTAGTGAGAAATATTTTTGTTTGAATTTGCTGGAAATCATTGTCATCAGTTCTCTTCTGCAATGTCCTAACATTGTCCAACAGTTGCAATGTGATTCAGATGTTTGCTTAGGTTTTTACTGACTTTGTCTTGATTTTACTTTATTTTAAATGTATTTTTTTTTGTTTTCTACATGTAATACTCTCTTCCTTATCTTTTTTTCACATATAATTTAATTATTAGCAGTGTATTCAAAATATCCTGGACACTGTCTACTATAGTTCCAATTTGGTTTTATTCTTGTAATAAAGCCTTTAGAAGTGTTTGCTTCTGTGTAAATAATTCTCGTACAAGATCAAAGACTGAAATTAGAATTTGATTGTTAACTTGTTCAGAATTTTAGTCTCTGATTTCTGGACCTGATCTTAGTTATGTTTTGTGGGTTTAACTTTGAGAGAAAATTGGGAGTAAATACAATCTGTTTAGAAAGTGATATATATTACACAAAACAATATATAAGGGTATTTCATTATTTTAGGGGTGATTTTTCAGTGATATTTTTCCTTTATTTAGTTCATCTCTTTATACTAATTAAATAGTCTACTTTTAATTTATTTCCTTGTAGAACAGATAGCTGTTCATCATATATATAACATCATGTTTTAAAAAGATATAGGAATCTGGAAAATACTATTGTTGAAAAACAGAAATAGTTTTTTCTTTCTGCATGTTAAAAGGATAATAAAAAGCCCATGTTGTGGTTTCATGGAGAGTAATACTTAATTTCCTGAATTGTGAATGTTTGTAATGTAAACCCTACTTGTTAATAAAAGTTTCACGTGTAATATCTGCTACTACAGTGACAAGTGAATAACTTATCAGATGAATGTAAAGTGGGAAAGTGGTGTTGTAGAAGCCAAAGTTCATTCTCTATTCCATTACCACAATATGAATTTGTACTAAATCCACTATGAAGATTTTCTGCATTTTCAGCATCAAAATTCAAAAATAGAATATGTTCTTCTGTGTTCATCAGGTCTTAATACTTTAGCAAAGACATAAAACCTACAAATAAAAGTAAATTGAACAAACTTAGATGAAACCAAGTAGCTGCAAAAATGTAAATTGCTTGCGATCGTGGAAACTTTATTAAAATTACTGAACAACTAGAAAGTGTAGCACAACAGAAAATGCCTTTATGCTCAAAATACTTCAGAAATAAGGTTGAAGTTAGTAGCAAAGTACAGAGTCCTTTCATGTATGGGCAAAGACTTCTGCAGTTTAATTTTAAGGAAACTAAAGGAAATGATTGTGGTAAAATGAGGGAAAAGTTAAGCTGACTTTGAGCTTGAAAGGAGACATTAATCAGAGTGATTTTTTTCACTCTGGGAACATCAGATTAGAAAAGAATGTTTTAGTAGGTAAAGCAAATAGTAAGAACTCTTTCATCAAAGGCGCTTAAGAAAGCATGTGGCAGTCTCCAATATGATTCATTCTGGGGCATCTTGTAGCATATCAAGGTAATAACGTAATTATGACTTGTTTTTATCAAGCTGCAGCTTGTATAGTTATCAGTGCTATCAAACAAGCTTGTTATCTAACCTCTCTTTGCCATTTGCCTTAATTACAGCAATAGCATGTTTGACAAGTGGCATCAGATGACTTACAGTATTTTAGATGTTTTGGATTTTGTTGACAAAAGAATTCTTTAAAGTGATCATTCAACCACCCATTAAGCAAGGCTGAAACACTGTCCTGAACCAAAAAAAGATGGGCTTGTATATAGTGAAATAATAAATCTGGAAACCTGAGAAATCTCCATTTCTTAAGTACCTTTTTGCACTTGTCTAAATTATAGGTCAGCAGAAATGTCAGAAATGGCCATGTATTTACTAGCCCAAATGATTCTTAGGTATAGAGAAACTGTAACTCAAAGCCTGGGTAGTGCACTGTCACCTCATTCTATTTCCAGACTACCACGCGGTTATGGAAGCTGGAAATGCGTGAAAGGTACAAGCAGATGTCAAAATGCCTTTGAAAGCAAATGTCACAGGCAAATACTCGGTGTATCAGAGGGAATGAATTTATAACAAATGCTGGGATCAGTCAGAGTTTCAACAACTCCATTTGACCTCATGCAGGAATAAAAGAGAGGGAAATATCTGGGGTGTATTATGTAGGATTTAGGATGGAAATATGTGCATATGTGTTCCATATTTCCTATGCAGTGAGTCCCACACATTCTGAGTACATCAGATGTCCCTACTGTGCGTGCACAGATTGTTGGCATGCTGGCCAGGCTGTGGGGCCTCTGGAAATCTTGGACTGATGCCTGAAGCTCTTTTGGTCTCATGTTCTGGGAGGAAAAGAAATAAGACCTATCTGAAGAATCCAGTAAACCAGAAATTACAGGTGGGATCAGCCAGAAGATTTAAAACTCTTCAGGAAAAATGTACAGGGAAGGTTCCCACCTGTCATCTGGGGAGCCAGAGGAGCAGGGGGACTGCTTTTAAGCATACATGAGAAATAAATAAGAAGAACAAATCCATAGTCAGTCAGCAGTTGATTGTTGCATAGGAATCCACATTCTTGTTTGTAAAAGGTTGTGATTTGAGGAGAGGGTTGTGGAAAAAAATAGAAAAATAAATTAAATTAGTGAGGTTTGGAAAATACTCATTTATGCGGGCTGAAAAGAAAAGCTCAGGCTGCACCAAGAAGGGAGCCTTGTTCACCCCCTGGAAAATGTTATACCACATGAGGAGCAATAGGATTCAGATGATATTTTGTAATAAATTTGTTTTGGCATGTGATAAGCTCTCTTAATTTTGATTATCAAAGTTGTTCTTATGCATTTTTCTGAGAGGCAAAATATTTTAGTCCCAAGGATTAATTGTTGCTCTTTTATCTAGTTATTGCAGGTACTGGATGATTTACTATTGTTTTTTCCTCTTGCTCTCTAAAATAGCAAAATACATCTAAAATACATCTAAAATACTATACAAACTTCTTATTTTATTAAAAACTAAAAAGCATTTTCTACTACAATAATCTAAGAAATGTAAAGTTATATAAAGGATTATTGGATCACCTAATTAGAACATTTTAAACCTGCATTAGTATTTTGGGAAGCTTGAGATGCTGACAGCAGCTCAAGGAATATCGTCTGCATGATTGTTGCACACTTTAACTTTTTTGTGATCTAGTTCCTGCCTTCTTCTAACACCTCTGTTACTCTTGCTTGTCAAATATATTAAGTCTGGAAATTAGCTGGTGGCCATTGTCAACTCTGAAGAGTTTGAAAGGTGTGTAGTAGTTTAATAGTCAAAAGAATGAGAACAGTTCCGTGGGTCTGACCTGTCTCTGCTGGTGTAAAACCAATGGAAGTACTGTAGTGTCGGACAGATTAGGTTGCATTTCTTAGGACAGAAAGCTGGGTTTCAAAAGGCTTGGCTTTTAAATACAGATTCAATGCCAAGGGTTGTATGTAGTTGGACATATTTAATTTATTCCATCCCAAGTGTTGTTTCATTATCTATAAAATGAGGACACTACTTATTGGTATTGTCCTGAAGATAAAGTCAGTTAAGGATAATAGGGAACTCCAGTACAAGTATGCTGTAAATTCTTTTTATTAACTCAATGAATTGATTATTTGTCTGAAAAACTGGGATGTCACTTAGCATCCGCAATTATTTTGACAAATTTATATATTCTGGACATTAAAAACAAAAAGGGAAAGAAAAGGAAAACCGAACCACTAAATCTTCAACACAGCTACAATCTGCTAATTGTCCTGGTTTGGATTGCTTGGTAAATTAACCTGTAAACTTCCACATGTGGTTACCCAATACTTTTTGTATTCTCATGGTTTTGTCCCCTTGCAACATTTTTGAAGGGAAGAACTGGATGGTTATGCCATTTTGTTTAGTATTTAGGCAAATTGGCTGCTTCATGATGATTACTATGACTTGACTGTATATGGCTTATTTTAAGGCAGGAAAAATAATACAAAAACACTCAGAAGGCAGAATATCCTTTATAGCAGTAGCTCTGTGATAAAAACCCACATTTGAGCAAGACGTGCCTTCAAAAATCTGTCTACACTTAGTCCCATGTACATCAAGAGTCATCAATGATTTGTGGGCCAAAAATCCTCCATACTGGTCATACTTCTAGTCCCATCTCTTTTTTTCCTTCTAACTGTTTTTTCCCTCCAAGTATCAGCTTTGTGTTCTTCCAAACTGTTAATAACCACGGGGCCTCATATGGGCAAGGTATTTCTTCCCTAGTGTCTCACTGACTTTGCCATTTACCAGACAGGTGAATTTTGCAGCAGCACGTTGATTCTCTAATCTTCCTGAGCAACATATGCCATGAATTTTTTTTAAAAAAAATTTAGATTTTTTAAAATAAAGAATATTTAGGGAAGTAAGACAGGAGTTTTTATTGTGAAAGTTGGTTCCATAAACGTTACCCTCACTATACTGTGCAGTAACGAGTAGCTTTTAATGTGCACTTTCTGCTACCAAATCTGAATAGTTGGCTCCTAAAAAGTTGATTTTGGCTTTAAACCAAGTGCCTACTATCCTAACAAGATGCATACTTCTGCTGCAGAGGAGTTGTTTTAGCTGATCCATCAGTTTGATCTTCAGGCATAATTACTTCAGCAATATCAACTGAAACTTTCAACATTACAACACTGATTGAGTGGAATGACTGGTTTTCAGGACAGGTGTGATTGCTTCACAAGTTTACTTCTTGTCAATAACTGTCACTGACAGCAGAATTACTCTTCACACCAGCTTATTTCATGTATTTTCCAATGGAGTTGCTTATAATTGCACTGGAGTTATTGTCAGTGCCTTACTAGAAATAGCTATAAGGCTGAAAACCTTAGTTACAGACATGTTAAGATATTATAAAGTAAAACAATCTGTTTGGAAGGAGAAAGAAGCTTCTTCAATGGTACTGTCTGGGAGGTTTCTTCATGTGTATTCCTCTCCGTTGACTGAAATAAAGTAGGCATCAAAAGGTTTGATAATTTCTAGAAAAGACTGTCATGGCTTGTGAATTGAAACAGTCCAAGAAAGTATTCTTCACAGATGTTCCTTGTTATAACTCAATCTACTAAATAGCAGGGCTTCTGCTCACGTTATGTTAGCTCTGAAGGTGCTGACATATTGGATCTATTAAAAAGTTGTAATAGTTAAAGACAAGCCAAGTGACAGCACACAACAGATAACAAACTCACTGTTCCTCTTTAGTTAGCATGGCGTTAACCTGCAGACTTCTGCTGTGTACAAAAAAGCTGGTTTATTAAAATATTTTGCATTTAATTAGGAAAAAAGTGTATTTCCCTTTCAAAGAATATGTACTGCTTTCTTATTTTCTATTGTCAGTATTTTTTTTTCCATATGATTTCATGAAATGCAGAGCTGTGCATATTTCCTGAAAAGCTTTGTAAATACTATTTTACCAAACAGTAGCTAATCTTGCCTGTTCCTGATTCTGTCATCATTATAGGAGGGAATAGTAACAATTTCTGTATTAGACCTCCCTAATACTTTGCAGAATAAGAGAGATTCGTCACCTTTGCAATTAGTTTTCACACTTCCTTTACTTGATGAAGTTTGACATTTGATAGTGGGAAGTAGCCCTGAAGCTACAAAGCTGCCTTTTGTCGCCCATTACATTCCCTCAGACTTTTTAAGAGTTTTCACTGAAAGGCCATTTTTCTTTTTACCCTTGTTTCCACGCAAATCTTTACAGCTTGCTTGACAGGGTACCTCTTGGACCTTCAGAGGTATTAGCTGAAACGTGGCTGTTGCTGAAACAAAGTAGCACTAGGTGCTTTACTAAATCTTGGAGGTGCTGGATTTGTCACAATGTTCCTCTGCCATCTCCAACCAGCTAAAGATATAGGATTAGGGAAAAAGCAAGACTGTAACACCCTTTCAACGGCAGAACTAAGCACTTGTCCCACTGACCTTAATTCCTTGCCCCGAAATGACACCACCTGAGGCTGGAGCAACCCCAGGTTCTGGAGGAACTGAGAGAAGAGGAGAAAGAAGATGGAATTGTCACTCTATTCTGGATTCATACAACCATCACTCTGTGCTCCCAAGGAAGTTAGCTGCTATACAGCTAGCTAATGTAATAGATAATCTGGTTTATGCAGTAGTTCTGGAGACACAAGAGAGGAGTTTAAGAATTGTTGATGAAGATGTGGTATATAGGAATTGGGGGGGAGGAGGTGGGGGGAGAAGGAGTCTTTAGAAGACAGCCACTGAAAGTCCTTGCAAAAGCAATATGACATTGGTGAAGGTTTAGTTCTCAAGGTACCGATCCTGGCAAAAGTAAAATTCTTGTGCTCTGGAGTTAAAATTGTTGGTAAGATTTCAGTGTTGATAATTCCTGTCTTCAGGAAGCTGCACATTTTAAATAGAAGGTTTCATATGGAACCATAAACCTGGAATTTCCAAATTCTTGGATGTGAAGTTCCATAAACTAAGGATTAAGTTCTTTTACAGGATTTTGCTGTTTGAAATCATATTTTTGCTGCATGAAAGGACTACTTAGGGCCTCTGGATTTGTTGCCACTCCCTGTATTAAATCTATTGTACCTGTGTTGTCAAGCTTATCACAGTAATTTTAGTCTAATCTTGCAAGCTAGATAATGTATCTAATGCATAGCAGAAGTCTGAAATCATATAATCCAGGATCTTCATTTAATGACACACTGCAGAGTAGAAATTTCAGTGGGAAAAGAAAATATTTTGACAACCTTGAATACCTCTGTTAACAGAGAATGATGAAAGCCTGGCCTATTAAAGCACTGCAGAAAATGACAATTGATTTAAGTGAACTCAGAATTTCAGTTAAGATGCTTTAAAATGTTTAAGGTTGTATCTATTGAAATTAATTAAATTGTTAGTGCAAACATGAGAAGATGGCAGCTTAGTTTATAATGCTAGGATGAAGGCATAGAGGTAAAAAGAAAAGGATGGTGGATTTCATTATTAATTCGAGTTATTATAGTTTTGCAGTTAAAAGTTTTGAATTACCTTGACATTACATCATGGCACAGAAGATGATGCACTTTGGAAATAAAACATTGTTCTTAGATATATGGTTGGCTGGCTGTAAACATCCCTCAGGTTAGTGGGAGGTGTTGTTTCTGTCTGCAGCACAGTCAACTTTATGGCTTTACAAGTGCAAGTTATTCTTCAGTCAAGAAGAGATGCTGTTTGTTAAAAATTGGTTCAACACTGCCTAACATCAAAGAGTGAAAGCAAATTTCTGACCCTTAGCCCACTGACACCATTTTTTGCTTCCGCTTGAAAAGCCTGTCATGTAAATGTTTGACCACATTTTCAGTTCTTCACAGAAGGTATCAAATTTAAAAGGCTGTAACCACTTCCTCAACCTTCTGTTTTGCTGATTAAAGTTTAAATGAAGCACATAAAAATTGGGACCTTAATGTATGAATGGCAAGGTCTTTCCCTTGTGTGCATGTATGGTAACAGAACATATGTAACAGGCATGTTCTGTTCACCTTACCAGACCAAAGAAATCCCTGTTTAAGGTTATATTATTTTTTAAATCTAATTTCTAATGCTAAAACCAGCATAAAAATAATACTCTTTTTCTATTCTATCTCTGTGCTTCTAGACTCTTGTATATAAAGATTCCAGGTAAGTCTAGAATGTGCTGTTGTGCTCAGCATGAGATGGAATATTTTTTTAATAGATGTTATATCTTTTCATTTGACCAATTAATGGCTATTTGCAAAAATTAGACACATTTGCCTGTACAGCCCCATTTTAGGTTTCCAGTCTGTTGATGTCCTTGCCTTGACTGGAAGGTTTTGGAGGATCTTAAGTAAGTGCTGTAGCTCTTAAAGTGGCCTGAAGAGCCCTGTTTGGGCTAAGGCCTTGCTATGTATTTCTTGGGTACCCTGGTTGTTGCATTAGCTCTTGGCAGGTGCAGGGAAGCTGTATTCTGCTGTTTGTCCTTCTGCTCTTCACTGCCTTTACCAGCATCCACATGTGTCCAAGATTGTAGACTTTGTGTTCAAAACAACAGGAAAAAAGCACTTTGGTTAAGTACTGATGCTATTATGCTAAACCTCACTAATGATGAATTCCTCAGATTGATTGCACCTAAATGATGTTTTCCAAGTTTTTACTTGCTTTCTTTAAGAGAATTTTATTTTCTTATGGATTTTATTCTCTTAAGGAATTGTATGAGACTAAGAGATAGTTTATTTATTTCTTTTCTTGGATATAGTTAAGAATCAAGATGTATTTAAACTTGGATTCTGTCCTGTGTTCAGTGAAAATTTTGGTTGATATGCATGGGAAAAGATGTTTCATTTTATGAGTTGAGGCTATTGCTTAATAAATTGTCTTATTGTCTTAAGTGGTCATACTATTCTTAAAGAATGTTTCTGAGATACTGGAACAAATACAGAAATGAGACTATTGTGCCATAGAAATGAAAGAATACATGAGCATTTGTCTGCTTAATCAGCCCTATCACTGAAACAGCATCCCTTTGTTCTCGCTTCTTGGCTACAGTGCTAAAGCAGAGCGGGACATGCAGGATTTTCTCAGCTGACCTATAAAGCTACTAGAGCCCCACTTTTTAAAACTGGGACATAGACAGCCATACAAATGTTTTAATAATCTGTGCACACAGGCATTTGTATGGGAAGTCTGTTTACCAACCACAAGTGTCCATCCATAAGAGGCTGGAGATTTTTTCTTTTCATAAAATTATGTAGTACTTGAGTAGTATTGTTGTAGTGGAAGGATATTTCAGTGGAGAACAGGTTTGAATGGAAGCTGAGGAAGTTGCGTTGTTGAGTCATTCCCACCCCTCTCTCCAGAGCCAAGGAGCAAAACTGGCTTGCACTGGAGTCTGGAGTAAACTTGGGGAAAGTGAGGAATCTGTAAGTCTCGGGGGCAGAGGAGAACATCAACAGAACACAGCCCCACAGACAGTAAAAACCTTTTACTACAGATGAGTCCTGAAGCCTAATGGCAGTAGAAGAGACTGTAAGAAACAGAACGATCTTTACAGGAATAGTTGTGTTACTCTGGTAAATTTACTAGCATCCTTCCAAGATATCAGATGGGAAAACATTTAGTACCCAGTGCAACTCTGTAGGAACCTTTGTGTCCCAGTTTTCAGTGGGTCTGGGACATAACAAATGGATACCTTCAGTAGTTTTAGCTTTGGCTCAGAAGGGGTGAGGCCACTCACTGTCTTGGTCATTAGTAGAGGGGAGAGGAGAGAATTACTTGTTGGATAATTTTTGCCACTTATTATGGTGCTTGCTTTTTAAAAAAGTTCTGTTTATAATGAATTTTTAGTATAACATTATAAGAAGCTCCTTTATTGCTAGAGGCAGATGATGTGCATTAGAATAATAATACACTGTACTTGAAAAATACTACTTGTGTGTTTTAAGCTCTGCTCTGTCAGTGCCCACTGCTGAGGAGTAGTATGTGTTACTTGGAATATATTTGAAATAGATGTAATAATCATTAATTTTTAAGGATCATAAATGGATAACCTTAAATAGCACTAGACAAGGACTTTTTTTCCCAGAGTTAGAAATTAAAGTTAAAATTTATATTTGGTTGAAGAAGAAGGCTTTGTTGTCTAATTCTTACCACCTTTTATAAGGTGTTCCGATACAGACTTAACATGATTGGTGAATAGGAACGACACCTCTCTAATCCCTTTGGCTAAACTAGAGAAACAGCAAAACACCACCTGGAGAAAGATTGTTTTGGGAATGGATAGTTGTTTGCCAAGATTGTTTTGAGAAGAAGCTTTCTCGAGAACTTTTCCCTTGGGAAACAGCGTTGTTAGCAGGCTAAAATCTCTTCAGACTTAGAAATGTCAGGCCCACAGGCTGACTACTATGAACAGTGTAGGAGATAAATACCTATTAATACTGCTTGTATCTATGAAGTGTTTAAACTTAACAGAATTTAATGAAGCATTCCTGATAGAAAAAGTGCCACATGGTACACTATTATTGCAAGTTATGAATGTTTTTTAGAAGAAACGAAGAAAAGGACTAGCTAATCTTGGCAGAAAATCATTAACTCTGAATTATGTCAATATATGCCAAGGATGTGTTCAAGATCAAGCTACATAAAAGGTTCATGAAGAGAAGACCCTGACCTGCTTGAGCTACATGGCTTCAAGGGCTTTTTCATCAATTTAATCTTTTCTTACATAAATTAAAGCTTCAGGTTTTCTGTACCAAGTCTTTTGGGTTACTTTATATTAGTTCTTTGGAGATGAAGGATTGACTATGGCAAGAAACACAGTTGTTATATTCTCTAGCAGTTCATATGCTGGGGTTCAACCACAACTGATCAAAGTTAAAATAGAGTTAAAATAGTCTCATGCTTGACTTGCCCAATAATGCCACCCCACAGAAAATCATAACACCATCTTGGGAGTTTCCAGTGTTTATACAGATGTAACATCCAGCTGGTACAATGTTTGTCTTTCTGAATTCTCTAAGGATTTAAAATGCACTCTGTATGCTGTGGCTCTTCTTTCACACAGTGCAGGTGATAAAAAAAAAAAAAGCAACACAGTTTTGAAGTTTGGTGTGTCACATCAGGAAGATTTCCCAGTTAAGCTTTGCTGTCAGGGAGAATACTAGATTTTACCTTTGTTTTTTTGGTGATTGGTTTGTTGGTTGGTTTTTTTTTCATTAAAAGGAAAAGGTGAGCCTGGATAGAGCAGTAATGAATGGAATGATGAGCAGTGGCCCGGTTTCTCCCTCACAATATGATGGACAGTGAGCATTGTAGAAAGCCATGAAAACTAAGAGAGCTGCAATTCTTTTGGCCTCTAGATAAGCCATCTCCAAAAGGATTTGCTATCTGTTATGAAAATGAGTGAGTAGATACTGTTAAATGAAGATTCCATTCTTCAATTAATAAGTCATTTCCATTCCAGGGTGGATAATTTATGCCTACTACCCAGGCAGCAATTGTGATTAACATGCTGCATTAGTTGCTTGAGCAGATAAAATCTCAACAGCTAAAGATCTTGTTTTCATGCAGATAAGGCTAATAGGAAAATCAAAGGAAGATAAAACCTTGAGAATGTGATGTAATGCACAGAGCAAGTTATACCCTGTCAAAACAATAAAGTCTGAATGAAATGTTATCAGATTTTCCTGTAAGGGAGGTTTGAAGAAAGGATTATATATTGGAACACTCAAGCTCCACACCTGTAGTATGATGGAAATGGAACTGACCATTTTTGGCAAATAGTGTGGTAGCTGTTTCTTTGTTTTCTACATAAGGAGAACAGTGCTTTTTCTGGAGGACACCCTGTGTCTCATAGTCAGCGTGGGCCAAACACCACCATCGACAGCAAGTGGGGTTTGGAGTCTCAGATTAATTGCAGCAATCAAGAGACTTTCCTTGGTGTTTTCTTTAGTCTGAATCCAATAAACTAAACTCTGGGTAAAGAATTTTATATCTCTTAGAGCTATACATTAAAGTTAAATTGCTTTTTATATTTATTTTGTTAAATTAGAAAAAAATAAGGTTTCCTAGGGTCAGCTGATTTAACTTCAGCTACTACACAAGTCTCCACACTCTTGTATTCAGCAGACTGTGCTTATTATTAATCTGATCTCAACAACTTTTCCAAAGTTGTATCCCAGTATCCCTGGCATATATTTATCAGTGTAGCAAATCCTTAAAACCTTTTTTTTTTTTTTTTGGGGGGGGGGGGGATGGGGGGGAGGGGGGAGTGGCTGGTAAGAAGCTTCTTCTCACTGGCAAATTCACACTTTCATTTTAAGATGCATATTAAACCATTTGGGTCATACAGAACACTAAGATGGATGGTAATGAGTAGTAACTAGAATACATTCATGTAATCTGAAAAATTATTCTCCTGTAAATTAATGTTTTGGTCCACAATATATTTAATTAAAAAAAAATGTTAATGAGAATTTTATTAACTAGAAGTAGGTTTTTTCTTTTCCTTTCAGTGTATAGAATCATTAAGGTAGAAAAGGTCTCTAAGTTCATCAAGTCCAACTGTCAAATATCATGCTGTTGTTTTCTTTATGCACATGAGACAGTTAAAGTACTGTTGCTGTGGGAGTCTGTTGTCAAGTAGGATTTTAATTTTTTCAAAGTTTGATAGTCATTCTTCTACACTTGAATAAAATTAAGATTTTTTTTCCCCTCATTTTAACTAGCTTGCAATCATTTGGTTAAACATATGAGCTATTAGTCTTTTCCTTAGTATTTATTTGGTTATCAAGTGTCTGTTTTGAATTGTTCTGAAATACGTGGTTGAAGTATTATTTCAGTGTATCTTTGTGAGGGATCTTTGGTCAACTGAATGTCCTTTGAGCTATGTTGTAAGCAAATATTATGTAACTTTGTGACATAACTGTGAATATGTTAAATGCTGGACTGCCACTGTACAAATTGGCTTTCAAGACTCTAATATTGGTTTAAAGAAAGCATCTCCAGATATTACCCTTTTTAATGTATTATATTAATGCATTGTTTTTAAATGTGAAGTATTTTGTCTTACTGTAGTTAGACATGTTGAGAAATTGTGCAGAAACAAAAAACAGAGCAATTGAGTACAGTAAATTTTCATTAATTATCCCCCTTCTTTTGTAGATATTTGGGCAATCGGCTGCATATTTGCCGAACTATTGACTTCAGAACCTATATTTCACTGTCGCCAGGAGGACATCAAAACAAGTAATCCTTTTCATCATGATCAGCTAGACCGCATTTTCAGTGTAATGGGATTCCCTGCAGGTAATTTATTTTCATTAAAGCAGCAGACATAACGCTAGTGAGTTGTTTGTTGTTTTTTTTTTTTTCCTAAAGGAGATTACTAGTTGTTTGTATAGGTACAAAGAAATTGTCAGTTTGATGGATTTGGAAATGCTGACAATTAAAGAACAATAGCACTGGCCAACAAACAGGAAGTCAAACAACTCCTGTAGTTATTTCTTCCTGAGTATTACTTAACCTACACGTTCTGAATTATAAATGCTTTTTCTTTTTTCCACACTACTGAAGATAAAGACTGGGAAGACATAAGGAAGATGCCAGAATACCCAACTCTTCAGAAAGATTTTAGAAGAACAACGTAAGTAATGATAATGTAACAACAGCTCATTGAATGTGGTGGAGGTAGAAATCAGCTACTATGCTCTGACTTTTTGGGGAGGGGATTTTGAAGTATTTGGGTTCTAACACTGTGGCAGCTGTCCTGTTTGAATTAGCTGGTTTACATGAAAGGTATTCTCTTCCTCAGCTGCTTGTTAAGAACTTCAACTGAGTGGCCTCCTCCTTTTTCTAGAAGGGGCTGTTATAAGTTGTAATTTAGTCTATGGCAGGCGCAGACAAATGAGCTTCCTTTACCCATTTCTATTACATATTCAAGATAATGTTCATTTTGAGTGAGAAAGAATAGGGAAGCACTGGTATTTTTGATAAGTGGATACGTGGAGACAGCAATGTATTGGGCAGAAATTTCTATTGGAAGTAAAGTTCAACAGGTTGTGACTAAAAGCCTGTCCATGATCTGAGAATTTTCCACTTTTACTGCTTCTTGGTGCTTTGGCTAAATTAGTCAAGTGGTGATAGTAGATCAGAGCTGGTAAGGAGTCACATGGAGTCACTCCTTAAAGTAAGGCAGAGGACATGGATTAGGGAGTTTTGGATTCTGTTTACAGCTCTGACATGGATCCATTACACTGGCTTTACACAAGATATGAAGCTTATCTGTGCATGAAGCTTCTTTCTTTTGAAAATGGCTATAGATAACCTCTGGAGCTGTAAATTAAAGGCAAGGCACAGATCATAGATACTTAGGGCAATTTTGAGCTTGGGGGCTGTAAGGACTGTACAGTTTTCTGGAGGTTGGGGAGACAGAATGGTAATCTAAGTGCTCTGCCAAGTTCTAACTGGAAACAATAGCTTAAATGTTGAGCTGTGATTAACTGCTGAATGCTTTCTGTGGCAGAGTTGCTTTAGAAAAATAGAGTAAAAACTTCAAATTGTGTCTCTCTCTCATTGTCCTTATCGACAGCTTATCCATATAGTATAAAAGTTGCATGTTTCATGGAGATAGTCTTTATACAGTTGATAGCACTCCTATTGGTGAAGAGCACACTTAGTGTGCAACTGCTAGATAAACACCTGACATGTCTTCCAATAGCTGTTCTTCTTACAGTTTACTTACTGAGGGATGGGTGATGTTTCTGTGGTCACGTGATAGAGTTCCATGTTTTTAATGCACAATTATTTCAGATATGTCTTTCTTTAACTGTATTTTTCAGATATGCCAATAGTAGCCTCATAAAATACATGGAGAAACACAAAGTCAAGCCTGACAGCAAAGTTTTTCTTTTGGTAGGTGCAACTTGCAAATTGCTGTGATGACAAGAATGAAATTGCAATTCTAAGGGTAGTATCTGTGTCTGTTTTCCTATCCCATTCTAATGGACACCTATGTTAAAGAAAACTGTTTATCACTAACTGGCCATTTTTGAAATGTGTTTTCTTCATACACAAATTGCTTAAACTGCTGGTATTGAAGATCTGAGAGTCTTCTTTAATTAAGATCTGCAAGACACTTGTATACGCAGCCTTACCTTTAGGTCTGCTGTGCAAATAAGAGAGTGAGTATAACGTGTTTGATTCTGTGTGGGTTCAGAGAGCTAAAGAGCCCCCAAAAGCTAAAGAGTTTTGTGAAGAAAGGGAAGAGGAAAGGAGAAATTTATTTCCTGTAGTAATTTGGTTTTCTTTTTCTTCCCTCTGACAGTAGTCCACCACTGTTCTGGGGATGATTCCAAACAAAATCCCTAAACATATATTTGCTGGTTGCCTAGTTGAGTCATCCATTGTAGGCCAACACAGGGTTGCTCTGTAATGTAGCATCATTTCTGGATGTCTCTGTGATGACTTAGTGCTGTCTAAATTTAGGAATGAAGTTCAAAGTGACTTTGCTAATGCTGTGTACAGGGAGCTCTGTAATGAGGCTCTTAGTGCAGCTTGACTTTCAGTGGTCTGTTTTCAGTTACAAATTCAGCACAGCAGTCATCTTTCTACGTCCTGGCAAAGATTTGCTCTTTGAGTCATTAGTTGCTGCTGGATGATGACACAAATAGCTGTGGAAACAGAATAGGTTGGTCCCAAGTGGGTGGAAGGGAAGAATTTCCATAAGAAGAGTGAGACTTGAAGAAAAATGAATGAATTTCTTAAACTCAACTTACTGGGCACACATTGGAATCACCTGGAGGGTAAGTGTAACTGAAAAGACAACAATTGTAAGAGACATCATTAGTTAGCACATGAACTTCCATGTTTTCCTACTAAAAGTGGAATCCACCAGAAAACCTGCTTGCTGTCAGCTTCTATTACTAATTCTCTAAGGCTGTACACTGTGTTGAGAGTCATCTTGGGTGGGTTGGCTGCTTTCCCCGGGGGAGATACTAACCAGAACTCTGAAGAATAACAAAACTAACTATACTTTGCCCTTCTCTCTGAACATTGTGAGGAAGACTTAGTTCTCTAAGTAAGGTAGTTTGTTAGAATTTTCTCACAGTTCAAGGAGTGAGTAAGGGTGGTTTAATGATCAGCTACAGAGACAGAGGCTGATCTCAAATAGGTCAGTCTCCCAAAGCTCTGAGTAAGAATGCCCAGGGGTATGGACTGCCTTCCTGCTATCTAATTGCTGTACATTGGAGGTACATGTATTGTGAAGCAGATTCCCTAAAACTCCTTGTTCGTAACCAAGGTAGTTATTTTTATGAGATGACCTCTATCTTGCAGGGTGACCTCTGAAGACATCTGCTTTGTAGCAGTCATTGATTGAGACTGTGCTAATGAGTACAGGAAGTGCGGTGCTTGAGGAACAGATGGCATCAAGTAGATCAGTGCAGGATAGCAAGTGACTCTTGACAAAGAGAATGATATTATGCCATTCTGCTGATTGACATTGAAGGATAATGTCTACATGAAGGGCAGAATGTTTTCCGTTCAGGAAAAGGCATCTGTTCTTGCTGTCCTGGAAAAGTTACAAGCGTAGTATTCATAGCTGTCATGCCAGGCCAGTGGAGCCTGAGAGCTTGAGACCTGATGGGAAGTATAAGATTTTGATGAAATCTAGTCTCATTGGCTTCCTATGTTGTCTTAGCAGCTGCTGCCTTGAAAACTAACTGTCTCCAGACATGTTTTTTATTAATTCCCCCAGAAGCTACAGATAATCAGAATTTCTCAAAGAAATTGGTTCACAGTTGCATCACTGATAGGCAGGTTATCTTCCTGGGAGTGATATTGTGTGTGATATTACTTGGAATGGGCTAGCTGATTGTATCCTTGGGAGTGAAGCAGGAATGCTAAGGGAATGACCAGATCATTAACAGGGCAAAGACATCTTTAGGTCCTCTGCTGTACATTAGCCTTACCTATGAGTGACAAAGAATACAGGTCATGTTTGGAGACAGTTTGTGACGACCATGTTGAATGGCAGAAAACTGGCGGAGCTTTCACTCGGGTAGGGCTGCAGCAACCAGGTGGGGCAGGACTCCAGGGGGCAGAGGCTGATGCCCTGTGCTCTTCTGTCATCTGGCACCAAAGGTCAGGAGTGGCCTTGTACAAAATATGCATTTTTGTCCCTGCAAGTCACTGTGGAGGAACTGGGAAATTTGCATAACCTGTAATGGTGTCAGAAGCTGCTCTAGCTGACAAAAAAAAATTCATGTAGGGAAAGGTGATTTGAAGTAAAGATGACTATATTGTATTGTGTGAGGTCACTATGTAGAGAGCCAACATATCATTAGAAGTTAAGTTTGTTAAAATGCACAGAAAATGTATGGTTAAGAGTTATCTCACCACGCAAAAATACAGTAACAAAGTGCCCATTCAAACCTCCGGGTGTATACAATGCAGGAATATCTTGAGGTGTATCTCTAGCAGGTAGCAGATATCCGTTTAGGAGCTAGCTGCAGATGAACTGAAGGGTGGAGAGACAGCCCAAATGGCTCTGTTTTGCTGTGAGTCTCTTGAGGTCTGTCCCCATAAAGTATGTGATTACAAAGAGCTGGGAAGGAAATGGCGAAAGTACAGAGAGTTTTGAGACCTTATCTATCAAGTAGGGTTAACTACAACTATTGACAAAGATGATTCCTTGTATTTCCTTTCATGAAGAGAGTGAGTGCTTTTACTGAGGCTGTTTGGTGTAGTATATATATATAGAATATAGAATTGTACATCAGGTTATTAATTTATTGGAATAAAAAGCCCCAAATACCCATGTCAAAATCACACTATTTTGTTAAATATCCAGGCAGTTTTTGTTGGAGACCTGAAAGATAGTTTGAGCTGAGGTGTCCTTTACAGAAGGAAATTTATTTTCACTACTGTCTTGAATTAAGAGAGTATTGTGTGAGAGCAAGATACTGTATAATGTAATTTGAGCACCCAAATTTCCTACTGTAAGTTTATCAGAATATGATAAATAAGTAACTATTTTAAATGGTGTGATATGCCTATAATTCCTGTTTTATACTACTAATATATTGTAATCCTCTTTTATAACTTGCTGCAGTCAAAAGCATTCTAGCTAATAAATTTGTGCTTGTTTTCCTCCTAGCAAGGAAGAAAGGTTACTAGGAAGGGTCTGCTTCTTCTCATTTCAGTACCAATTAGAGTGGGTTTGGGGGCTGCATGAATAGCAGTGTGCTCTGATTCTGGAATGTTGCCAGTGCAAGAAATGAAGATTTATTGTTTCCATCCCTAAAGCAATATGGAGAATCCTGGTCGTGTTCTGTCCGTTCTGACATTTTTTCTTTTTGCGTCAGCAGTGCTTCTATACTTCAACAGTATCGAAGCTATACGTGTAACACAACGAAAAGCTGTTATTTGGAAATTATGAACCTGTAATAGTTGAATTTAGCATTGCCTTAATGCAGTGGTTCAGCCTGAGTAGTTAATACTGCCTGATACGCTTAACTATTTATTACATGAGAAGTACTTCACAACCACAGTACTTTGATGGATGTGCAGGGTAGTTCTTGGGAACTTCACTGAACAAGCAATGCTAACTAGGGCTTGTCTAGACAAGCCAGAAATAATTTAGCAATCCACAATCCAAGACATACAAGTCATAGTTTGAAAAACGATAGTTTGATAAGCTTTTTGTTGTTTTTATTGTTCTGCTTTGCAGCTTCAGAAGCTTCTTACTATGGACCCTACAAAGAGAATTACCTCAGAGCAGGCTTTGCAGGACCCCTACTTTCAAGAGGATCCTCTGCCTACATCAGAGTATGTATTCCCTCTTCTGTGCACACGTGGGGTGACTTCTTTCTGCTACTTGCTAGTCCCTGAAATGACACAACAGCTGAAAAATTCACAGATACCTACATGTGTCCACAAGAAGTAGCAGCTCAGCTATGCTCAGTAGAAACTACAAGTGTAGTACAGAAGTGTCTGTATCTACTGGTATCTACTGGTACCTACTGCCAGAACTGAGCGGTCATGATAAGTAACCCGGTACCACAGTAGTGTTGTAATTCTGAACATACTACCAAAGCCAGAGTGACATTACTGCAACATTTAGAGAATCAATCTCTGCCCTCTTCTCTTCTGCTTTACACAGCCTCACAGAGCCCTGTTCTCCATTGCCTGGCTGACTGTGCCTCTCCCTAGGAGTGGGACAGTTCTCTGACCTACACCCCATTCCCATGCCCTCTTTCACAGGGTATGAGAAAAGTGAAGAGATAAATGGCTGCCTAAAACCCCACAAATCCCTTGTTCAGAAGGCCTGAGAGTACAGAATCAATATCTCTGTATGTTTTGTTGTCATGAAAAGTTCAAATGACATATTCAATTCCAGCTGGCAGACTTTTTCAGTTTCTCTTCCCAGTTTTCAGAAGCATGGTGGTGCATAGCATTATGATCTGTCTGAACGTGATGTAGGTGGACTTCTGCCTTTGCTTTCACTGTTTCCTCAACTAGGAGGCAACACCAAAAGGAGGGAACAGTCACTGGAATGCAAAAGGAGTCTAGTTGAGACTAGTTTGGTTTTTTAAATTTCTTTTTCTATTTGAAAAAATCAAACACTACATAGCAAGAAGATTAAGAACTGTTCACACCCTTCTAAAAACCACGTCATGTTGATTGTATTCTGAATGTTGGCACAGAAATCTAAGAAATCGATACTGGTCAAGATTTACCAGTAATTTTCTGCTTAGTGTTTATCTGATGCTATCCTGTGGAGAACTGTAGCTCCCCATGGATTACAGGATAACATTATGATAAGGTCTCTGCCATAAGAATTAAGGAATGTTCCAAATTCCATTGGTCAGATGAATTTAAAAGTGATCTTTTTTTTTCCCTAAACAGGACCTGAGAAGCTTAGTGAAAGTAATTCTGCAGCTGTGATTGGCAAATATAGTGAAGCCTGTTGTAAGCCAAGGCAGGCTCATAAGACACTAATACTCTTTGGATCAGTCCTTTTATTTAGTGAGCTATGCATGTTCCAACTGGGTGTTGTGGAACCTCTGACAGTGTTTGTTCATTTTACCATCTGGATCAACAAGTGGTCGTTCTGGCATTTGGGCATGTTCAACCATGCTATGATTTCTAAATGACAGCCTTGTGCCAACAGAG
Organism: Hirundo rustica; assembly: GCF_015227805.2. Taxonomy (NCBI): domain Eukaryota; kingdom Metazoa; phylum Chordata; class Aves; order Passeriformes; family Hirundinidae; genus Hirundo; species Hirundo rustica. Next base: position 69,874,961 of record NC_053452.1, read on the forward strand.
ATCTGACATTACAGTCAGCACCTACCTTGGGTGCTCACACTGTCACTCACTTGTGGAAACAGGATTTCGCAAATAAAAGAAATTGTGTTATATGCACTTGTTTTTAACAGCGTTAAGTAAATGTACGCCATGTGTACATATTTGTCGAGTGTTTACTGTTTACTGTGTTTCAGTGTGTTTGCTGGCTGTCAGATTCCATATCCAAAAAGAGAATTCCTCAATGAAGATGAACCTGAAGAGAAAGGGGATAAGGTATAATAAACTCCTTGTTTGGTTGGGGTTTTTTACTTTCAAGTATGCATCATGGTGCCAAATGAAAACTAATGAGACATGAAGAGTTAACAAAAAATGTGTTTCCAAGGCAAAGCTCTTTTAAAACTGTTTCTCAGACAGTTGAAAAGTATCAGATGCCTTGGGGTGTCTCAGGTGGTATCACCAGCACAGTTTGCCCTGACCTGTGGAGAATGAGCTGGATGGCTGTTCTGTCAGCAGTAGCTTGCTCTCAGCTGCTGTCGTTTCCAAGAAGACCTTGCTACCTCCTCCAGCATCACATGATGAAAATACATTGTGAGCACATGAAAAGAATGGCATTTTCATTGTATGACTGGCATCCATCCAGCCGTTTGAATGTAGATGGCTGTCGGGGTCTCAAATAAATAGTGGCAGCCTGCTTTTGGCACTACATCAGAACATTTCATCCATCTGTGTGCAGTTTCCTGATCGTGTTTTAAGGACCCTCAGACAAAGGAGTAATAAGGATTCTGAACTGTTCTGGTAGCAACAATCTGCTCTGAATATTCTCTTTTCCATAGCCCCATAGACATGAGCGAGAACTTGTTTGTGTGCGTAATAAATTTCGGTGTGTTTGCAACATAATCTGATCCGCTTGGTGCGTGTAGCTCAGCTCTGCTGCGTGACCGCAGCGATTGTCCCATAGTGCTGTGAAGGCCAGACAATGGTGCTACAGTGTAGGAAGCAGCATCTTATTTTCACTGAAGAGGGTACAGTGAGGCACCAACAGTGATGTATAGCTAACAAAATGTGAAGAGAACAGTCTTGAACTGTAGTTATCTGAGGACTATGTGGGAAGGGCTGTTGTCTTTCAGAGAAACCATTTGACTACATGAATGTCCTGTTTTCAATTTTCTGTGTAGCATGACAAACTAGCTGAGTTTAAAACTATGTTTCAGAGAGCAAATTTTGTTTTCAGAACTGATATTGAAGATTCTTCTTTACCAAGAACAAGTAGTAGTATTCGTGATTTTGGTGTCCAAGTAGTTTTTTCCAAAGGAGGAAACAACCCCCTGAGCAAAAATAAAATTAAATTCATGATGCTGATTCCATTGTAATTTAGTTACTGGTTTTGCTTCAACTCTCACAGCTTTAAAAAACAAGAAACCTTATGAATTAAATTTACTCTGGCTTTCTTACATTTAAGGCAGTGTACTTGAAAGTAAATATCTGTCTTTTCCCTGGGAATGTTGCAGGGATAATGACAATTGCATGCTTATATTTAAAACAGCCAATATATAAGTAGTCTTTGAGATGGTTGAGGGTAGTCAGGTATTTATGCACACTCCAAATTAAACTTTTTCTTAGACCATTTAGGTAATACAAGTCATGTAACTCACTGAATGTGTTCCCACAGTGTAGAAAATGTGGAGGTAAAGGCTATTCTGAAAGTTGAATGTGTGCCATGTTTTGTTGCTTTATGATGTTATTGTAAATGAAAGTTTTAATTTTTTTTTTTAGACTGGTTTCTTACTGGTTTGTTTTTAAAAACATAAATATCTGTATAATCATTTGGAAACCTGGAGAAGTTATCTTTATTTGGAACTTGCATCTGAATTAAATAACATTTAACATAAGCATCCATTCTTCAAAATGGTTAATTGTTAGTTAGCAAGACTAAAATGAGCGTTTGTAAAACAAAGTGAAAAATTCTGTTAGGCAAGTTTCTGCTAAGTTTGTGTCTAGGTAGGACTGAAATTTCATTTTGGTAATTAGTGCCTGAGAGGTGACATATGACAGTGGGTTGTTAAGTGTAGACCTTTGATGAGTTTAATCATTTAGGAACTGCCATGAACCAGACTGACCTGAGGACGAGGTTTTTGCTGGCAAAGCCATTTTTGTGCAGTAAGGTGGTGCAGCCCGGCCCCAGCTGGAGACTGACACAGCAGGTCCCCATCTCTAGCCAGGCAGCAGCAGTAGTGGTTCCACACAAGAACAAACTCAGGCTAGTCAACTAAATTTTGTTCCAAATTCTGAAGCACAAAACCTGAGACCTACAACATGCTCTTGCCTTTAATTGTGAGAGTCCCTTCAATATTTGTTTAAACATTAAAAATTTTTTCAGCTCACACAATAGTGACTACCTTACTTGCATCCAAATACTCCTATGAAACCACAAATTTCAGAATTCTAAGACAAATAGTTCCTTAGTTATTGGTGTTTTGTTTGTGTAAGTGAAGCTCAAACCATTATGAAAAATAAATTGCTTCTTAATAGCTTTTTTTTCAACCTAGTTTGATTAACTTTTTGAAGTTCAAATTCCCAGTTGAGGACTACATGCAGGAGGATACATTAAGGGGTTTGTTAAATGTGAAATGGAATTACAAGCTACCTCTTAAGTCCTTGAAGATGCAAGTATTCTTCGTAGTCTTAAATGAATACATCTCTGCAAATTTGTTGGAATGTATCTTGGGAGACCTTTGTGATAAATGGCATAGATGCAGATCTTTTATGTCATTTATCTGAGGTGACTAAAAGCCTCTTGGTGAAGGGAGTATCAAGAATTTTCTGCTAGTGGCAACTGGTTGTCATAATTTCTGAGAAACTAATAAAGTAAGGATTTAATTAAAAGGTTGCGTACTAAAGCTTTAGTCATGATATAAGCAGATATTCTAGGAAAAAAAAATCCTGTTGTGGAATGCTCCCTACAGTACATTAGGAAAAAGATGGTAAGGCTTTTTAATTTCATCCATGTCAGTTGAAGGTTTTTTCCATGATGAGCAAGTGACATATCTCACATTTGGAGTGAAATTGCATTTCTTTGCAATTCTCTTGGGTGGTTTAGTGCCGGGATGGAGGAGCCATCCCTGGTGTTTGAAAGCAGATTAACTGTTGTCTTTCCTAGAATTGTAACCATGGAGGACAGAGTTGCACTCTGTTCATTTTCTGACCTTCCCTCTACTTCCTCAAATACTCCTTTTAGTCTGTAGCCCTCTGAAGCCAGAAGAGCTCTCAATGTCTTTTGTTCTTGTGTTCTTCTTCTTAACGTTTTTTTCTCTTCTGTGACACTTTTCTCTGTTTATTGTCCTGCTAGGAACCAGTGTCATCCGAATTAGCTGGCTTTTCTTGCTTTGCTATTCTTCTCCTACCCTTGCCAGATTCTTCTTTCAGCTGTTTCCTCCTCTTTTGTCTTCAACATCTCTAGTCTCTTTTTACTTTTCTATTTCAATAAGATTTTCTGACCCTATATGCTGGGCACCATGCTAGGCCCTATTCCCAGTACAGTTGTGGAGTGCCTAAAAGCGCAGGAAACCAAAACAGTAATGAAACCTGTTTCTGGTTTTGCCACAGAATTTCCTCGCAGCCAGGAAGACATTATGTAATTCCTTTGGTCTCAATTTGCTTACCTTTCTGGGAGTAATGCTGTCAGCCTTCTTTGTTCAGGTGAAAAGTGAAAGTTTGAAAAGTGGCTTTGATTCTGCGTGGACAAGGCCTTTGAAGCACGTAGAACAACTTACTGTGGTTCCCCATGTCTGCCACTGAGCACTAGTGGAATTTTAGGTGCTTTGATTTACTTCATTAGGTGATTACTGCTTTATAAAGGGCTCCTCGAAGCACCCGGGTAGCTGTAGGAGGCACTGACTGTCCTTCCGGTTTAAGTCCAGCTCGTTTCATTAAAACAGCCACAAGTGGGACACCCCCACAAGGTGTGCGGGGGTGAACTTCTCTGAGGGTGAGCTTCTCCCCGCGTTCAGCCTTGCTGTGTTTTCCCATCGGGCAAGCGGGCCTGCCTCGTCCTCGGTGACGCCGGGGTCGGCAGCTCCGTGGAGCTCGCAAACCTAGCTCAGAGCGAGTGACCGTGCCGTGTCGCTTCTTCCCTCAGAATCAGCAGCAGCAGAATCAGCATCAGCAGCAAACAGCCCCTCAGCAGCAGGCGCAGGCGGCGCCGCCGCCGCAGCCGCAGCAGCAGAGCAGCAGCCAGACCAACGGGACGGCGGCGGGCGCCGGCGCGGGAGGAGCGGGCGCGGGCGCGGGGCTCCAGCACAGCCAGGACTCCAGCCTCAACCAGGTGCCTCCGAACAAGAAACCACGCATAGGGCCTTCAGGCGCTAACTCAGGCGGGCCTGTCATGCCTTCAGATTATCAGGTACCTCTGGGAATTTCGCTGCTTCTGATACTATAGCGCCGAGGGCCAAAATGTCCATTTTTCCCCTTCCCAACCGCAAGAACGGATCACGTTTTAATGACTTTTTGATGTAATCTGAGGCACGCTGAGGTTTTGTTCCGTGATTAGTAATTTTCAATAGAGTACCAGTTTGAGTTGTATCTACTGCACCCTGTAAAGTGTTGAGGACTAGTCCACTCCAGGAACGCACCTAAGTATTTGCTTGACTTCATATTTTAGACTAATCTCGCTGAAGCCAGTGGATGTAAATGCTGCATTGCATCAAGTTCAGGATACTCGAGTCTTGGCAATATTAAATCCCATGTGAGGTGCAGATGTGAGACAATTCTGAGAAGGGAAGTTAGAACCAGGCTCTCTCATTTCATTCCTCCTATTACCACATGTCTGAAGTGTTTTGTAGTTTATTCTGGTATCTTTCTGAGTCTACTTCTAATGTTAAAGAAAAAAAAAAAAAATGCGTGTAAACACAGGAATTATGATTTGGCTCATCCATTTGATTCATGCCAGAGTCGGGCACAAAGACATGCATTCTTTCTGTGACCAAAGTACAGCAGATTTTATGTTTCCCAGTATGGTAGCATTTGTAAGGAAAAGCACTGCCACTGAATAATTTTTGAATTTGCATGCTTGTCTTTGCTTACTAGAATTATATTTTCCACTGAAAAAGTGACTTACATTAAATATGGAAAGCACTGAACTTACCAGGATCTTAATTACTTCTGAGTTTATTACTTGCTGGAACAATAATTAGTTGAATGAAGAATTAAAATTAAAAAAAAAAAAAAAGTAGATATTAAAGGTAAATTTTAAATTATGCTAAGGATTCGATCTGCTCCCAGCCTCTAAGAGGATCTCTCCTTGGAGAATGGTCTTTTCAGGCTGCTTTAAAGTTAAAATAAGTAGGTTTTAAGGCACCAGCTCTAGAGTTGTCTTGACTTAGCCCTCCAGACCTTCTCCACAGACAATTGATTACTCAGTGCCAGACATATTTCTCCCATTTTTGTTTGACTCTTTTAGTTACAAATGGTCATGAAGGCATTGAGGGCAATTTAAGGGCAAAGACAACTAGGTTTCTTTTTCAAAAAGTTCCAGACAGGCTTGAGGCCTGGACAGATCAGTACATCTGTCTGACTGTACAGTATTTATAGCTGATCTGGTCTATACTTTGAGGACTGGTGTGCTGCATTTGATGATAGCCATTATAGCATTCTTGTCCAGTTCTCTGAATTGTTGGCAAACTCCCCCCTTACAAATTGCAAGCAGTCTAAATATTCTTCTTTTTTTTCAGATTTTTTTGCCCTCTAGGATGCTTTCCTTCTAAACTTTAACAGCACAGGCATCAAAATCATGATCTGTATGTTTCATTTACGTCATTTGCTAAATCATATGGTCTGATTATCCATTTTTACACTTGTTTGGCTATCTGCCTTTAACTTCTAGCTGACTATCTTCTGTTCCAGAAAGGAATGTCTGCAATTTGTCCAAGTCTGACTTTGTTAAAAGCAATTTCTCATATGTGGAACAAAAATAAGCATGGGCAAGTTAATGCATTCCTGTTGTCTTAGGACATGAATTTTGCTCCATTTTATCTTATTCAGAAGTAGATAGAAGATTCCCTTTGCTTTGAGTTTCATTTATGTTGTGGTCTGTAGTCTCTGTTGAAGTTCTTTTTGTCATTCACCAGCCTCAATGTGTATTGCTTCCACAAATGACAGTGGAAACTCTTTGTTGAATTTTACTGAGCCTTCCCTATGTGACCTGGGGTATCTTGCTTAGCATGGTGAGCTGATGCTTTTCATGCAGAAAGAGCCCGTATAAAGTCGTAGAATTTATCACAATTCTTTTTCTTTTCCATTAGAAGTTGAAAAACTTTCCAGAATTTTGAGAAAAAGGTCAGGTTTCAGACACTGTGTTACACAATCAGACTAATCATGTGGATTGTGGTGGGATTTACCTTGCTGGACAGTGTCCTGTCTATTGAGCAGTACTTCTCATGCCAAGTGATTTTGCAATTTGCATTATTGTGCAGGTCATGATTAATTCTGGATGGAGAATGATTATGATAATGAAAGGGCAAATTCACCTGGCCAGAGGTTGCAAGATCCATGATTTTACCATGCTGAGGTTGGAGTCCACTGAGCTGACTGCCCCAAACTGTGGAGGGGAAAAAAGACCCTTCAGGAAAATGAATGTTAGTTTATGTACATAGACATTCCCATCTTTAAGCAGTTGTCCTTGTTTGCAGTAGTTGGTTGAAAGACTCGCTTAAAATTACATTACTTTATCTTAATGGACAACTTTTCATTCAAGTAAATTGAGTAGCTCTTAAGTCATTGTTGGCTTTTTCTCAGAAAAGAGTAAAATGTGCCTCTATAACATTTAGTATTGCCTGTCTTGAGAAGGGTGTTTGTAGCATTTGCATTAATAGCAACAATAGATGTAAGTTTAGGAAACAGATGAATTCTGAAAGGTAGTCTGCTCTCTTGTGTATTTGGTTTTTTCCCAGGAAAAAATGGTGTGTACCTGCTGTACTTTTAGGTGTCTCCAAGGATTCTTGTTTATTTTTTGTGCTGTGTTGAAGCTGATTGCAGATCAGAATGACAAGTTGTTTTATGGGACCCTAAATAGTCTCACTGTTTGGTCAGCCTCCCCAGCAATCATGTTTTAATGAGCACCAGAGAGGTTAAAAATCTCCCGAGCTGCATGTTCCTGACAGGCTGGGTTTCATTCCTTTGATCCCTCTCTTTTTTCCTGCAGCACTCCAGCTCGCGCCTGAGTTACCAAAGCAACATTCAGGGATCTTCTCAGTCCCAGAGTACAATGGGCTATTCCACGTCATCTCAGCAGAGCTCTCAGTATCACCAATCTCATCAGTCTCACAGGTACTGAGGGACTTGACAGGCACTGCACTCAGAAAGGAATGGACTAGAAGCCAGAAGACTCCAGCAATATGAAGTTCATAATGATGAGAAGACCAAAAATACAAACTATGATGCAGAATTAAAATTCATGATGACAAAAGGAAAACTTCACTCGCTGAAGACTTCCCCCACCCCTGCCCCATCCCCATCCCTTTATTGCCATAAAGGAGATTCTCGTGAAGTTTTCCTTCTTCCCTGCCCTTGCATGTGCTCCATTGTGGTTACTCTAATGAACCCTTCTGATCTGAACCCAGCACTTAACTTCTTTAACCTTTGGAATTTTGAAGGATTCCTGGTGCACCTTCCTTATGCTGTAGTGATTGCCATAAATCTGTCTTTTCAATCTCTTTGATGGGATTTTAAAGTTTTAAAATCTTGAGCTCCCAGGCTTTCAAGCTTGTATATAGTTAGTTTTATACTAGGCAAACCAGTTTAGCTATACAGGTATATTGCACCTTTTTAAAGCACTATGTTATTTTCACAGGATATTACTGTTTTGCTCATGGATGTCAAGAACAGCAAAATTTTACTGTTCCAGAGTATTTTACTATTCTGTTTTTATTAGTCTAGTTTTCAGGCAAAGTATTAAAAAAAAATAATTAAAAATTGATAAAATGAAAAAAGAAAAATGAAAAAAGAAAAAAACCCACCCAAGTCTCTGCAGCGACAGATATGCTTCATGCTACTGGACTGAATGCCAAACAGAAGATTGCTGATATTTCTTAACTCATTCACATTGAATTCTTGAAATCACAGATCATGCTCTGACTAGTTTTAAATTAAGCATTACTTTAAATGAAACCAGGACAGTCACATAGAAAGGAGATGCTTTGAGGATCTGTTGGAACAGAAGAATGGAATGTCTTCCCAGGCTGGACACCAAAATAGTCAGGAAAATGTATTTACTGCCCTCAAGTCTCAGTAGGAATGTGAATGACGGGCTTTTTCTGTTTTTCTGCTAAGTAGCTTATTAATGTGTGTGAGAGTTCTATAAATTTAGCTTTCTTTCACATTCCTGAGTCAGTTCTCAAAATTTAAAGGTGACAGAAATACTAAGACTTGCAAAAACAAATGCATTTAATCATTTTATGTTAACATTTATAATTAAGGGAAATTATTGTGCAGTTTGAAAAGCATGTTGAAAATTGTTCCTTTTTCTTGTTTATAATGCATATTCTGTGTCCCTCACATTGCTGTGATTAACCAGATTAGTTACACCAGATGCGCTTGATTGCACTGAAATGTTTCTTTTTCCCTAGAGCAAACATGTTTTGATTGTGCCTAAGGGACTGTAAGTGGATGGGTAGTTGGCAGAAAATCCCCAGTAATTAAGCAAGAGTTCAGAAGCATAATCAGAGGATTATTGTCCAACTTCTGGAACCACAGTTATTCAGAGAGACAAAACATGTAATTTGGGACAGCTTCATTTTTTGCTTCAGCCTTCAGAAATAAGGCTGACTCCTGTGGCAGAAAACCTAGAGGAATGCATTTAGAAAGCTACTGGCAGTGTAACATCAGCGAGCTTCTACAGCTGGTGCAGAGAAGAGGTGAAGTGAGAGAAGTTCCGGTGTAAATGGTCAGTGGTAACGGGTTTTTATACTGCAGATTTATACACAAATGGTGTACCTGTACACATTCACACTGAAGTTGTGGTCAGATGTAGCAAGATGAGTAGATCTGTTTGCTCTGAGGAGAACGCTTTTCGTCACAGCTAGTCACATACACAGTTCTACTGGATTTGATCTCCCAGTCATCTTTAGTGTCCCCTTCCTCCTTAAACTCATGCTGTTTTCCTACTTTTTGTGAGCAGTTGGCTTGCTTTGGCCATCCCTGCCATCATGTGATTTTGACAACACCCAGCTGCTCTGGAAAAGCAGCTAAAACCTGCTTTTGTCATCAAATAGATAAGAAGGTGGTGAAAAACTAAATTAAGCAATTGAAAGGAAAAAAAAATATTTTTGGGGAAAAATAATCTCCCAAAGGATATTTCCAATGTATAACCCTTGAAATGATACAATTTATACATACTTTAGTACTCTGTTTAAAAGAACAAGTTTTAATTGTTCCTTTATTTCAGTGACTCTGGGGTGACGTTCTTTCTGTCTCCCCCCTTACTGATGTTAGGATGAGGTACTTTTGATCAAATGGATATTTGGCCAATGCCATTAAGTAAACTTCTTTTATACTTCTGTGATTTGAATGTCACGTTTCTGGAAATTAACATACAGCAGAGTGATTTTTGTCCCCTCCTTTTCCTCTTTCTGTTCTCTCAAAATTATTTTGTCTTTTCTCCTACAGTTATCTAACATTTCTTTTCCCTGCTGGGACCTGCAGCCGATCATCAAAATTCACACAAGATCAAGAGGTGATAGGGAACCATGGGTTAATTAAGGTGGGCTCTTGTGCCAATAAGGCAAAATCATGGTGTAGATAAATCTCTATGTAGAGTGTGAAACTTCACAGCAATGTAAGGTGCTTTAATTGAATGGACTTCCAGCTTCCAGACTGACTGCCACAACCTCTCTAAGCTGCACTTGCATTTCTTGCCTTGGTTGGGTTGATAGATGACCACATGCCACTCCTCTCTGTAGCTTGTATGTGCACAGGTGAAGCCAACTTGACTTCCTCTGTTCCTTCAAATTCACAACCGGGAAGAGAGCAAGTAAAAGCAACAGCGCTGGCTGCAAAATGTAGGCTCTGCACACTCTTGTAGTTTCTTCCTGGGGCGAAGTAATTTGCCTTTTCTTGGGAGCTTGATGCATGCTGCCAGGGTGGGTGGCAGTCATAATGGAAGAAGCCTTGCTGCCTAGGGGTTATCCCATGAGGTAAAAACTCTCCCCTTTCAGAACTGAATTGTGCAGTTTGTTGTGGGAAACCAGGACCTTTTTTTTTTTTTTTTTTTTTTTTTTTACCTGTGCAGTTTCTGTATTACTCAGCTCTGTCTCTGCCCATAACCTGTAGACCCTCACCAAAGTGTTCCACACCTTACGGAGCTGCGCAGAGCTGTCTTCTCCATCCTAGTGGGAGAGCGGGCTGCTGAGTACAGCTTTTCATGTCATGGCTCAGAGGAAACAAACGTGGGGAATTCATGGGATGAGCAGCCTGGTCCGGGTTGGTGAAATTTATGTAGCACAAACTGCACAATGAAGGAAAAATATAGGGAAAGCTGCGACTCCTGCACTGTATCTGTGACACTGTATCTGGGAAGGGGGAGGGAAGCGCATTCGTAGCGGGAGGGGTGGCGGGAAGCTAGAAGTGTTCAAATATGTATGATATTTTATATAAACATAATAAGCTTAGTTCCCCTTCGTAATCTTCAGGAATGGTACTTTAACACCATTAAGCAAAGAATTGTTTTAGGATTAAATAAATGTATTGTACATAAGGCCATACGTAATCTTCTAAAAATGTCGCCAGACAGGAGCGATGTGTATTACTATATGAAAAAAAAGTCCTTAATGCACTGTTATCTCCTAAATATTTAGTAGTAAATTAATGCTATTTAATTTTTTTAAAAATTTGTCTTGTGTAGACACTAAAAAGTATTACACAAAATCTGGACAGAACATGTCCTTTTTAACAGCAATTTAAAGAACTTTTTTTATATGTAAGGTAGTAACTTTTCAAGTTGTCCTAGTTGTATATTCCCATGTTTACTATTTGTGGAAGTGTGCCTGTCTCTACTCAATTATTTTTTTTCCTAATAATTTCATGCACGCATCTTTCATTTTTGTAGTTTCCATTAGAAATTATTGTGTATGCGCCTGGTGCTGCCACAAAACTTTGCCGCTCTAGACCTGTGGTGGCTGCATTCAGCAGTGCCCGTGCCAATGGGCTACCAAAACCATGAAGCAAAATACTTGTTTCTCATTCTGGAGTTGAGAGTTTACTGCTTTTAAGTTGTCCTGATGTCACTCTTGAAATGACTGTTAAAACTAAGCTATGAGTTCATTGCATTTATTTTATATTCTTGGTTGTAATGAAATGGAATTGACTTTGCTTCAGTGTGAATTTTTTTAATAAAATAATATACATTTGTAATAATAATAAAAAGTTCAAATCAAATAAGCGTGCATTTTTTGTAAACATCAACTTCGGGCTACCAGTAGGGAGAATACAGCCCACAAAATTGCAGTTGTAATTATATTCAGGATGTTTATGATATCATACAACACACAAAACAAAGCTTGCAAAACCTCAGAGTTAAAATTACCGCTTTTAAAATGCCCACGAGGATATTCACGGCTATGTGTCTATCAAAATAGAATGAAGCCTTATGGAAAGCAGGATCAATGGAGTGTTCTCTCAGGTTTTGCTCTCCGCTTGTAAGCGTGCTGGTGTGCCACACCAATGGCACTTGCTGAGATTCATTATTACCTGCATGACAGTCCTGTAGATGCATCTTCTGAAAAAGAAATGTGGTTTACTCTGTTTTGGAAATAAATACCTTCCTGCTTTCTGCTGCTGGACCTTGGAGCATTTCAAGTGGCAACATGGAAAGTATGAGCTAGAGCATACTGGTGGGTTTTCAAAGTGGGATTTGTGTCCTTTGCTAGTCTGTGTGTTTCTGTTCTATCTAACTTTGGATGGATGGATGGATGGATAGATAGATAACTTCTTCCAAAAATCCCACTTCTCCATAACAGTTGTGTGGGTAAGAATGGTTGGGATTTACTTGCACTGCCCATTGCCTTAAGAAATAGTCTTTGTTTTTTGATGTACCTTTTACACAAGGGTGGGAGTAGGAGTGGTCTTTTGACAAAAAGCTTAGTCTGCATCTCTGACACTTCAAGACAGAGCTGTTCCTTCAGCCTCAATGCAACTGAATATTCCTGACTATGTAACCCTCATGGTTTCTGCTTCTGTTGTCCTTTTGTTGATACGATTGTGCTTAGTAAACAGCTTTGACTTTGATGTTTCTAAAACCTCCTATGCCAGCTCTGTCTCAATCTCCATTCTTCTACATCATGTTTTTCCTACCTGATCGTGCAGTTTACAGTCTAATCTAGCCTGATCATACTGATCTGAATTATGGTGTCCCTTCTTTGTCCTTGACAGCTAAACAACTTTGATTTCACAGCCACTGAGAAAGTTGCAGAGTGGGTTGTTTATTAGTCTTTTGCTTTGACTTGTTGCTTCTTGCTTTGTGTTATTGCCCTGCCTCTGCCATCTCTGTTGCATTAGTTGTAAAGCTTCTCTCTTCACTTGCTCATGACTGCCAAAGCCTGCTGTTACGCCATCTCTCTTACTCAAATCAAGGCGTTATCTGAGTTTTCTCTTGGTCTGATTGTCCCTCTAGATCATCCTCTGCCCCCTTAATTTTTAGACTTCTAAATAAGCATTTTTAGGCTTTGTTTCCAATTGCCCATTGTTCTTGAAGAGCTGTTGCATAAATTTCTGGAAAATTCCCTCCTAGGTGTCTTCTGTATCCCTTGTTAAAACCCCTTGGCTTTGATGCATACAGAAGTTTAGTATTTTACGCTGCTGCTGTGTAAGGAGTCATATCTATTGTGTTAATGAAAACTGTTCCAGTGTTCATTTTGCCTTCCAGTCTGTCTGCATCCATCTATTACCTCCCTGCATTCCCTCCACAAGCTCCCTGTGACAACAGTCATTTTGTTCTGGTACAGTAGCTTCATGACTGGGGCTTGCAGCACTCTGGAATATGAATAATAATCACTGTAATATCATGGTGTTTTACTGCTGGACAGTAGTAGTGTTGTCACTTTCCATGTGCTATTTCAACATAAGAAACATCATTAGTGCCAAACACCAATTTCATCTGGCTCATCACAGAACCTGAGCAAGTATTGTTCCAACAGCCAGCAAAGGTTAATGATGTACAAAACCTGTAATGTTTTCTTTAACTGGTAGGTTCTGCTTTTTTACTTTCCAGGGAGCTTCATGTCCTTGTTTGTGATCACAGAAAAAACAAAAGCTTTGGCTTATTCTGGTGGTTTTATAGTAATTCAGAAAATTATTATTGCATAATTACTACAATGATTTTTTTTTCATTTGCAAGAAATATTTATTAGAACAGTTGTTGAAGTAGATTAAAATCACAACAAGGTTATGAAAGATGTGCGTACAGTCATAACTGAGTTGCTGAAATTTCTGGGGGAGTACCACATCTGTTATGTAACAGAGTTCCAAGTTAATCCGGAGTGGGTGTTTAAAAATTTGTTATTGTTGTTATTATTACTATTTTTATTATTGCAAGTCTGAAAGTAATACCAAGCTACCTAATATTTTTTTATATAGTGTACTTGCCTTGGGATAGGATCAATTTTTCCAGCCTGGTGTATTGGCATACTGCTCTGTGTATTATAGGGTCTGTAACAAGCCATTTCTGTGATAATGTGTGTTTTTTGAAGCATTATGAGGAGGACAGACAGCCTGGGAGTATTTAACTTCTACACATGCATTGCATGCACAGAACATGTGGCTGAATAAAGTATTAAGAAATACATTTCCTTAGCTAAAATGTCTTATGATGTTGTTCAGTAAGAAGTTGTTTGAATAAAACTGCTATATGAAATCATTACAGAAATGATACCTGTGCCCCAGTCCATGCCCAGAATGGATTTTTTGCTTTGCTTGCACTGCCAGTAAATGTGCTAAATAAATTAGTAAAGGAAAATATGAATTATTTTTTAAATACTACTTTAAAAAAAGTTAGTTATTTGCTACTGAATCTTGGATGTGATAGCCAACAATAATACATTTTATGCCATCTCCATCCCACAAGACACCATGTCTCAAGTATCAAAAAACTGATATGTGAAGCACTGAAGAAAGGAAATCTTCATACCTATCAGCAGCAGATAAAGTTTTAATTATGAACCAAATATGCCAAGTGACGTCTGGCTCAGACATCCTTTCTATGGCCTGCATGTAAACCTATACTGGCAAGATTCTTCCCTGTATCCACAAACACACATTCCCTGGGATGTTTTGGAGGGAAAAGACAGAGTGGAAGCGTGCAGCCTTTTGATGTTTGTAGAAAAAATTTAATGCTATCAGGTTTAGGTATCTGAAGTTCTCCAGATCACAATGAAATTCTAACTACTTTTAAGTATGTATTTTTAACATTTGTTAAAAATGTTTTCTACCCTTGTCTGGGTAAGGTGGCACAGCCCTGCTCTGAAAAGGTAACCTCAACTCTGCGTGCATGACTTGGTCAGGGCACAGTTGTCAACTCAGAGTCTTGCAGACAATTTACACACAGTGGACACTGAACTTTAACCTGTAAGCTCAGGTCATACAGCTCTGTGCCAACCAGAAGAAAGAGACGGAGTCTTCAGGTTCTGATTTTTCAAGGTTACATGCTTCGTTTATTGTTCTTATCTTACAATTTTCTCAGTGCCCAACAAAGATGTTTGCAGCTGCTCGGGCATCTGCCGACTCTCTGACTCTGACTCCTCCTGCGCAGGGCTGTCTCTATCTTTTATACTAATTGCTACGTATTCTTTATTTATCATTACTTGCCAATGTCTATCACTTATACTAAACAGGTTGTCTCTACTTTGACCCAATCTCTTTAAACTACTTTGTGCCACCGTCACAGCTGAAATGGAGTGAGGGAAGAAGAAAGAAGAAGCAGGAGACAACGCCCCAAATCCTCCATCTTGTCCTCATTCACTTCAATGCTAGAAATCTAAATTTACTGTTTTTTCACCCTGTGATAAGCTAAACTACTATCTTTCACACTCTTGTGGCCTGCAACCCCTCCCGCAGTGCAGGAAGCCTTTCCCATGGACTGAAATCAAAGCCAGTGTCTCTCTGAGCTCTGGACCAGGGTCCCAGACCCTCCTGTCCAGGTCTCTGACCCTCCAGGGCAGCCAAAGGAATGCCCTGGACTCCAACAAAAACCAATCAGCTCTCGGAAAACACACTTCCTTGGCTGAAAGGTGAGCCAGAGAACTGCAAAATTAAAGGCTTAAAGTCTTATGCAAAAGGCTCCTGTGGCCCCCCAGTTTGGCAGACAGTATTATGAGGTGATTGTAAATTATTAGATCATATTGTTGCTAGGCTGTGCAGTTCTAAAACATCTGTTGTTCTAAAACATCTTGCCATTATCTAGTATGATGTGGAATGAGTAATTTGTGAAAGTGTAATTATGATTTTTGGTTTTCAAACTTTTGTAATTGTTTGCAGTGGTACAGTGGTACAGAAGAAAGAATTACAGTTTCCAGTAGTTTGATTTTAGCAGTAAAAGTCAGAACATTAACTTGCTAAGGAAGAGGGACCAAAGGAGATCAGGCGCCTCCCTTGCTGGTGTCAATCCTTCCATTGCAGCAGAGGAGATTCAAGGAGGCAGATCATACTGTGATGTTGTGTAGTAACTGCAATTCCTAGGAAACGCTTGCTTTAGAAAGAGAAGTATTTTTAAGTGCAGCATCACCACTGTAGAAAGTGAAGCAAAGCTGATGTGAGTTAGTCACCCTTGCAAAATTCTCTGCACATAGCAAGCAGGCTGACTTGATCACATTGAGAAGTTTATAGACTTTGGTCTTGCCCACCCATAGATGCATGAAAATGTGCATCGTTTGTGGTTTCGGAATACTTCCCCTGGTAATAACGGAGATTTTCTGAAAGTTGTGGAAGTTTTCTTGTAACTTGCGGTATCCCACAAACATAGAAATAACTCCCTACTCATTTAAGAAACAATGGGGACATCTACTAACACACCCTGGTGCTATGTCCCAATGGGGATTATCAAGAGTTACTTCTACATTATGCTGCTGCTAGATGAAAGCTGGAAGTCCCCTATGACTTTGAAACAGTTGGTTCTGGAAAGCAGGAAGAAAGCGGCTTCTCTTATCATCCAGAGCGATATTAAAGGTGTTTGAAGTGCATTTGGGTCATCTGAGATTGTGACATGTGCAATATTTGAACACTGGCCATATACTTCCAACTCCAAGAATTCAATCTCACATGATAACATTTACATATATTGTCTGTGGAGACACGCTCAACTGAGACTTGCTAATGTAAATCTTATAAAATACTTGTCAGTGAATCGTGTGTGCTGGAGGAGGTAAGGAACAACCGGCCAACTCTATCAGAACCAGGAATATTCTCTTCCCGCCTAACGTGCCAAGCTCATAAATCAGTCGTAGTGCGTCATGCTTTTATTAATACATGGTGGTTGTACTATTCCAAGACTGCGTTATCGCCGCTGCTTCTCGTGCATCAGCGATGTGGTAATCCATTTGTATTCCACCTAGCTCCTTTGGGATGTTTCGTGTGTGGCTGTGGGGAGAACAGCAATGCACTGGCCTTTAGTCCGGATAGCCTATACGTAACCTTGAAAATAAAAAAGCACCACAGCAGCATTCAATCTTGTCCTTGTTTGGGCTGAAATTCCAGTAGATGCAACATGGCACACTTATGGAGGGCACACAGAAAGAGAATGGGGATTACTCCTGCTTCTGTGAGATTAAGGATGGCTTCTAAATATGCTACATGTGAATACGAAAACAAAACGCACTTTTGCTTTGGCATTTTAGGATCTTACCTGACAGGTGAATTCCAAAAGCATGCATGTTTAAATTACTGGGATATGTCCTAAGTATGTTTAGTCCAGCGTGTTTAATAAAAATGTCTTGACATTGAAAGTTGCTATCACTTTGTAAACCAAAAAACCTAAGAAAATTTCCTGCGCATTGCTGCTCTCACGCACATATCCAAACGTGGAGCTAAGGAATAACTGGTTTCCCAAAAATGCCCTGAGAAAACAGGATACCCTGTGTAGCCAGCATAGCTATGCATCCTAAATATAACAGCACTGAGCATTCACGGAGCAGGGTTCAGGTTCACAGCACGTACCACAGCCTGGGATGTTCGGGGCCAGACGTCCCCACCGTGTAATGTGATCCCTTCCTTGGGTGCCGGACTAGCTCCCAGCCCTGCAGCTGCTGGCTGGGAGTGCGCTTACCTGAGCCAGGCCCACCTCCTCCCAGCTGGAGCCATCCCTTCTGCAAGGGAACGTGGCGTGTGACACGGGCAGGTCTCTCAGCCCCTCTCTGCACAGACCTGACGTGGAGGCTTGCTGCTGTCGACGGGTGTGAGCTGTTGGGTTGGGCTGCTGCAAGGAGGTCCCTCTTGCCTGACAGTGGCAGTGGTGGATGCAAGGGGCAGTGGATGCAACGTGCCACCATGGAGCAGCTCCGGAGCGGGGCCTACCTGTGCAGATGGGAAGGAAGATTGCCCAGCCCCCAGGAGCCTGGGCCCCCACCTTCTGCAAGCTGTCCACACACGTTGCAGCAGTGGGCGTCCTGGGAAGGTGCCGGCAGCGCCTGGGGCGGCCTGGAAGAGAGTAGCGCTGCTGGTGTGCCACTCCTCTCTGGGACAGAGGGGCTCTGGCACTGGGATCCTCTCTTGTGGACACTTTACAACCACTGTGGTGCTCCACAGAAACTCTCCGGGCCTCCTGAAGCCCCATGGCAAATCCCAGCCTTGCAAACTGGGGCACGAGCAGCTGGAAGCGTGAAGGAGGCTGGTGCCAGCAGCAAGGTGCCAGCCAGTGCAGCGATGGGCATGTTGTGCATCGCTTCCCCCCACGCACGCTGCTCCCCAGGGCCCCCGGCGGGGAGAGGCAGAGGAGAGGCTCCACGTGAAGCCCAGCTCACTCCTGACTGGAAGGGTGACGCATTGGATCGCCCAGCTCCCTGCTTGCGTGCCTACACGGAGTGGGGCTGCAGTACCCATCTTCCAACATATTTTTGGCTCTGAGGTTTCTTGGAGTCTTACGAATCCCACATGTGGATGAGGGTAAGACTTTGGGAAGTTTTGAGAAGCGTGTTTTGCTTCTCCACAGTGCCCCAGACACAGAACTTCTTTTGCTGTGCTCTCCCACAGGAGGGTCTCACAGTAACTAGCAGTTCACTGGATTTAAGTGGACTTGAGGAAGGTTTGATACCTTCCAATCTTTTTTCCCTGCTCTGTTCTCGTCTGCTAGGGTTGCTCTAAGCTTTGGCAAAAATGCCCCTTTTCATATTATGGCTCAGCTTTGCCCAGTGCTACACAAAGCCTCTCTTCTTCAGACACTTGGCAATCTGTACCTGAGGAGACCATTTTATAGTTAATGGCAGATGCATTTTAAAAAAAGGAGTATTCAGAAGGCCCTTGGGTGGTTTGTTTCACTTTACTGCCAGGGAGGGTATCTGCTGCCAGTGCTGTCTGCTGTCCTGGGGAACTGTCTGACAGCTTGGATATTTGTCTGTCAGGATATCTAACATGACAGCACGTATTTCAGAGCACAGCCTGAGCCCTCTTGGGATTATAGTCTTCAAATTTTCTTACATATGATATACCATTGTTGGATGAAAGCATTGTGTGCCTCATTGGAGACTACTGAGGAAGCTGTGAAGAAAAGAACAGTCCCACATGGGAGGGAGTTAGGTAGTTCAGCAGTATGGCGGTCATCATCTGCCATGAAGTTGGATCCTCTACTTGGGGAACACAAGTCTTGCTGAGGAAATGCATCTCACTGACCTGCAAGTTAAACAGTAAGGGCTGACGGAAACTTGGATTCCTTGGCCGTGGCAGGCAAAAGGAAGCCTGTAAGTACTGTGCTTGTGTGGGGCTCCAGATGGCCCATCTGGACTAGGCAAGGTGTGGCTCATGCAAGCCCTCCGCAAGCAGGAAGCTGCCGCCTCCTCAGATCGTCTGCTGGGCAAGCAGCCTCAGCCTCTTGAGAGAGGGGAGGTAGCAGAGGGGCTGAAGCAAGAAGGGGATCTCCAGCATCTTGTTGCAGGGCTGCAAGGTGATTGCTGCCTCAGACATCAAGGAGGGGGCTGGCTGCTCCTCGTGCTCTGCAGAGTGGGACCCTGAACACCCACTGGCATCATCATCCTGCTCTCCTCTCTCTCCCCTCCTTTTGAGGGAGGCCTGACCTGCCTCCCCCCAAAGTCACAGGCAGAAGCTGCTTTGGAGAAAGATTCCCAGCTCAAGACTACACTGACTCAAACGACTTTCCCATTTGGGGAGAAGAGGGTAAGAACTAGATTCTCTTCTGGAAAACCCTTGAAAATGTGCATTTTTACTTCTCTTCCAGATGCTGGCAGGGAATGAGGACAGGGTCTCTGTCTCATGACAATCTGACAAACCCTGACAGAATCCATTAGAGAGACTGACGTCCTGGTGGGGGGAGAGAGGTGGGACGGGATGTCAGGCCTCAGGGGGTGCTCTTTTATATTTCATTTGTGAGCTGTTGATTTGTATCTGTCTGGGGTTGAGCCCACATGAGTCACCTTCACACAGGCAGGTGGGAGTGGCTTCATTATTTTCTCTTGAATCACCCCACATTTCTCTGTCACCAGAACATGCTTTAACAGCCACGTGCGTGTGGGTATATGTGGTGCGTGTCAGACCCAGCCAGCCTGGTGGGAACAGGCTCAGCTGACTTTGCCTGAGCTTGGTGGACTTGGCTGTGTTCTCCTCACAGTTGGACTTGCTGATCTTAAAGGTCTCTTTAAGCCTAAATGAATCTAAAATTTTATGATATGTGAACTGTGTGGTATTATGAACTGTGAGTAAGTGCCATTCTGCAGGAGTTTCTCAGTGCTTATTTTTTACACAAGGCACTCCAGTGAGGGTTCAGGACACCCTTTTTGACTCCTCCACTGGATTCTTGGAAGACCAGTGTGCTTATTCTCTTTGCTTTGTAGCTGAGCAGCATGAACCTGTAGCAGTCACCACTGTTGGACCTCAGTAGTGCTAATGTCACCATCAACCTGTAGACTCATAGAATGGTCTGTTTTCAAAGGGCCCTTAAAGAACATCCAGTTCACCCCCTGCCATGGGTGGGGACACCTTCCACTGAATCAGGTTGCTCAGGTATCTGTCCAACCTGACCTTGAACACTCTCAGGGATGGGACAGCCACAACTCCCTGGGCAACTTGTTTCAGTGCCTCAGCACTCCCACAGTAGAGTTTCTTCCTTACATCCAACTTAGACCTGCCCCCTTTCAGTTTAAAACTATTGGCCCTTGTCCTGTCACTGTCACTATCTGTCCATATTAAATCTCTCTACCTTCTTTTTGTAAGCCTTCTTAAAGTACTGGAAGGCCACAAGGCGGACTCTCTGTAGACTTCTCTTCTCCAGGCTGAACATTCCCAGCTCACAGCCTCTTGGGGCAGGAGAGGTGCTCCATCCCTCTGATCATCTTTGTGGCCTCCTCCGGACTCACTCTAACAGGTTCACATCTTTCTTGTGCTGGGAACCCCAGAGCTGGATGCAGCACTCCAGGGGTGACTCAGAGAGCGCAGTAAAGGACACAGAATCACCTCCCTTGACCTGATGGCCACACCTCTTGATGCAGCCCAGGAGGTGTTTGGCTTTCTGGGCTGCAAGTGCTCAGCTGGCTTATGTCCAGCTTTTCATCCATGAGAACCACAAATCTGTCTCCAAAGGGGTGATCTCTGTTCTTCTTGCAGTCTGTACTCACCTCTGGGATTGCCCTAACCCAGCTGCAGCACCTCGCACTTGTTGAACCTCATGAGGTTCTCATGCACCCACTTCTCCAGTTTGTCCAGGTTCCTCCGGATGGCATCCCTTCCTTCTGTTGTGCCAACTGCATCACTCAGCTTTATGCCCTCTGCAAACCTGCTGAGGGTGTATTTGTTCTTGACAAAGATTTTGAAGAGCATCAGTCCCAAAATAAGAACCCTGAAAGGGCCTGAAATCTCCCTGAGCCACTGGGTAGCCCGAGGGCGTAGGACCGTCACATGCAGATGAGGTGTAGCGTTGCCCAGTGCTGGGGCCGCAGCAAGACCAGGCTCGGAGAGGGGAGCAGCCTTTCAGCCGTGCCGGGAGCACACCAGCCTGCAAACTGCGGGTGTGGGAACCGGACAGAGGCAGCCAGGCCGGTGGATGCTGTGCTCAGCAGTCCCCTCACCCTCTAACTGGCTCCCGGTAATGCCAATAGGAGGGCAAAAATCCACGGGTCTGCTGTGTCCACTGAGAGCTGCCGACCCCCTCTGAGCTGTTGCGTGTGCACCTACAGATGGGGAGCTGCAGTGAGGAGCAGCTCAGCGTGTGCCCAGGCCTGGCACATCCCGGGTGCCAGAGCATGAATAGGGCACAGGCAATGTATGACAGCCTTTGGCAGCTGGTCAGAGTGTGTGGTGCAAGCTGGAGGAGGGAGAAGAGCCACGAGGTCCTGCTGCCCAGCCCAGCAGCCCACAGAGCTGGGGCTGCTCCACTGAGCTGGAATGGCCACGGAGCCAGCTCCGTCCACCAGCACCAGCCACAACTCTCGATAAGCCTGGGAGAGCTGGGGCTTGCAGGCCTGCCACCAGAAGGGTGGCTCTTTAGGAAGAAGGTGCTGTGTATTAGTTAGGGGGGTTTTGGTGGGTTTTCCCCTCTTAAGACACCTACAATCAAATGTGAAATACACATTTCTCTACAGGACTTTGGCTAAATACTCCCCAACACATAAACCACAAAAAATTTGAACACTGTTCTGAGCCAGCTCCTTTCCTAGAACCTTTCAGAGGAGGCTTGTCAGCGGTTTCACTGGGAGGTTTCACAGCAAAACTGTTGCATCCTGGCTTTGATTTTTGCAAACAGCTTCTTGAGGCTTGAAAAAGAAATGCCTGTCCCTAGCTGTTGCCATTTTCTGCTTGGCAAGAGTCTCTGCCAGCAGAGACGCCTCCATGCTGTTATGATGGGGTTTGTGAAAGTGGTTTGTGTTGGCCCTTGTCCTGGGCAATGGCCAGGGTGAGCAGGTACAGGAATCTGAAGTCTGTGATGCAGTATCTGTTTGCTCCTTGGTGTTGGCATGGAGTGTTTGATAGTGGGCCTCTTCTTCCTTAAATATAGAACTGGGAAAGGGGCCAGAGAGCTGGGAGGAGACTTTTCTGCTCTTCAGGTGGGACGGAGGAGTTCAGTAGCCAAGCGCAGCTGGGCAAGACTTCTGTGGCTGGCTGGTGAGGACCTCTTCCAGGGGTTGTCTGCCATCTGCTGGCAAATCCCATGGGATGAACGGAGCCCAGGAGAGTGCTGCAGAAGGAAAGCTGTTGTGGTTAGGCAGTATTGCTCTGGTCAGAGACAGTATTTCTGACAGGATCAAGGGCCGAGGGTTCATTATTCTGTTGCTTCCAGCTGGTGAGACTGAAGACCGCATTACTGTCCAATACAATTCCATAACCCCACTGCTCTGGACAGGTTGCAGAGGTGTATCACCTTCAAGGAGAAGCCCTGAAATTCCTGATCTGCCACTGCCTGGCATTCACATACATCCTGATGCCAGCATCCTGTCTCTGTGTCCAGCTTCTGCCCACCACCACCAGGGCCTGCAGTGACCACCATCCCAAACTCAGCCTGTTCTCTGCAGTTTTGTAGCCTTGAGCTATGCTGGATTCAGGGCTGTGGCGCTTTCTTGCCAGAGCAGACATCGCCAGTGCCTTTCCTCTGGGGCTGCAGGTGGATGAGAAGAGGGTGATGTCACAGTGGAGTGTTGACTGTGGGGTCAGCAGGCCAAGACCACAAAAGGAAGCAGGACCTGCTCATGGGATCAACACTGCAGCTGAGAGTGACCTCCACCGTCCGAGGAGGAGAAGACGAAACGCCCGGCTGGGGCAGGCAGAGCAGTGAGATCTGTGTGGGCAAGGGGGGAGCAGGAAGCTGGGCACTTCAGTGACACCGTGGGGCAGATGGTGGTGACTTCAGAGTGGCTAGCTGGGAGTTCTGTGCCTCTGAGTAGCAGTGCCTGAATCCATTTACATACCAGAATGCTCTTGTGGTCTGGGGCCCAGGCAATCAGGATCTGTACATGCTCCCGGTGCAGAAAGAGCAATGCTGTGATTTACAGCGAGTGCCTCCCTTCCCTTCCCTGATCTCTGCCATGAAGATAAGCAGTGTTTTGCCTGAGTCTTGCTGTTTGCACAGGGAATCTGTTCTCCAGATTACTCGACGTGTATTTTGCCTTCTTCATGTCTGAGCTGTCAGATAATGCTGGGGCCTGAGTTAATGTGCAGAGCAGAGGCACGGCAAGGGCCCAGTCTGCTGGGTCAAGCACCATTAGCACCACCAGCAGGAGCAGCAGATTGGCCCACATGCCAAAGGCTGCTGCAGCTGATCCTCTGCTCCATGCTTTCCACCAGCTTCGCTCCTCTGCTACCAGGCTCACTGCTCCTTGGCTGCAGAGTGAATCCCACCAGCAATGCGGACACTGGGCAGCCCCAGGCAGCACGTGATGGGCTTCTGCAGGAGAGCAAGAACTTGCCCGGGGGGTGCTCTTTTTGCTGATGGCTCAGTCTGCCTTCTCTCTGCCCTTCTTTTCCCTCCGTGAATAGCCAGACTGGAATAAACTGCTCTGCATTGCCCATCATGGACACGGTTCTTGATTTTATTTCCCTGCTAATTTTCTTTTAGTATCCAGTAGGACTAGATTAGGTTGAGTTTTCTGGCTGGGCAGGCTGGAGTAGTGTTAGACCCTGGTTGTGAGCAGTGGCACTCATGTGAGACAGAGATTTTGGGTGGGTTTTTTTTCTGGGAAATTGTGACATTCCAGCACATCCATCTGTGCTCAGACCCCTCTGTGCATTTTCAACCGTTCCTGAATTAAAGCTATGGGCAGTTCAGAAATGAGGCTGGGAGCAGTTCGGGTGCCAGAAGACAGGCATCCTTGGGTATCAGCTCTGGCTCCTATGGCAGTGACTACTTTTAGCTTTGAAAGTTAGAGGAGCCAATACCTGCAATGATTTTTGCTACGTCTTAACTTTGTTTTTTTTCCCCACAAATTTTCCCACTCTGTTTCACTCTCTTGCCTCACTCAGGTGTGCTAGCTGTGCCTTTTTTGTAATAAGCTTTTAAACACTTGCAAAGGTGATTGCATCTCTAACCTGGGGAGGGGATTATTACTGGTTGTGTAGAAATCCCGTCCGGGAGCAGCAATCCCCACTGCAATCACTTTGTATCAGCACCCGAAGGCAGACACATGGCGCTAAATATAAGGCAGGTATTTATAAATGGGATGGGTACCATGATTATAAAAAGAAGTTCAATGAGATGGCCTGTGCTACGCATGTGTATGACTTTCACTGCAAAGTTATAAAAACTGTCCATCTTTCTCTCTAAGCTACTTTCTGGCCGTGTGTCCGTATCCCCCACAATACAGAGCTGTTGAAATAGATCTAAATATTCAGGGCATTGCACAACTTGAGATAACGCTGCCAGTCTTGCTCAATGGCAGAGGGATAATAATGGCAGGCTCTCACAAAAAATACCTGCAGGGAGAGATCCTGGTTTCATTAGTTTGTTTGTTTTAAGCCGAACTGCTGTGCTTGCGTTTGTTGGTGCCAAATTATTTTGCTCCATCTGCCATATGACTGAACGCTGGCTTAGTTACCTTAAAATGTAGCATGAATTCCCATGCTGCACTAACTGCTGGAAAACACAGCTGAGGAGAAGGGAATTCAGGTGTTTTCAGGACATACTTCATCAGTGAGAATGGAAGGTGATGCCCAGGAGATTGGCACCTCACAGGCAGCTCTCCGAGGAAACTCAATCCGGGGGGGAAGGAGAGACAACATTTCTTGCTTCACTCGCAGAGCCGCAGCCTTTTACTCTGCTTTTCCCGAGGCCCCTCACCACCAAGCTGTCCTTAGTGTTTTAGCCGTACCCTGCTAATCGCTGGCATTAAAAATAGAGGGGTTTCTGCGCCGTGCGGGCAGCGAGGGTGTCAGCCCCGAGCCTTTGGCAGCGGTGCGAGGGCTCCCGGCGGCTCGGGCGGGCGCTGGCGCCCGGCCCAGGACAGCAGCGCTGCCGCCGCTCCTCAAGCGAGAACCCGACACCGGGGCAAAGCCCAGGACAGCTGCAGCAGTCACACACCAATGCGCCATTTGGAGCCTCGCACAGAGGCACAGAAATGAGCTGCGCCTTAATATAACCTCTGACAGCCAGCTAAACCACGCTTTGCAGAAGGAAAGTGCGTCTCCCACAATCTATCCTAATGCTGTGGCTGCACGGAGGCGCTCTGAAGGCACCATAAAAATCTTCAAAAGGCATCAGACAAAATGAGACGTTTTTCTTATAGTGTCACAGTAATCCCGATTAGGGCTGTAACGCACCGGTGTGTGAGGTACAAGGTTTCTTAAACAGGGGCTGTTTATGCAAGCATTCCCTTGCCATGCCTGCTGGGAATACAGCCTCGACAGGAAAACGACATTTGCAAACAAATGAGCAGAGAGACACCGGCAAGTTCTCATCTCAGAGGGAAATTAGCATTTTAATATTCAGTGCAGGGTTTTGCTAGGTGGCCAGGGCTCGTGGGTGCTGTGTAATAATGACACCAATATTTAATAATAAATCCAATGCTGAAATGCCGCGGAGGTAGGGCTGTCTGCATCCCTGGAATGTGGCAGGGGCTCAGAATGGGAGCTGTTCTGGTAGCAGACAGCTTCCTAAGAATATTTTACAAACGGGGACAGGAGACTCATGGCTAAAATTAAGGGGTAAGAGGGGTGGCTGGTAAGAGAGCTGAGTGGCATGGAAGTAAGGAGAAACTTTAGTGCTGAGAGAAAGAAAGACAAAGGTACCATAAGCCTGATGCTGCTTCTGATGTTGCACTGGGACAGAGCATCCTTGAGCAGTGCTGGCCCAGGCTTTCCACCCCTTGCAAACTGCTGGTCCCACTGAGCAGGGACAGTGAGGACATGGTGTCTGTTGGATGCAGAGTGGGATAAACAAGGATGGAGGCAGGGGGCAACGGGGTCCCTGCAGCTCTCTCAGGGGGACAGTGGGGATGGAACCTGACCTGGGGAATGGGAGAAAGGGCGGGCAGAGCCACCACTGGTGGCAGGCTGGGAGGCAGCATGAAGGGACGGCAGAAGTTGTTGGCTGGCAGGTGCCTCCAGGGCAGTGGATGCTGATGGTCTGTGTCTGAGTACCCCGTCTGGGGACTCACATTTCTCCTTCTTAGCCTTGTACAGATCTGAGAGGAGATGCTGCTGCAGCTCCTGGCTGGCCCAGCTCTACCATCCATCACAAAATCTTGTAAAGAAGGGGTGTGGAAAATACAAAAACCATGTGGAACATGTACATGGAAAACATCTCCTATGAGAACCTCCTCCTGTGGCTGACTCAGGACCACCAGTTTAAGATCATGAAGGTTTGAAGACTCCTTGGCACAGGCTGTTGAACCTCCACTTGTCCCAGAACTATGGGATCCAAGCTAACTGGAAGAGTTTATCCCACCGTATGGCTTAAAGGGGTTTTGTTCCCAGCAAGCTGCTTGGAGGGATGCTCCGAGCGGTGGTTTTTCACAGGCAAGGCACATCTCACAATGCCACCGTATGCCACATAGCCACAGCGAGGTGTTTCTGGCAGCATCTGATGCCACGGCAATTAATTAACCGTGGGCACAGCGGGTGCCTCTTTAGCCCGAAGCTGCAATTTCACCACAGGCATTTCCCCATAACCTGCTTCTGATGGGATTTTTCTGTCACATGTATCTGTTGCTCTCACTCTTTTTCTTTTTTATTTTAAATTTTAATGATGCCCTTTACTGCTCTCTCCAGAGCCATTTGCCAGCTGCTGCAGTCAGCCATTCCCCACGCATGCAGAAGAGGTTCAGATAAGGGCTTCGTTTCACAGAAGGTGAGAAATGCACAGGCTGGAGCTGGCGACAGGCATTGCTCCTTCCCAGGGTACACTCGGAGCCCCAGCTGCTCTTTTCCCTCCTTGCTGGGCCTGGCCAGCACAAACTCATCCTTACTGCTCTGGGCAGAAGCCTTTGGGAACTGACTGCTCTTCGTTGTTTTATCTCCTATCCTGTATCTTTCTGTACATGTATTTTGGAGGTCTTTCTCTGAGGTTTGCCTGGGTGGCTTTTGCCTCTTTTATGGGATTCTAAAATTATTGGCTGATGCTTATTCTCTTCATTGGGTGAAATGCTTGCAGCCTCTTGCTAAATCTGAACGGTTCCTCTCTAATTTGTGTTTCTGTCTTTTCAAACCTGAGAGGGGGAGATAATTTGAGTCCAAATTAGTTGTTTGAAAATTGTGCTTTGAGGGGAAAACATGCTGCCAGCTGTGCAGTAGGGAAGCTGGAACCCAGCTGAGTGAGGAGGGGATTTTACTCAGGCCACTTTCTTCTCAGATGCCTGCCCATTTTGCTGGGCTACTTGTACTGCTAGTGTAAAAGGGAGAACTGATTTTACGTCCCTGATTTCACAATAACATAATGAGCTCATATCAGTTGTTGCCAGAATGTTGTTGGCTCATACTTTGGAGTTTGGAATTGGGTGAAGAGGAAGCAGGGTAGCAAGTAAGATTACAGCCATGGACTTGAGGAGAGCTGAAGGTGCTGAATGCCTTCTTTGCATCAGTCTTCACTGACAAGACCATCCCTCAGGAATCTCTGACCCAGGAGACCCAGGTAAAGGACTGTTGGAAGGAAGACTTTTCACTGGTTGAGGAGGATTGGGTTAGAGAACACCTAGGAAAACTTGACATCCACAAGTCTATGGGCTCTGATGGGATGCACCCATGAGTGCTGAGAAAGCTGGTGGACACCATAGGCTGGAGACCATTCATTATCATCTCTGAAAGGTTGTGGCAATCAAGAGTGGTGCCTGAGGACTGGGAGAAAGAAAATATCACCCTGGTCTTCAAAAAGGCAAGAGAAAGTACCCAGGTGACTACACTCCAGTCATCCTCACCTCAGTCCCTGGAGAGGTGATGGACAGTCTCATTCTGGAAGCCACCTCTATCCATACAGATGACATGAAGGTGACCTGGCATAGTCAGGATTGGTTCATTAGAGGTAAATCCTGCTTGGGTAACTTGAATGCCTTTTGTGATGTGACAGCTACCTGGGTGGATGAGGGGAGAGCAGTGGATATGGTCTACCTCAGCTTCAGCAAGGATTTTGATACTGTCTTTTGCAACATCCTCATAGGCAAACTCAGGAAGTGTGGCCTGGATGAGTGGAGAGTGAGGTGGATTGAGAACTGGCTGAACAGCAGATCCCAGAGGGTCGTAATCAGTGGCCCAGGCTCTGGATGGAAACCTGTCAGTGGTGGTGCCCCCAAGGGTCCATACTGGGCCCAGTATTGTTTAACTTGTCCATCAATTACTTGGATGAAGGGGAGATGCCTCCTCAGCAAGTTTTCTGATGGCACAAATCTGGAGAGGCTGATACCCCAGGGTGCTGTTTCAGCCCTTCAGCAGGGCCTCAACAGGTTGGAGAGATGGGCAGAGAACTGTGAAAAGTTCAACAAAGACAAATGCAGGTCCTGGACCTGGGGAGGAATAACCCCATGCTCCAGTACAGCCTGGGGGCTGACCCACTGGAAAGCAGCTCTGAGGAGAAGGACGTGGGGATCCTGGTGGACAACAAGCTGTCCATGAGCCAGCAGTGTCCTTGTGGCCAAGAAGGCCAATGGTATCCTGGGCTGCATTACGAAGAGCATTCCCAGCAGGTCAAGGGAGGTGATCCTGCCCCTCTACTCAGCCCTGGTGACGCCACATCTGAAGTGCTGTGTCCAGTTCTGGGCTCCTCAGGACAAGAGAGATATGGAGCTCCTGGAGTGGGTCCAGCAGAAGGTAACAAGGATGATTAGGAATCTGGAGCATCTCCCTTAGAAGGAAAGGCTGAGGGAGCTGGGCCTGTTCAGCCTTGAGAAGAAATAACTGAGAGGGCATCTCATCAATGTCTATCAGTATCTGCAGGCAGGGTGCCAAGAGGATGGAGCCAGGCTCTGCTTGGTGGTGCCAAGCAACAGGTGCAAGAGGCAATGGGCAGAAAATGATGCACTGGAAATTCCACCTGAACATGAGTCAGAACTTTACTGTGCTGGTGACTGAGCACTGGAACAGGCTGCCCAGAGAGGTTGTGGAGTCTCCCTCATGGAAGATATTCAAGCACTGTGTGAACACAATCCTGTGTCTTGTGCTCTGGGATGACCCTGCTTGAGCAGGGGGTTGGACTCTCTGTGGTGTGCTCCAGCCCGACCCAGTCTGCGATCCTACAGAATCTTAAAGCCTCATGCAAACTGCTGAACCAAGCCCAGCCTCTTTAGTTTGAGTTGCACCCTGCCCTCTCTACCACGAGGTGTCCAGAGGTTTGGTATCTGCTGTTGCCTTCATAGGCCATGAGCCAGACAATTCCCAAGCTGTGAAATTCTTCACAGGCTGGAGCACCGAAACCACAACCTGGAACACCTATGGAGTGGATCCAGACTGAACAAGGATGAGCTGACAAGACTGCAAAGTAATCTCTCCAGGCAATGGAGATTGAAACAGCAAAAAACTGGCTCACAGCTAAATGGGGAGAGTGTGTTAGCAATGGTTTTAGGGCAGGCAAAATGATCACCTATGTAACCCACATAGCTTCTGAGAAAGGAATCTCAGGCCTATAATTGGAGCAATAAAAGGGAAAGGTCTGCTGTGGTCCACATTTTGTCAGTTATTGCCAGCATGCCTGTGAGGCAGCAGGCCAGCCACGTGGCTTAGTGTTAGGCAGGGCTTTCTCATCCTGTCACCCTTTGCCTGTGCTTAGGACCACATCCCTCACAGCCACATCACAGTCTTGCCCCAAATTAAATGATATAGCAATAAATCAGGAATGACAAAAATATTGCCATTTCAATTTCAAGCAGCATTTAGCCAGATCTGTTCTATTTTTTTTTTTTTTTTTCCTTATAATCTGGTCAATTCTTGCACAAGTGTGGCTCTGAAGGCAATCTGTAAGAGCTGAAGGCATGAGGGCAGATTTTCCACAGAGGACTGTGCAGATCAGTGATTTACATCATTTTTCTTCTACAGTGGAAAGAGAATGCTGTTAAATAAAGGGAGCTTTTCGAGAGAAAGTGCTGGCCAAACACTTGCAGGATTTTGCTTTGTCAGAGGTGAGGAGCATACTATTTACATTCTCAGGGATAAATACATTTTCTTCATCTCGGTGGTGCCCAGACCATGCAGATTCGTTGAAGAGCTCTGCCTTCAGTGCCCCTCTCATGTGCCTGTTCATGTACATACAAAGGATCCCTAGGAAAAAAGTGATATAGCTGAAGTTGCGGGTTTTTTTCAGCTCTGTTAATCTAACCAGGATTCCCGAGTGAGGTTTGGGATATTAGATGGACTGCAAAAATCAGCGTCTGCACAAGCAGGAGGTTGTCTGTAGCCCGACATTCGCATTTATTTTTATTTTTTGATCTTTTCTCAAACAGGCTGTCGGGCTGCCTCCCCGACTCCGCAGCGCAAGCGTGCGTCTCGGATGGAGATAAAGTATCACCATCTACTGGCGGCTGAAAGGATAACGGCAGAAAAATTTAGAAGGTAATAGTGCTTTTGCCAGGTACCGGTGTGAGGTGATGCAGAGAGCCCTGCTCCGAGCACAGGGAAGGTGGCTCACAGCCTCCTCGGCTGCGTTAGAGCAGCTGAAGCCTGGCAGGTAATTCCTCGTTTACCCTTGCTCTGGCTGTGCCTGTATCGGTCCTGTGTGCAGGAAAGGTTGTTGCTCCTGGCACTGTTTTCCCTGGGTTTGCATGACATATGGTGGGCTGAAGCAGTTGTGGCTTCACTGTCTGGAAATGAGAACTGAGGCCTGAGCCCATGAACCACGATGCCCGCTCCGGGAGAGACCCAGTCCCCCACAGGACGTGGGCTCAAGTCTCCGGGCTGTGAAGCTGGACACCTTCCAGGCTGTCAAAGTCTGATGTCAAGTGCAGAAAAGATCCTGTTTCTTCTATGCCCTTTGCAGCAAAGTAACCCATGAACCCAGGGCAGGGGTGTGTGAAGGCTGGAAGATGCTGCCTGCTGCTCTGATTCAAATGTGTTGATAGGTTGTTGAGATCATCCAGGGATATTGCAAGCTGTGATGACCCAGGGGACAGGGAGGAGGTGGAGGTCACCTCCTGGTGTCAGGGAGGGTGCTCCACAGCCCACAGCTTTGCTGCTGTCCTTACCTAAATAGTGGAGGAGAGCACAGCCATGGATTGTTCCGTACTCAGCAGAGACATGGGGTCGCACAGCCCAGGCACAGCCCTTGGCAGGTGAAGGCATCGTGAGCATAGAGGAACACTGCTAGGAACAGGATCTTTGCTCAGGGGTCCCCATAGCTATGGAGTCCCATGCACTGCAGTCAGAGAGGCAGTGGTGTGCAGGCAGTGGCTCTGAGCTGCACCTGTGGCGTGGGCACACTTTTGTTGAGCTCAGAGAGCGGAGACCACGGAGCTGACCACCAGCATGGGGCAGGAGACCACCCACACACACCTGGCATAGCTTCCCCTGAGAGCTGCTCACCAGCCCTAGCCTGTCTTTGGGCAGTGCTCACAGCTCCTTCAAGATCTGAGGGAAATGGAGCAGAGGAGCCAGGGAGATGACGGGAGAAAATAGAGTGGAGGAGTATCAGAAGGCAACTGGGAAACTGAGAGGAGAACACCCAAGGATTTCAAGGGAGATATCCTTCAATAATAGCAGCTTTTGCTCTGTTTCCTCGAGATGCTCATGTGACTTGTTCTTCTAATAAAACTTTGCCTTTGGTTCACATGCAGAGCGTGTCAAGGTGGTCACTGCCCTGGAGGTTACAGCATGATGTACACGGCTTTGTACCCTACGTGGTCATTCATTCCCATGGGTTGAATGGGTTCCCATTCTGGATTTTGGGTTTTGAAGCTGGGGCTGAGTTTTTGCTGCTGCAGCTGCCAGCATCCAGGTTTTAGCATGGACACAGTCTCTGCTGAGACACTGGGATAGAAACAGTCTGCACACACTTTTGTGTCTCTTGTCAGTAAAGGTGCATAGGAGATGTGTCTCTTCTTCCCAAGCTACTTGGACCTGTTGTGT
The DNA here is from genome assembly GCF_015227805.2 of Hirundo rustica. NCBI lineage: Eukaryota > Metazoa > Chordata > Aves > Passeriformes > Hirundinidae > Hirundo > Hirundo rustica. Next base: position 69,907,100 of record NC_053452.1, read on the forward strand.
TGAAAAATCCTTAAAGGAATTCCTACTAAGAACAGCACCCAGCAGATGGATCATGTGGACTTCTTGGATAGATAACATCATGCTTCACTAAATCTTGACTTTGCCTCTGCTTGCCCGTTAAAAGGCAGTCAGAGGGAAGAATGGAGCAAGAGCTACCTCATCTTTAGTTATTTTACGCTTTTTCTCACAGAGGACATTATAAATTCTCTTTAAGCACCATCATCTCCCCTCCCCATTTGCAAAGAGACACAGTAAAGCTGAGAGAAACACCTCTAGGTTTCAAGAAAACACTGTTCAGGGTGAGCCTCTCTGTCCATCTTTCACTGCTGTTTCTCTCTCTTCAATCTACTGTTCTTGGCATTTGCAATGTGCCACAGCAATCACAGCCCACACCCCTGCACAAGCAATGGGTTGGAGTCCAGGGTATTCCTTTGGCTGCCCTGGAGGGTCAGAGACCTGGACAGGAGGGTCTGGGACCCCGGCCCAGAGCCCAGAGGGACACTGGCTTTGATCTCAGTCCATGGGAAAGGCTTCCTGCACTGTGGGAAGGATTGCAAGCCACAAGAGTGTGAAAGATAGTAGTTTAGCTTATCACAGGGTGAGGAAACAGTAGGTTTGGGTTTTTAGTATTGAAGTGAATGGGAGCAAGATGGAGGATTTGGGGCGTTGTCTCCTGCTTCTTCTTTCCTCTCCCCTCACTCCATTTTCTGCAGTGGGGGTGGCACAAAGTAGTTTGAAGAGATTGGGTCAAAGTAGGGATGACCTTTTTAGTATAAGTGATAGGTATTGGCAAATAATGATAAATAAAGAATACGTAACAATTAGTATAAAAGATAACGACAGCCCAGTCCAGGGAGAGTCGCCATATGCCCGAGCAGCTGCACAGATCTTAGTTGGGCACTGAGAAAATTGTAAGATAAGAAACAATAAACAAAGCACGCAACCTTGAAAAATCAGAACCTGAAGACTCCGTCTCTTTGTTGCGTCTGGCTCAGGGCTTTGCAGAGGGCAAAAATACTCTAAAACCACCTGAATCTCAGAACAAAAACCGAGAGCAATGCCTGTTGCTCACTTCTGTGCCTGTTGCCGATGGTGCAACTGCTGAGTTAGGAGGTTGTGCTGGGAGCCTCCTCTGACACTGTCACAAGGATTTTAATATTTTGGTCTTGTTCCACCTAGCTGCAAAACTCCAGTGTGTCAGATTTTCTACGGAAGGGACTCACAACCTTGGAGAAAGCAGCAAGTTCTCATCCTGGAAATTGTGGGCCTGTGGGCTCCTGAGAAGTTGAAAACAGAGCAACTTGTGTTGCTAGTAGATGAGTCCTTGTTAGGCAGCCAGGGAATGGTGATGAGGGACTGCTTAGGACAAGTGTGGGCTCCTCTGAAACTTTGCCAAAGTCGTAGCCTTTCCACAAAATATTTCAACATCACTGAATTGGAAAATTCTAATGAAAAAAATATATTTCAGCTCATTTTTCTTTACCAGGGAAGAGACCCAGCTTGGTGGAACAAGCACTTTGGCAACACATCCAAAGCCACAAATCTTCTCTTTTTTTCGTCCCCTCTATCTTCTTCATGTATGCTTCAAATCAATCATAGCTTGATGCTTCTCAAACAAATGGAACTATTTTACTTCTTTCATTTCACAACTCTTTGTCTGGTTTTTCCATCTGAATTGCAGTAGTGTTGAAGGATGGTGGACCCGATTTTTCCTTCTGTCCATGTTTACGTCAGGAGTAACCGTCCTGGGATGATTTTTTGTTTGTATATTGAGAAGTCTCAGAGAAGCAGGTGATGTATAGTAAGCACACAAAATCGCTCCTTTAGTTTCCTGAGTCGCTGAGTTTTGAGCTGTCAAAACACAGAGTGGTTTGATTCGGTGTTAAGATCAAGTGCATTTTCATAACACCCTTTGGAAAGCCCAGCTGTGTATCCTGTGGGATTTGTTTTGAATAGAAACTATATTTAGTACCTTAAAATTATTGTCTTGAGAGGACTGGAAGTCCTCGAGCCAGTGCAGTCTTGGTTCAGTCCCCCTTGAGGCAGCCAAACAAATTCAAAAGCAACAGGAGCAGCACCCTGAATAATCACTGCTTTCCACTTGAAATCTCACACAGGCCAGCATGACGGTGTAGGAGGAATACTAAACAAACTGTTAATCCCTAAGGCTTGGCAAGAACTTGCTGAGCATACCTGCCTCACTGTGGTCTTACAGCATATAGCAGGCATCAAAAATCCTGTAAAGGAATAAACTGGGAGCAAAGTAACTGGAAAAAAGAAAAAAAGAAAAACAAAAAAAAGAAAAAAAAAAAAAAAAAAGGTGTAGTCCAGGTAATTTTCACTGCGAGATTGAAGAGCTGAGTATATCAAAGTGGAAGCAAAGCAGCTGAAATGCCTTGGATAGGATATTGGCTTCCCTAGCATGTCACCAAAGTTTGTTTGTATACTTTCATATTTGTCTCAAGAACACAGGACCCTGCAAATCTGGAACTGTCACGCATGCCAATTTCAGAAGTGAAAATGAGGCACAGCTTCAGCTGGGGTCAAGTTAAGCTAGCAGTGGTTGTTGATAACTCCTTTCAGTGAGGGGAGGCACAGGAAATGCAAAGTTTTTTTGGTGCAGGGCGTGTGTGCTACAGAGTGTGAAGTGACATCTGTTGTGGCATTCTCTACCCAGATGTGAATTGCCTCGTACAGGAAATCAGTTACAGTTAAGAGCATAATAGCCAAAATTGCCAGTGAATTTTGCTCAAATGAATTTACAAACTGTGTAAATTTTCTCGTCTCTGTTGTCTAGGAGTGCTGGCATGCCTTCAAGGACAGAGAAGAGCATCTCTTGGTGGGGCTTTTCCTGGAAGGTCCTTGCTGTAGAGTTATCCATCCATGCTGCTTGGCTTTGGCATTACCTTCACCTACTTCTATGTCCCTTGTTCTACCCATCTGGAGTATTGCTTGATGAGAGTGGCTTCTCCATACCTCCTAAAACACAATGGACATGGCCACAGGACTTGGCACAAGGTTTTCTATGGGGCTATGCTTCAAAAATGTTGTAAAATCAGAGTGAGGGTTTGCTTTCTAGCCATTTTTAGATTTCACCTGGCTCAGCTTGGCAGAAATATTCAAATCCTTGAAGTGTTTATGTAGCCAACATCAGCCTGAGACTGGGCTTTCTGAGGGAGGGATGCTTGCATGTGTCTTTGGAAAGTCAGCCTCCTTTTTCTTTAACTCTTCATAGCCTAAATGAAGGCCATGAAGACTCAGAGAAGCAGCCCAGTGAATGCAAATTCACCCACGGCATTTTTTGTCCCTAAATGGTATGCAGAATAATTGTGCTCCTGTAATTGTGTGTGGCGGTAGTTTTTGAATCTGTTGACAAAGTTGTATAAAATTTTTGCCTTCAAACTAGAATTTTTGATGAGACTATCTGACAATATCTGGCTGCATATCCACGTGTCGCCTCCACCTGATTTTTGTGAAACACACAAAAAATATGTCTCTCATTTTTGGTACTTTCCTTGCACTAAGGAAGTAATTTTTCCTCAAAAATTTCAGTTACTCCTCATTGCTCTTTTACCATATGTTTAAGTCATATTACATTAAAGAACGAGTAGCTCCTGTTGGCGCGTGGCCCGCTTTATTAGCCAGGGTGTTATTTTGCAGTGTACAGTACACACTGTGTATGCATTCCAGATCCCTGAGGTGCTTGTTCTTGGCATCCTTCCTGCTCTGAAATCCGTGCTGCCACTTTCTCCTTGCTGAGACCACCAACAGACAGGATCTGGGAGTGCAGACGCAGGGGTTTAGGATACTGCTGGCATTCACGTCCAGCCCATGCTTCTGCCAACACAGAGAGGGCCAAATAATATGAAATCTGAACCTCATCCAGGCTGTTCACACACCACATATTTGCTGAGGCATCAGGCAGGGGCATGGAGCAGACACCTGGTACTGGTATCATCCTCAGTCACTTCATCTAACTCGGTCAGATCTGTGTCCTTGGTTAATCGTGCTAAAGAGCTCATGCCAACATGATGTGCTGCTGGTTGTCCTGCACTATTTAGCAGTGTTAAGGAGCCACAATGCTTTTCTTTGAGATCCCCCAAAAAAGTCCAGTTTGCAAAAAGAGCTCCAAACATCGGCATGGCAGCAGTGAAAGTAATTCAGTAACTGCCAGGGCGGTTTTACCGATCAACTGCAACAAAAATTTCACCTCATCAATTTTCTCACTGAATATTTGTAGGTTAGAAGGCACTTCTTGCATGTCTCATCATTTGCATAATGAAAGACACAGACTTTCGACTTTGTTAGGTAACCCATTTGATAAATATTTCTGTACACAAGAACATCTCTGTATAAGCAAATAGGTATCTATCCATAGAAGAGACATACCTCTAATTTGATGATGTTTAGAAAATTTCAAGGAGTGGAGAATCCATCAGTTCCTTTGGTTGATGGTTTCAATAATTATTTGCAATTTCTGCTATGGCCATATTTCTCATTTTAATGGATCTGACTTAAACCTTCAGCTTTTAGTTTATATTATCTCCGTCTCTGCTAGTGTATAGGGCCATCTGGTTATTGTATTTTTTTCCTTATTCAGGTTCTGATGCAGCATAAATTCTAGTCACTTCTTTTTTTTTTCCTTTCAACAAGATTACTACTATGAACTGTGAGTTCCCTTCACCCTCTTAGAAGCATTTTCTTATCTATATATTTTGGTGAGAAAGGTACTAAATATCAAATCATAACCATTATAAAATGCAGGATATCCTAAATTGTACATATTCTAAAGAGGCCTCCCCTGTCCCCCAAGTAAATACAAACTGGCAGAGAATTGGTAACCCTGCTAACATGGCTGTTGCAGTCAATGCTGCTGTTTTAGGAGGTCTCCAGCGAGTTCACGAGGCCACATTGTCACTCTGCTGGTCACATTATAGAGTTCAGGAAGTTGTGGTGAAAACCTTTGAGCAGACAGAACCGTGAGAGTATTTGCCACTGAGCCAGTGTCTGCTGTGTGCCTTCTGGGGCTGTGTCCTGGCAAATGTGGGGCCACTGGTAATACAGGGAGGGAGGAAAACTGCTAAGGGAATAGTGACGGAATCATGGAATGGTTTGGGCTGGAAGGAAACTTAAAGATCTCCAGTTCCAACCCTCCTGCCATGGAGACACCTTCTACTAGATCAGGTTGCTCAGAGCCCCATCCATCCTGGCCTTGAACACTTCCAGGGATGGGGCATCCTCAGCTTCTCTGGGCAACTTGTTCCAGCGCTTCACCACCCTCACAGGGAAGAATTTCTTGCTTATATCTAATCTAGATCCGCTCTCTTTGATAATAAGTAAGTAAAAATCAAAGATGGGATTTTGAGTGTGCTGTGTTTTGTTTAATTACAGCACTCTCTTCAGAATTTCTCTTTAAACTTTTGCTAAAATGTATTTTTATGACACCTATCAGATTTCTCTGTCTTTCATATGACATTCCTGAAGAGCTCTGCTGTGAAGGTATCATGGAGTTTAGCTTCTACTTTCCCTAAAAGGCAAACTCTATGTGTACAGCCTGTAGACATATTCCAAAACTGAAACAATATTCAGATAAATTCTCATCGCCATCCTTCTTATAGACGAACGGGATTCTGTTATCCAAGAGACTTGAGCTGGAGTAATGACCTATAAAGATTTCATTGTTTTCCTGAACATTCCACTTGCTTTTCTGAATTTCTGTATAATTTTAAGATTATTCAAGAGAGGCATTTATTCATATTGGACCAGTAAAGAAAGTTTCCACGATGAAACACTCTGTTCATATACATTCAACGTTTGTATGGCTGCAATAACTAAATACAATACAAAAGCACACTGTGGAGGAAGAGCTCTTGAAAATGTGAAGCTGAAGTGGCCCACAGTGAGGTGTCATGGTTTGGTGTATCCTTGTGGTGCCCTCAGTATAGCCACGAGACACTCTCTAGGCTTTCAGAATCCTACCTGGGCCTGTATTGCACTGAATACAAATCCTGAGTGAGTTCTCTAGAAGAGCCTCTCATGATTATTCCAGAGTTCTGTCCAGGAGACAGTAGAAGAAAAAATATAGCCAAAGCCATAGTGAATGACTTTGGACTGCTGCCTCTGCCTTGTGCCTGCCTGGCCTGCTTTGAGCAGCAGCAGGGAGGGAAACAAGGTATATTGAGCATATTTGTAGCAGCTGCCAACCAACCACTCCCCCATCAACCTTACTGCAGCTCTGGTTCTGTCAGACTGATGAGAGAGTGCTTGGACTCCTGAGAAACCAAGGGACTGCAGATTTCCTTCCTTGTAGTTCAGAAGAATCTCAAAAGTTTTTGCTTAGCTGGGTACATACATGTGCTGATCTGCTTTATCACTGCTTGCTACACTGCTGACCATGTTTGTAAGTCTGTTAAATGTAAAATCATGAACAAGCTACGGCAATGTAATTGCAAAACTCCCAAACTGCCAAAGTAAATGGCATGTAATGCCTTGGTTTACTTTCTAGCAGATAAAATAACATCTGCACCACTGCCTAACGCTTCATAAAGACAAGTTTCCTGCAAGCGTTCTTTGTCACCAGCAATTCAATGGCTGACACAAATTTATGCAAGGAAAACTTGTTTTGGGCTTAGTCTCTAGAAGCTGTGTTTTCATTGATAAATACATTTGCCATGGGTCCTGTAGGTCTTTTCCTGCAAGGGAACAGAAATTTCTGACTTCACAACAGGAAGTGAGATGTTACATTTGAGATGCGTTGCGGTTTTTTTCACTGGTGTGATGAAAGCAGATGGCAAGAGAGCACTCATGGACGGAGTCTGCCTGAAAGCCTGGGGGAGAGGAGGCAGTAGCTAGATCAACTGTGTTTCTTGTTTCTTGCAGTTCCTGCGCTGCTCCTCCTCTCTGGTCTACAAACCTTGCCAATGGGAGTGGGGAAACAGATCGGTCAGGACTTGGCTCAGTCTAAGGAGTCATTATCTGCGTCCGTGGAACGGCGTTGACAACACCGCCAGTTATCTGCCATCCACACCACTTTGGTGTTTCGGGTTCAGCTGCAAAGTGAAACTCTGTGTGCATACACGGATGTATCAGAACCATGCCACAGGCACGCTCCTCAAACACCTCTCATGTACTGGTGACACTGCTGTTTGACTTTAAAAAGGGGAGACCATGAGCAGCCCTTACCAGTAGGTGCTGAATTCTTCCTGGGAATGTCAGACTGAAGGAGATTATTGTGTGAACCACCTCTTCTCTTGTTACAAATTATAAAGTTCACTCCTTCCTCGAGGATTGTGCAGTATCAAATGCCTCTGTTGAACAACAGCCTGCTTGTGAGTGCCAGAAATGAGGTTAATTGAAGTTTTCTTGTGATGCACCATCGCACATTCCCCTTGCAGGATTAAAAGACAAACATTCTAAACTTCTGGAATACCCTGAAGAGTATTTGTCTGTTGTGAACATCCTTGATCTTCCCACCTAAAGACATTATAGGAAAGGGATCACAACCTTGCTTCAGTTTTTTCTGAATAAATCTCTAATAAAATCCCTGTAATTCTTCAATTTCTAAACTCTTCTAGTTTAAATGTGGCTGGCCTCACCTTGGCACATTTTAATTACAGAAATGTATCGTGCCTTTTCTGATGTTCCTTGTATTTTGCCTTGCACAAGGGTTTATCATGGAGCACAATCCTTTGGGAAGAGAGCCATGTATGTGAACAGTGCTATGACTGTTTCCAGGTGCCTGGTGAAAAACATCTCGGTGAGGAATGGTGGTGACTAAATGCACAGTTACTACTTCATGTAGGATTTGCAAAACAGGATAGGAGAAAAGGCAAGCTTAAACCTTGTTGTGCATCTTCATAGGCTTGAAAGAAAAAAGGCCATTCTCTGACCAGCACAAGTTTAAGAGAGCAGACATTAAAGACATTACATTAAAAATGCAGGTATGCAGGAGTTTATTTACTTTAATAGGAATGCGCGCAAATTTCTTTCCTTTGCTATGGGCAGTAAAGTCATGATATTATCAAAGAGACAAGAATAGAAATGTGTACAAGAACGCCTACAAGAGATTACAAAGACCAAAACTGTTTATGGATCATTTTAGGCTTCAAAAATGGCACTGAAAGGGATGAGGTTTTCTCTCGTGCTCGACTTTTACTTTGAAATTATATATTCCCTACTCACCATAATGCTGCTGAAAACTGATTAATTACTTGTAGGAAGCAAGACACCAAAACCAGGCACATGACCAGAAACACAATATTTAACCAGAATGTTTACTATTCATTGGTGTTTGTTTATGCAAATAATTATTTGGCTACTGTGGCTCTTTGAAGAAAGAAACTTTCTTAAAGTACCTGTGCTTCATTCAAGCACATACCACTTTAAACCTGAAAAACATTCTGCAGGGAAAAAAAAAAAAAACAAACCAAACCCCCCCCCCAATGATTAAATTTAATGCTGGTATTTATAAGGTAAAACTGAAGCAATTCAAAAATTCTTACTGAAAAGCAGAAAACAGATCTATCCTTAGGCTTTCTGGCTTACGTATCCTAAGAAAGTAACTGCAACAAAGTCTAGATTCAGTGTTAAAAACGTCCTTTGCAGATGCAGGGACACACGGGGAACTTAGTCAGAAGTAGCAAAGCCTTCAGAGCTGGTGGATGAGGTGAGTGGTCTAACAACTCCCCAGCTGCAAGGAGCAATCCTCTGCGGAACCCATTATTCAGGTTCCTAGTTGTGTAACTTACTATTTGCTCATTTTGCTGGTATGGTCAGGAGCCACTCAGAGCCAAGGAGCCTGACAAACATCTGCTTTTTCCAGGTCTATGCTGGAACAGATTGTCACCCTGAAGCCCCAACATCTGCTCTGCGCAGAGGAGCAGTTGTGGTACTTGCTCGGTGCCAGAGCCTCTTAAAGGCACATTTCCCTGCAAAGCAGCAGAGCCTGAGTGTGCTGGCAGAAGGGTTTGGGTCAGGTTTTAGGGACAGAAGGTTGACCTCCAGGGATTTAACAGGGGTTTACCTCTCAGCTTTTTCTGTCCTTCCCAAAAAATGAAGTACACAAGTAATAAGGTTGAATTTACTTGGGTTTTTTTTTGCTGATTTTTTTGTTTTGTTTTGGTCTTCTGTGTTTTTCAATAGAGCAGCCCAGAAAGAGACCATGCAATCTGCTGGAAAATGTGTCTTTCATCACAGAATCATAAAATAACTTAGGTTGGAAGGAGACTCTGGTGGGCATCTGGTCCACCTCCTTGCTCTGAGCAGGGAACACTTGCAACTTCTATCTGTCTGAGAAGGGACATGAAGTTTTCAAGGGAAGAAAAGCCTTAAATGAGAGCTGCACCTGCAACAGCTTGGGGATTTTTTTCCCCCTGTATCTTGCCTAATTCTCAGAGCCCAGAGTAACTGGGCTGCTAAAGTGCGTCTGTTCCAACCAAACCCTCTGCTAAGTTAATTACAAAGGTCTTCTGTTGCAACTTGCTTTGCTAATCCTCAAACAATTTCAAATTGATTACCTTGGCCTTCTACGGGCAAGGCAGAAAAATATGTCCAAATGTAATTGAGGCTTCATTACAAATTGGAGAACTAATGACAGTCAAGCAGATATTGGACATGCTACATATTTTACTTTTAGTAAATGATAATTTAATTTTACATTATGTGCTAAAACTTTGGGAGCAGGGGAGGAAGGTGTATCCAAATAGCACCGCCGATTGTAAGGTTACTGAAAATGATTCAGATAGTGCTCTGTGGAAAAAAAAAATAAAATTGCTTTACCCTCCTTTAATTCAAAACGCCCACGTGAAATACACGAGAGCCTTAATATATTAGATTATTGGATGGCAGCAGGAGGATTTAAGCACATAACTGCCTCCTTTCACTTCGTTTTAACGTGAAAAACACGAGCGGGCTGAGGCGCTCGGTCCGTGCGGGAGGTTGAACCGCTCTCCCGGGAGCCAAAGCTCCACACTGGCAACGCGGGGCCCGCGATGGCCCGGAGCCAGCCCGGGGCTCGCAGGGCCGCCGAGGGCGCTGCCGGGGCCGGCTCCGGGGTGCCGCTGCCGGGCCGGGCTCCCGCTTCCCGCGGGGAGCGGCGGCCCTTGGGCGCGGCCGTCATTCCCGCCCGCCCATTCCCCGCGCGGCGGGCGGGGCGCCGGGGGCGGGCGGGACGGGACGGGACGGGACGGGACAGCGCCGGGACAGCGCCGGGACAGCGCCGGGACAGCGCCGGGACAGCGCCGGGACAGCGCCGGGACAGCGCCGTGCCTCTTCCCGCACCACCGGGACAGCGACGCCGAGGCTCCCGGTCGGCAGCCGCCCCGCCATGGCTCTCAGCTCCGAGCGGCTCTTCGACTCGCTGGGACATTTCGGCAGGTACTGGGGGTGCCCCGCGCCGTCACACCCGGACATCCCCGTGCGGGGACTGATGGCTCTCCGCGCTGGCCGCGTGTGCCAGCTGCCCAGGGGGGGACGGCGCCGCGCTCCCGTGCGCTCCCGGCATCGCGCAGGCTGCGGGGCGCTCGCCCGGAGGCGCACCGGCCGCCGCACCGACACACGCACGCAGAAGATGACACGGGCTCTCACGCACACCGCGCCGCGCTGCATGAACTCACACGGAGCAGACGGGTGCTGCTGCATGCACTTGCAGCACTCGACACCTCCCCCCCCATGCGCTTTTCCACACGCGTGCAGCGCGCCCCGCGTGCGCTCGCTCCCACGGCGCAGCACATCCCTGTGCGCGCCGCGCTCGCACTGCACCCGCAGCGCCCGCCCCCACACGGCCCCACGGACCTGCCGGCACCGCGTGCTGCAGCCACCCGGTCACGGCCATGCGCTCCTAGACGCTTCAAATACACACTTCTTGCACGTGTGAGCACACAGACACACAGGTACACAGATAGACACGCACAGAGCACCAGGGTCTGGAACAGCCTGTGCACTTCAGGGGTGACAGAAAGGCACAAGCAGTATGCAGGGGAGCACTGTGTGACATTCAGGCTGTTTCTGCTTAGGGGCAGAGGCTTGTGGAGCGCAAGAGATCATACGGTTTTTTATTGAGGCTGGGTTTGTGGCCTTTGTTACGTGGATATGGAGTATGTACATATATCCTTGTTTGTGGCCTTTGTTATGTGGATATGGAGTATGTACATATATCCTTATCAGCAAGGGTTTACTTGCATGCATACCCTTTTACCTGATGTGTGCACGGTGGTGAGTTTCCTTGGATGTGCCTGTGTGTGTTGGATGGATACACAGACACGGCGTGTGTGTGTTTATGCTTCTGTAGCTCTGGATGCAGGGCTGGCATCTGAGACTGCTTATAGCGAGTAATGGAGAAGAAACGTTAGGCAAGGAAATTAAGTTTTAGAGGATATGAATATTGAGGCTAATGGGCGCACATCCTCACAGTGAGTTCCCTCCTGCACTTCCGTGATGTGCTGATCATCGTGGGGTCTGCAGGCACACCCTCCTCGGAGCAGATGGCTGGAACAGACCCATGTGTCACAATTTGGCTACGAGTTCAAGCTGTTGAATTGCAGTGATGTGCTTTCTAGCTCGGTGACCAGTGAGCCAGCCTAACCCACGATGTTGATCTTCTCTCAGGGACAGGCAGGAGCAGCATTTTGGACAAAGCCTGGGAGCTCCTTGTAATGGTTGAAGTGCCTGAACTGCAGCAGGAGAGGCTCTTAATATCATGTGTGAGCAGTAGTGGTGGGTATCAATAGCCTCTTCAGACGGTTAGGATGGAAAGATATTTTCTTGCTTAAGTGGCACCTATGCTTAAATTAGATATTTGACTGAGTTGTGACTTACGGGCATGTGTATCTGAACAAAATCTCAGTTGTTATCAATTCTGGGTCAGCAACAAAATGCCTTGCTCTGTGTGTACTAGGAGAGGAATCCTAGCAATCAGTTGATTTTGCTGCTGCTGTTGTTCTTCTGTTTTGTGTGCTCTTTGGGGAAAGCAGGCACTTGACACTGAATACTGAAATAACACAAAAGTAGTTGTTTTTAATTACTGGAGTAGTTTTCCTACTTGAGAACATTTATCAATACTTCAGATAAAGTTTTCAAAACTACTCCTTGCAATTAAAAGGGCACCAATTCTACAGGAATAATCTGACATCTAGGGACCAGATTGTTTGAGATGCAGTTCAATAGGAGCTGCTTTAAGTTTAGCTTGAGCTTTGAGATGAGATGCAGGCTACCAAAATTTGCATAGTCCTGTTAGACTTGTGTCTGTTTGAGATTTCTAAGGCCACACTAGTGATACAGTATAACAGTAAGTACAATAGCAGCTTATGGTGGGTGGAACTATTTAAAAATACTGTAAAAACTCTTTTCAATCCCTTGATAGTGCTAGATAAATGATCCTATTTCATATGAAAAGTTGTTCATAACTGCAACCATCGAGTTAGTTCTGTTCAGTTTGCAGCATCCTGGCACTGAGAGATAATCAGTGGTTCCTTTCTTCAGTTCAAGTTCAATTCCCATAAGGCCCATATAACCTATGCACTATATATAGGTTCTATAGATTTGACACAGTCAGATTCTGAGCAATCCAAGCATGACTGCTAGTATTTTGAGACTGTTTTGGTTTTCTTAAAATCTGACAGATGCAGTAGAGAATGAACAGCTGCTCATACATATATAAATGCAGAGATAGTATGTTTGCATTTTATATATATGTAATATATAATATATAGCTATATAGAAGTTATTAATATACAGATAATACATAATACATAAACCTTTCACCTTGACTAAGACTGTGAATTTTACAGAACTGACATTCACATGGATGCTGACAATATTTTGCTTTCCATTTGGGCTCTCTTTCACAAGTCCCGGTGATGCCGTTGTTCTTAATAGGGTCTTGAGACATGCATGAACAGCCGTAAAAATGCAATGGCTCCTGTAGCCTATGCCATTAAAGGAAGACTTTATGCCTCTGTTTGAATTTGGGCATGGGTAGCATGGGCATGGGTAGCATGGGTGGCCTATAAATTCAAGAAGGTTGTTTTAAACATTGTTCTTGCATCTGTCTGTGGAGCATGAGATCACTGGTCACTATTGCAGAGATTGAATGACAGACAAATAGTGCTGTCTGACTCAGATGGCCTCATCACCAGAGGGCTGCCAAGCCTTTAAGCTCCCGACATACCTGCAGTGAACTGCACCCTCCTCCCACTCAGCAGATCCTGCCAGACTGCACCTATGGGCTCTCCCTCTCAGCCCCCTGCCTCAGCCCCTCTCTGCCCACCCACTCCAACTCCAAAAACCCTCTCAGGGGCCCATCAGGTAATGTCAGGTGCAGTCAGACACTGGCAAGCCCCATGCTGGGAAAGGGGAGACGCGGCCAGTGGGCATAGGGTTGGTAACAAAGTATGGGCATAAGTGGGTAGGTGAGCTTCAGGAGATGGCTCACCCTGCCTGCACACCTAATTCCCAGGTAAACTAAAGGACTTTTAATAACTTCAGTGACTTCAGTCTACCAGCAGGACACAAAATGTACATATGTGGTTGCAAGTGAGAAACAGGCTATGTATTGTGTTGCTCTGATCTGCACCATGGCAGTGTGCTGAGTGGAGACATGATCTAATCGGGAATAACTGTCTAGAAGAGATCTGGGGAGGTACCCCTTATGGTAAGTGTGGATGAGCGTAAGGATTTGATTTCCCAGCTGGAATGCCTGGTAGCTCTGAGATGCGGCTTACACGGTATTCAGCGTTTTCCTTGTGATTAACAGTTTTCAAATCTTGGCTTGTACTTTAGCTAAAAGCAGGTGGTGAAAATTGTCAGAGAGAGAGAGGAAGATTGGGTGTCACTGACACTATTTTCAGATTTTGTATTGAAGTATTTCCAGAATCTTTTAAAAGATTGCCTTTTCTTCTGAAATATTCTGTCTTTTCCAAAGTTGAGTATGTTACCTAGATTTTCGAACATTGGTTTTATAAATAATACACTTAACTAGCAGCTAGACTATCTGTTAAATTAAAAATTACTTCTATTTATCTTTGCTGAGATATTTATGTATTTATTCAGGTTTTGACATCTTTGCACTGTTGTCTTCTATAAACTTTTTACCTGGTCAGTGGAGTTGCTACAGTTTGGACTTCAGAAGCAAGCAAACCAAGGATTAGCAATGGCTATTGTGAGCAGGAGGGAAGCAGGACAGACTGCCTGTTTGGATAGAACAGTCACCTGTTCCAGCCAAACATGGGGTTTAGTAGACACTAATACACTTATCAACAGTTTCAACATCTTCTCTTTATTATCCTGGAACTTTTCTAGTGTTTATAAATATATGAGAAAGTCTGCTTAGCTAAAAAACTTGCTTGATTTTTGTAGAAATTCTTTGTAGTGGACTTCTACTGACTGCTGGTCAGTGCCATGGTAGCAATATTTGAGTGACCAGTGCTAACACTGTTTCTCTCCTCCCTACTTTGCAGAGCTCTTGGTTCACTTCTCAAGCTCTGCAGCAAACGGTCTGTCTTCTTTTCACATCTCGGGACTTTTCCATGCTCCTCTTTTTGTGCTGTTGCCCTCCTCCTCTCTCGTTTCACAGCTCACAGCTCTTGTGATCAGATTACATCAACAAATTGTGCTGTGTACATGTTACTTCCAGAAATTCTTGGTTTGTATCAAATAACAAGGAGTCCCAAGTATCTCAAAGATCACGCTCACCACTTCTTTTCGCAAAAAGAAAAAAAGAACACTTTCAAGCAATGGTTTTCAAACTTTTACAGATACCTTGAAAGGTTCTTTCCCAATAAAAATATATTTGTCCATGGAGAAGTGTGCTTGTTAGATATGGAGAGAAATTGGTTTTTCTTTTCCAAGTTAGTATGGAGAAGCAGGCCATTGTATTCATATTCAACATTTGAACAGACAAGTTTTAATTAAAAAAATAGAAGCATTACAAGATTTTTCTCAAATACTAATACATTTAGTATTTAGTACTTTCTACGCAAAATTAATATTTTTAAACATTATAATGTGAATTTCTGTTTACCCTTTGAGTAGTTTCCGGATGATGAACAAAGTGCTGTGGTTTGGAGATTGTTTTAAAAACAATCCTCTTTCCCCCCCATATGCTACCTTATACAGTGGAAAAGTTTATTGCAACATATCTGTCATTCAGTTTTCAAAATGTACCAGTGGACAGCTGTTTGTATTTACTGGAATGTGCCAGACAGAAGAATCTCAAATCTAAGTCCTCCTTTGGCTCCTAGTCAGGGGTGGTGTTTGACAGAAATGTTTGATAAGTGTTCTCACAACTATGCTATATTATAACATCTGAGTCAGCCTGTGCTCATTTCAGATGTTCATAGGATGAAACAGGGGGACTTGGCAGCATTTCTTTCCCCCCTCCACTTTTTTTGTGTGTGTGTGTGTGCGTGGGGCGGGGAGGGGGGGGGGTATATTTTGCAAATAGTGCTTAATTCTGTTGGTTGAAAGGCATCATAATAGCTTTGGAGAACTGAGACAGCCCATGTGTTTTCAGAGAGCAAACTCTAGCAGCCTAAACAAAGGCCTTATTATCTATGCCTGACTAGGCAAAAGTGGAAATGTTCTCAAGACTCAGAACCAAAGCTGGATACTGGCAAGTGCTCTGGGTGGCAATGCACTGGCAGCGTGGTCTGCAAGAGGCTCTAAGAGCATTTTCTGGGATCCAGGTCATGCTGGGGGCAGTCTAAAGCAAGATCTGCATAGACAAAAGTGTTCTGCCACAAAACACTCTGGCATCCTCACCCTGGAGGTGCTTGCCTGTTTCTGGCTTGAAAAAGTAGATTATTGTACGAGAAGGAGATTAAAAAGTAGATTACAATAACAGAAAGATGACTAAATAAAGAGCAGGATGAAATTGCACCTGTGCTATCCATCACTCCTCTAAGGCTGTAACCTGCAGTGTGAACAGCACTGAAACTTAAAGCTGGTAAATCAATTATGATTTGTAAACCGGATAGTTGAGATTCACCTCTGAAATGTTGCCAACCCCCCAGGGTGGCTTCTAAACCAAGTTGCAGCATAGACACAGCTATGGCAGCATAAGGCAGTATTCACACGTGTCAAGGAGCTGATGATCAACTGTTTCATCCTGAAATATTATGGTGTGAATGAAAGTGAAATATGTAAGGCACTGGACAGTGTGATCCCTGTAATACAATGCCTAGGACAGGGAATATCATTTCTATAAAAGCTGTGTCAGTGATTTTCTCATAGTAGTAATGATTTTCAGCAGTACTAAGATACCACAAAGTTGGAAGGAAATTTTTATTAAAGGCCTTACTCATGAAAAGGTTGACCAATTTATTTTAGGAAGTAAAATCATGCAAGTAGAAAACATCTTTTAATTTAGGGAATTTTTTTTTTTTTTTGAAGGCCTCAGGAGCCTTCAGCTGTGACACTTTCTTGCCATCATTTTGCTACACACAACAAGGATGGCACTGAGATACATCCACTGCTGACATTTTATTTAAGGTAGCTTGAGGCACGAAACTATAGCAGCTGAACAAGAACATGAGATGCTCAACTTTTCAGAAATATGGAAAAAATAGCAAGCCGGAGAAGATACCAGCTGAGATAGCTATATCTTGGTTACAGTTGCAAGACTGGAAAAAATGTGACAACAAACTAGAAGACAGAGATTTACAAGTCCTTATAATGATGGCCAATCTGTCAAATTGTCCATACACTTGGAGATAAATCTTAGCTGTCTTCAGAAAATACTGAAACTGCTTAGAGAGCTAATGTATACCTTAATGTGGTACATTGATGGCCAAACTACAGAGCTCACCTCATGCAGAGCAAGGATTCTTTGAAAATCACATGTGGTGGAAATATGATTTGAGGAATCTAGAAGCACCATCCATTGGATCATATACTGAACCCTTTCCTCAAGAAAATATTTTCATCAAGAGGTGAAGTTTGGTTTCCTCTTCCTATTATCTGGAGGCATTACCATTAGGTAGCTGCATCAGAGATGCAGCTGCAGCAGCGGTGCTGAAGCAAGAATACAGGAGGAATAAATGGAAAGCCCTGAAGAATGGATGGAAAAGGCCAATAAGGCAGAAAGTCATAGAAAAGAAGTGCTGAGAAGGTGCTTCAAAGAACTGGGAATAATTTGCTGCTCTATAAAGAGCAATCAGCGCCACACTTTGGATGGAGTTCAGTGCCATTTAAATGTGTTATATCTATGAGGGCCTGAACTTTTCTAGCTGTATTGTGACTTCATTCTCCTCTTTAAATTGTGAAAGAGATATGGAAGCATCTAAGTTCCTCCCTGATACATCTGTAAAAATCTGTTCAAGCTGTGTGGGGAATCAGCTGTCCAAATCAAAGCACTAATGAGCTCATCTCAGTATCTTTTCAGACCTGTAGTGTAAACTTCAGACATCTGTTAAGACATTTTGTCCAGAGGGAGAATTGGACCATTAAGGGCATGACCCATCTGTCTTGTTTTAACTACGTGGTTTAGGGCAGATAAATCCTGGTTTGTTTGTGGTTCTTTGTTTCTGTCCCATCTGGGGTGCCAGTTGTTTCTGCCCACCCAGGGACGCCAGTTGTCGGGTGTTTCCTTTTCAGGAGTTTAACTTTCCCGGCATTCAGGTGGTTTTAGAGTTCTGGCCCTCTGCAAAGCTCTGTGCCAAACGCAGGAAAAGACGGAGTCTTCAAGGTTACAAGCTTCGTTTATTAGTTCTTATCTTACAATTTTCTCAGTGTCCAAAAGATGTTTGCCGCGGCTTGGACATCCGGTGACTCCCCCTGTCTCTGGGCTGTCCTTATCTTTTATACTAATTGCTACGTATTCTCTATTTACTATTTCATACCAATGTCTATCACTATTACTAAAAAGGTCATCTTTACTCTGACCCAATCCTCACTAACTACTTTGTGCCAACGTCACTGCAGAAATGGAGTGAGGGAACAAGAAGGAAGAAGAAGGAGACAACGCCCCAAATTCACCATCTTGCCCCATTCACTCCAATGCCAAAAATCCCAAACCCACTGGTTTTTCACCCTGTGATATACTAAACCACTATTTTTACACTCTTGTGACCTGCAATGCTTCCTGCAGAGCAAGAAGCCTCTCCCATGGACTGAAATCAAACCCAGTGTCTCTCTGAGCCCTGGGCTCTGGGCTGGGGTTCCAGACCCCCCTGCCCAGGTGCCTGACCCTCCTGGGCAACCAAAGTTCTTCACCAAGTTGAAACGGGATCTAAAGCAATAGTGTAGATGTATATGGATTCCATACTGTATGCACTATGTTGCATCTAAGAGAACTGTAAGCACGATGAAATTATACTGATAATATCCCATTTCTTTTAAATAATTTATGTTTTCGTATCATATTCCAGAACAAATTGTTTGATTTTTTTTTTTCCCTGTGTCTTTAGAACTGATGTGTGTCAGCAGAGCTGGGAATACCATAAAAGTGCTACAGCTCCACCTTTCTGAGAGAGATAATTTATGTTAGTTCCATTCTCAGAGAAATTGGAACCTCATCTCATTTACACCTATATTCTAGGCTCTTTGAAGAACTGTCATGCTTTGTAGATCAGTGGAGCCAACCTCAGTTCTGTCTCACTCATTGAGAATAGAGGGGGCAGTTAGCACAAAAGTAGATTTATGTTGAAGAATCCTGGTAGGTCTAAGCAGAATTCAGCTTCTTTATTTTTGTGGAGAATAAGATCTCTAAAATGCTTGTAAATATTAATGTGCAGTTAGAATACAGGATTATTCCAGACCATTCCCTTGTATGAGATACCATAAAGGTAGAGAAAGAACCTGCCAGTACTGTGGAAGTAAAGAATGGGTTACGCATTTGCAGTGAAGAGGAGGACTTTGGAAGGAAGATGAGTCTTGAATGTGCAAAAGAAGGTGAAAGTCCTCTTGCTATCAGTAGCCATCTTTTCTGTGGGGTTAGAGACAACTTGCCTTGCCTTGGAGAAGATGTGCTGTCAGGGTTACTAACCTGAGCCCTCCCGAGAGCTCTTGAGCGGCTGGTGGGTCATCAGCATAGACTCCTGAAGAGAGAGGAAGAAAGGAGATAGGTTTTACTCCTCTTCCACATCCTAATTGGGTTTTAACAAAGCCTGGAGAAGACTTTGTTAGAGATTCAAGCTACTCTGTTAAAGAGAGGGAGAAGAGCTGTCAGTGTGGGGCTGTTTTATTTCTCATGTAGGACATAGCCACTAAACACGGGTGTACTTAAACAATTCCAGAAGCTAAACCATGTTTAACAGAAGAAAATACTGTGACCATGGCAGACTCTGCATTAAATGGAATCCTTTTCTTCAAGCTGTAGAGCTGTGGAATTGAAAATGTAGGATTCCATAGAGGTAGGATTGCAACTGGCAGTATTCTCTTCAACAAAAGAATCTGTGGCTGCCACTAAGTTGCCTTTTCTGAAGTGATGCCTTGATTTACATGCTGACTTTGCCCCAAATTTTAGAAGACAGAGTTATCTGACACTTAATTCCCTTAATGTGAAATTTTGTTAAGTGGTATTTTTTTAAAATGAAATATTAAAAAAAAAAAAGCTAATAAAGCAAAGGTACCTGCTTTAGCTTTTCTGTTTAGCTTTTGATGAAGAGTCACTGTGGTGAACGTCAGAATTAACAAAGAACACGCTAAGAGTTGCAAATGGAGCCAGGGAGTGTAAAATGACACATTAGCTAGTTAAAACTGCTTTATTTAGTCCATAGAAATGGACTAAATTTCCTTAACCACATTCAAGGTTGTAAAAGTAATACTGTGGATAAAATCACTGCTTATATTAAGGAAGATTGACAGAATGGAGCAACCCAAAATTCCATGACATTTCTCTCAAGTATTTACAGGAATGATTGAAACATACTTTGATCCATGGAGTTAATATTCCATATTATTTCTAACTGAAAACTCGGGAGATACTCATATGTACAGGAACAGCTACAAACATTCCCTAGGAAAGTGATGTCCAGTGTTCCTAAATTAATTACACAGGCTTCTCATTTGTTTTACATTTTTCCATGAGAACTTTCAAAAATCTGTAAGAATGTGTAATCTTACAATAATTTTCCAGGCAGGAAGGAATTAAATTTCAAATATAGAAATTTAAAACCTTGGGTAATATGCTTAAGAATGTGTGGCATGGTGTGAAAAGCATTTATGTAGAATTTTTACTGAAAATGAGCTGTCTGTATCCAAATCTTCTTAGTTGTGGCTATAAATAGGAAACAACAACCAAAAAAGAGTTCTTAAAAGGCATAATATAACTATGACAAATGTAAGGCTTAATTACTTTATGAATTAATCTTTAAAAAATAGATTGCTCATTGCTTCAGAATAGGCAGTTTTCACCACTCTGAAGTAGATATTCAGTTCATCTGTTTGTACCATCAGCTGCAACAGATTCAAAGTTTTGCAGAAGAAATACATAAATATAATAACAAATGAGTAAGAATGTAGTTAATATGACAACCAGTTAGTTTTATTTCAGGATTATAAACAGAAAAAAAGGGCAAAATAAATATAAGCTAGTTTGAAGAAAGTTAGTCATTGTGTCAGCCATGTAACCAGCAGAAAACATCTGATTTCCTAAACAGGAAAGGAAGAATGAAATACAATTTTTTATACATGAAGTACTGTCTATGTCTATAGTTAGATGGAAACTCAATTAAATTCTATTAGACACTTCAGAGATTATGACGTGAAATGATTTGCTGACGTAAGCTGATGGAAACGGTACAGTCTGGAGGGAAATGAAATACCTAATTTGGATTTGTCCCCAAAACAGAGGCTGACCAAAAGAAAACAGAGTTACCAGAGAAACTGCAATTGAGTTTTCCCTGAGACAAGTAATGCTAGTAATATATCATGCAGAGTACATGCTAATTTTCTAAATGGTAGATGTTTATAGAAATGCCATTCCTGGAATAGAAACTTCCAAGTACAGAGCCTGAAGTGTTACTACTGTTCAAGTGTAACCACTCTGCTGTGTGTAACACCAGTCCAAATAATTCCAAAACAAATCTAAATTGCTTACAAACTGCATGGTCATGCTCTTTCTTAATTAAATTATCTGGTGTATGTCCTTAACACATGGATAGCAGAAAGGGCAAGAGGGTAACAAGAATAAAAAAAATACTGACTCCAGTGTTGGAGCTGCTGTTGCTCCCAGTGATGTGCTCTGCCTTAATCAGAGGTTTCTTTCCCAGGAAAGTGGAGTGGAATGTTCATGTGTACTTTGGTTGCTTGAGTGCCTCTGTATCGTGCCCAGTTTCACTGCTGTTTCAATGAGAAGGCTGGGGACTGGGCTGGAGTGCTCAGCGTTCCTGCCTGGCTCTCCCCTGGGGGCAGCCACCCTTGGCAGAGGGGCAGCACGAAACACTGGGTGCCTTTAGCAGCAGCTCTCTTTCAGCTGTGTGTGGCTGTCCACAGGTGAAAGCTGTGCTATTAAACTGTTGAAACCCAGCAATATTTACTATTTTGTCACAGGCGATGACAAGAACCTTATGTGCCTGATTTAGATAGTCAGAAATAAAAAACTGTAGAACTGTTCTACAAAGTGTGTGTGTGTGTGTGTGTGTGTGTGTGTGTATGTGTATAAGATCCATTATATATACACACACATATATATGTATATGTGTGTGTATATATATATGGACCTTAATTCCATAGCACTGTTTCTTTATTTTCATGCTGATGTGACTTCCTTCATCTAAGCTGTCATACCAAACACAGAGTAGTGAGCAGCCAATGTATTTTTCTTCTTGGCTTTGGTGAACAAATGTCTTAATCAAAGGCAAATGTGCTGAAGTTTAATGGGATAGAAGTGAATTCTTCAGGGAATCAGTTTTAAATGGAGGAATGATTTGGTGTCTGATGTTTGGTGACTGCACATTGAGGCACACATTGTCATCAGTGATGATAATATAATTCCTGGGGTCTTCCTGATCTTCACAACTTTCCTCATTCCTGTTGCATCTGTGCCATTGATAGCTTTAAACTGGACATCCAACACAGCATCTTCTGCCTCTGAAAACAAATTCTAGAAATAACCATGTGGGCTGAGATTCTCAGCATAGTTCAAACTGCCCTTAGGAGGGAAAGGAGTTTATTCTTGACACCATAAGTCAAATAAGGCTGTGCATGTTGTATATTTAAGGCTGCTTCCAAATCTGTATCTCTGCACCATAGCAAAAATACTCTTGAGTCACATTCAGTTCCTCTCCTCTCAAAAGATAAATGTGGAATTGTATCATAGCTTTTTGGTTTAGAGTGGAAAGAATGCTGAATGGCTTTTCTCATATGAAAAAAAATGAAGAAAACCCAAACAAACAAACAAACAAAAAAAAGCCCAAACCCAACCAACCCAGGATGAAATAGAGAGGGTAAAGTGGTTACTGAACACAAATTCTTTAAGAAATAGTAAATATCTGGAATTTCTTTCCACTGAACCCATCCTGTTGAGTGTACACTGCACAACAAAAACGTACTGTGTTTTCTGACTTAAGCAATTCACAAATGAGGTTGTTGAGAAGACAAGCAGTAAAAATAGTTCTTGTAGAGCCTGTGGAATAGTACAAATCTTTTGCTAATCACAGAACAGTTTTGTTATTCTGTTCTACACCAAAATGATTTTAAATGTTTATACTAGATTTTGAGGAGTACCTCATCATTTCCCCTCTTTTTTTGATGAACAAACAAGGAAATCAGAATCATATTTTATTTAACATAAGATTACTGTCCAACAACAAGTTTAGTCCCTGCATACACTGCAATACCTGACAATGCTAAAAGTACTCCGAAACTGGGTATTTATTCTCTAACACATATGTGGCAATGTGCACTTCAAGTGTTTTTTGCATGCCAGATGCACCACTTTTCAGATAGACTGGTGTGGATAATTTGCATGGATGCAACATAAATTAGTCTGAGCAACTAGTCTAGCTTTTTGGTTTTGTGTTTCTTTCTTTAAATTTAATCTATTTTAAATTATAAATATATAATCTTATAAATTTAATCTTTTTTATTCAAGTCAGGTCAGTTTGCCAAAGTTCACAGATGGTCCACAAAAGAAATACCACCCCAGCTGAGGCTAGAGTGCACTGTGTCTCAAGGGGGAATAAACAGTGGCAGAAGAGAAGGGAGAAAATATCTTGCAGTGACAGTGCCACAGAGATGTTGTGTCATGAGACTGCAGCCAGAGCAACAGTGGTCTGAGGTCTAGTTCATTGTCTTTATGGAACAGTGCTTCTTATATTCAGGTACTGACATGATATTACCAGTTGCTTTTCTTACTGACCTTAAGACTTGTGCGGAGGAAATAGAAAACACAAAAATATTGTTTTACTATAAGCTGCAAACTGAAGAAAAATTACTGTGGAGAAATATCACAAATATTTTAAGAGGAACTGGAACGCTTTCATGTTGTGTCTTGCTCAAGCTTTTGTGAAGACAATTTTAGGCTCCTTTGACTTCTGGCATTCATTAAGCGTCGCTATCCTGGAGCAATAACCTATAAAGTCTTCTTGACTTCTATATTTGACACTCCTGGCAAGAGTGACAAAACGTACTTGCCAAATAATTATCTCCCATGGCAAGTCGCTGAAGAGATGGAAAAACACTGAGAGAAATTATCATACCTTTTGGGACAGTCATCGGGTTCACAGAACTTTTTTCAAAATGTCAAAAAGTGGGGTTTTTAAAAAGGAAAATTTATCTGTAAAATAGGTTATTGAAAATAACTGGTTGCAACAATATATGTTTTATAATCTGTTGTGTATATGTGAAGATGACTGGTATCCAAAATCTTATTGCCAAAATCTGCCCTCTTAGAGATCAGCCCAGGAAAATAAATCACAGTATTTGCTTTCTTATTGTAAATTTCAATAGTACTTTTTGCTCCTGTGATGATATTTTCTTACCATTTTGATGCAGTATTTATTCAGGGAAATTTAACTTTTAAAATTGGGCTTGTTGTGGTTAAAAAGGGATTATAGTACAGATTTGTCTGCAACCAAAGATTTAAGCTCAGTAATAAAAGCTTTTCTTATAGATTTGGTGTTCTTCAATTAAGAATTTGGGAAAAAAGTTAATAATTTACAGTAGGGAGCAGGGACAGCCTAGACTTTACCCTGTGCCTCAGGGTCAGTGAAGTGATGACCTGTGTGTGTTGTGCTGTGAGCTCCTGGCCCAGCGCAACTTCGGGGGGATGCTCTGGGCACCCACAAAGGCCAGAGGCTTTTATTATTATTTCATTACATGACCCCAGCTCCAAGGACCTGTCCCAGGCCTCTGAGACTGGGGCAGGGCATCCACATGGCCACAGCACGGGGTCTGAGATACAACTTGTGTGCCATGGGGTTCAAAGGGAGGCATCCCAGGTGGCAGCTCTGTGCTCCTCCTCGCTCAGCACTCTCTGCCACCCCAGTCTCTGCTCCAGCAACCCTCTGTCTGTCCTGAGGCTGGGCCTGTGTCTTTGTCCCTTTTCAATCTCCAGCTGTTCTGGAAAGCAAAATTCCATGAGCCTGTAGTATTCTCCCATCTCCTCCCATCCGTACATATCGACCTCCCTACACACTTTTCATCCTTTCCCTACGTTGTCCCTAATGGTCCGATTCATTCCTCTTTGGTAATTGTATGGGTTAAGGAATTCCATGAGACCACTGGTCCTTCTGGAAGAAAAGCTCTTCCTACCCATGGGAGATTGCCAGAAGCTCATAAGTTTGGGCTTTTCAATATAGGATCAGTGGGAATGCTGTTAAAGCACTGCTGGAGTGAGCAGTGGATTCTGCCTTCATGGCAAAACAGGGCTTTCAGGATAGTTTTTGTGTGTTTTGTATACACAAATACGCACCTACAAAGTATATACAGGGAGAGGCTTAGCCAGCCCAGTGTGGAATTTTACTGGAGACAGCAGTAAAGTTTTTGCAGGCAGGGAAGCAACCTGTTAGTGTGGTACAGAATGCCTTCAGACCCTGATACATGATTTTCTAACTTCACATCAGGCCTTATTCCCCCCTATTCCAGCTCTCCCTGCCTGCGCCTTGGCTCTTTTATTGACCAGGTAGAGGTTAAAAACGGCAAAATTCTGAACAACGTGGTCATTTTGCTGTAAAAAAACATTTTCCCATTCTCAAATGAAGTTATAAATGACATCTGTTAATGTATATTTGGTGTTCTGACTTCTTGTGTTTGCTTAGCATTGGTGCTGCAAATTAGCTAAGAAAAATAATGGTGCTACAGAGTGGATTTCTTTATTGAATAAGATTTTCATAACATTGAAAATGGAAGGATGTTTTCACAAGAATAAGCTGCATCTAATTGTAAGTTAAACCCTTGAAAGACGGGTGAAATATTGTATGACAGATATTTCTTTAAAATGAATCCTTTATTGCTTTTTACAGAGGAGGAAAGAAGAGAAGGGACACAAAGAAAAGAAAAGGGTAACAGGCTGTAGTTTTTATGGTTGTAGGCAGTAACAGGAGGAGGAGAATTGAGAATTCTGTACAATGAAGTAATAAAAGAAGAGGAAGATTTATTCAAGGTTACACCAGGGTGTTTTATAAGTTTATAATAGTCTTATATTTGAAAATGGGACATAGAGATTAGATTTAATGAGAAACTTCCCAACAGAAAGATTTGACAGTGGAGCAGTCTGTCAAAAGGATCATTGAAGTATGATCACAAGAAATGTTCAGGGAGAGATAAGATAAAACTCTTAAGTAATGAGAGCAGAGATTAACTAGACCTGCTAATAACCCTGGTGATACTGTTGGCCTTTGAATTTATAAAAAATTATGTAGTGCATTGTTTCATGCCATCTTCTCAGACTCTATCCTTAAAAGTTGTTATCTCCCTTCAAGCCTCTCAGACAAAAAAAAAAAAAAGGCATAAATATATTTTTCCTACACACCCTTACTGAGATGAAAAGAAATGATGATCCTGATACTTCTTGTATTGCAAGAACTAATTAGGAAACTCAAGAAGTGTGTATGGGAGTTTGAAATTATTTAATTTTCCCTCTCTCTCAGAAATACCAAGTGGATTATTTGACACTGCAATTTTCTAATGCATGATGACAGATATTGCAAATACTGGGGACCCTGGTTCCAAGTATGCCACTTTTTACTAGCTAGTAGAAGATGTGACAGCTTCTAGGGGTTTAATTCACTATTATCTCTTTCTAGTTGCATACTGCAACTGTAGCCCAGGTTGTTGAATTCGGTTGTGCTCTGCTGCCTTTAAAATGAGTATGCGTCTTTTCATGGGAACAATTTAAAATGAAACTAGAGAAGAGGAACTAAAAAACATCGTTGACCATGTTTGTCTGCATCAATAGGGTTCCAAGGGTTACATTTCAAAACAACCTTTGCTATTTATGGTCCAAGATAGCCCAAACGCCTTTCAGAGCTGTTGCAACCTTGCTTTGATCTCAGGCTAGTTACTCAATCCCCAAGAAGCTGATCTTTTGAGAGAGAATTGAGAGACTTGAAGGGTTGCTGTGGTTTTGTTCAGTTTCTCCTGACCTTATCTCTCGGTTTCATTTGGGAAAGAGCAGCACAGCACCTATGTGAGGATTGCCTTGCAATGTCCTCCAGAGGGAAATGGAGATTTTTGAGCTGCCACGGCGGCTTTAGCAATTCAACTCACTCCTCAGCCTGCTGTAGAAAAGCCAACAGAGCTGTTAGTCAAGAGAAAGGGGGCGAAAAAGCACTGCAGCAGAACAACAGCATGCCAAATGCCATTGGAAGGACAGGATAGGCCACTGGGTTTACATTTACCAAGGAAAGAAATAGGAATCGAGATAAAAGGCAGAGGAGAACGAGGATGGTGAATGGAGGTGCATTTTACAGGACAACTGTTTTATTGGAAGGGTTACCTGGGTATTAAGACAATGTAGCCGGTAAATCCTGCTTCAATACCTTTGCTTAAAGATAAGTTTCAAAATTGTTTAGAAATTCTGATGATAGATTTAAAAGCCCTAGACTGTCGAGATCTGTATTATGGGAATTCAGGGCTGGATTAGATACATTTTGGAGAGGGGTATCCAGAGGCTGCATTTGTTACAGGGATTGGAATGGCTCTGACTTTTCCCAAAAGACATTTCAAGGTAATTGGTTTTAGACATTATTTCCCACAACTTCAGCAGAGATAGCCTCTGTTAATGTAAAAAAAAAAATAATAAAAAAAATCAAATCTGCTTTTTGTTTCACACTGCCAAGGCCTGCTGCATCCTGCAGTAAGAATGTATGTACAGAAGCCCATTGAATACTTCTTCAAATTATTGCAATTGACTATTGGCCTTCAGGAAATAAAAAAGGGAGGAGAACAAAAGCTATTTTGTTTTTTTTTTTCTGAACAGATGTTGTACTAATCATACGCATAATTTAAACATTTAATTGAGAAAATGACTCTTTTTGCTTGAATTATCAGAAACTGCCCAGAGTTTGCATACAGTGACACTAAAGTTCATTGCAAGTCTTCTGAAATTCTGGATACATGTGCAATTTTTATACTAAGGACTACTTGTATCTCAAGGAAGTTTTAAAAGCTGTTAAAATGCCGAAATTCAGGCTATGCATAAAACATTCTTTTACAAGGTTTCCTTTGTGATACTATCTTTAATGGATATTGCACACCCTGTTTAAGCCACAACCCAACCCCGTTCAGAGCTCTGTTTTGGTACAAAACATTTCACATTGTTCAGATTCTATCTTCTACATGTGTCTACATGTATTCTCTCTTTGTTTTTTGGCTGCAATAAAGAGAGATGGAAAATAGGTGGAATACAGCTATAGAGATACAATTAGATGGAATGAAGGGCCTAATGTGTTTGGTTTGTTTTATTTGATGCACATATCCCTATCCCTAAGAACCTGAGGTTGCAACATTTTGTTTTTCTAACCATTCAAGTAATCTGAAGCCTTATTTTAAGGGGCCATGCTACAGAGAATTGGAGGGTGGAAGGTTGCTTCAAATTAAGTGCTTAAGGTCAGAATTGTTTAATTTTAAATTGTTTTCTCTGTATGACTAAATGCATAACTAAGAGCAGCACTCATTTCTTTATAATAGATTACTGTGGATCTTTTCCTTATCTTTGTTTTCTTGCAGAGCTTAACTAATATTGAAGCAGCACCACACAACAAAACACTAGACACGTTAATGATATCTCCATTTATTGATCTACCCCAACAATTATGCTGAAAATATTTTATGTTTTGAGGGTTTTTCCTCAGTAAAATGTTTTCTTTCCCTTTACAGATTTCAAGCATGCGTTTATTTTGCATCTGTCTTTCAAGCTATATCATGTGGTATCCATTACTTAGCATCCGTGTTCATGGCTGTTACTCCTAACTTTGTATGTGGGTTCCCTGGAAATGTGAGTAGTGTTCTTTTCCACAACTCCTCTGCATCAAGTATAGAGGACATCTGGACAGTGTGGACATCAACAGAAAATTACATTGTAGCTCAGCTGGAAAATGGAGAAATTTGGGAACTTGATCAATGCAGCAGGTCCAAACGAGAAGTCAGTTTGGATCTGGCATACGAATACAAAGGCAACAAGTCTGTATTTCCTTGTTCTGATGGATTTCTCTACGACGATACAAAGTGGAAGAGCACTGTTGTTACACAATGGGATCTGGTCTGTGACCGAGAATGGCTTGCAAAATTAATCCAGCCCACTTTCATGCTTGGAGTCTTGATTGGAGCAGTGATTTTTGGTGACATTGCTGACAGGTAAAGTGGCATCCTCTGAAAATTTTAGCTTCAGACAACAGTAACTCCACCTGTATCTAGCTGTTTGTGTTGTTTCCATTCACTGTGTATTCATAACTACATATGCACCATTCAGAAGGTTTGGATATCGCTTTGTTCACAGATCTATTTAACTTGGTTTCTTTTTCCTATAACAAGAAGTAATTTCAAAATGTATTCTCAAGTCATATACTTTTAAAACCTTTTCATACTTTGTCATCCACTATTCTAGGCCTTGACCCCAGAAATTGCCCTGTGCAGCTAGTATTTGCCTTTAGATTTTTATTTCTTTGTTTGTTTGCTTACTTATTTTGACAGGAATAGCAATAGCACGTTGTAATAGCAATGGCGAAACCTGGGAGTAGATTTTCACCTCATTTTCCATGAGAAGAGGTTTCCCGTGGAAATACAGATTTTTATTTTGTAATATGACAAAAAGCTGAAGGGCTACTAGGAGGTTAAATATGATGTATTTGAAAATCACCTTTCCTAACCTCTGTCATGAGAACAGCTCAGTGGGGCTGACGCAAAGGCTTCAAAGGTTTAATCAAGCCCCACCTTCTTAAAATAAACACCCATATACTATTTTTTCTTGCTGTCCATTTGTAGGTTTTCCCTGAAAAATTAGCTTAAACTTCAGTCTCTTGAAAGCTCATGAACATAAGAGGAAAAATGGGCGTAGGTGAGCAGTGCTGTGGCACTTATTTACCAGCATGTACCAAGTTCTGTTTGAGCAGGAGGAGCATCAGTCCTGGAGGGACTCTTGCTCACGGATCCAAGGCCCATTCCCATCCAACGCTTCCTCCCTGGGTATCTCAGATCATGCACTGAAATCCAGCATCAGAGCTGGACTCAGAGGCAGCAGTGAGCCTCAGGGTGTAAATCTATGGCCTCCTGCCTCAGCTGGTTTTCTCTCTCGACACAAACAGACATATTCCTCCCTGAGAAGAGCACCCAGCCATTCTCATCTGACCATATGAGAATCAAATGTCCAAGCTATGTTGAACTTAGCTTTGTCTTGGGCACTTTCTGTACCTGTGATTTGCTTTGAAGGCTGATTTAGGGTTATTTATGTCTTTCTATAAAGAGCTTGTTGACTGAAAGTTCTGTTGGGTGGGAGACTTCATCCCACATCTAACAATGTAAGCAGAACAAGGAGATCAGGCATGTTGTTTTCTGATTTTCCTTCATTAGCACAACACTACAGTGTGACAGTCACAACATGGGAATGCAAAAGCAATTATGAACTTTTTTTTTTTTTTTTTTTTTTTAAATTTGGCTTTTAGAACACATGGAATCAATCTGCCTCCCAATCCCAGTCTGTGTAAAACCATATTCAATACAAAACCAGAATATAATGCCAACATCTGTTTAGTGTCCCTTTAAATAATTCATAACTTTATTAATTAATACTTGGACATGATTTATAAGGTTAGGACTGTATTGTTCTCATTTCCGTTTATTCAACCCATGGACAACCAGTTAAGATAATACACACATTCTGAGTTGCAGATTTACAGCTGCAAGTTGTTATTTTCTGACACATCCTAGCTCATGGGAAATAAGTTTGTGTGTCCCTCCCATTACCAATTAACAGATTTCCCAACAGAAGGGCTCTGATAGCTAAGACTTATTGGGATCTTTTCTGGCAGGGATCAAAGACCAAATCATGACTCCAGGTCAAGGCTAGAGAAAAACAGGAGGAATTTTATTGGAGTAAAAAAATACAGAAAAAAAAAAGTCAGTACAAAAGTCCTCAAACTCTCTGTCTAAAAGTAATATCCCCATTTGTGAAAATCTGTTCGCAATGGAGGAGATAATGAGACCAAGGAATTATTAGCAGGGAAGGAAAATTATTCCACGCAGTTTGTGTTACAGAGAAGTTGTAGATAAAATATAGTGAATTCCCAGTAGAGTTTTGTATATCTACTGCTGAAGCTAGTATTTGACATTATTTTTTTGCCATTAGTTTACTTTCTTCCTGGATTTCTGTGTTTTTATATGCATGCATATGTGCTGTCAGAAATCAGAAAATTATGGGGAACTACGTGATTGTCATATGTGAGAGAATTCAATTTTAAAGAACTGGACAAAGATATGTTACAGAAACCTTTCATTGCTATCAAAATTGCCTGCTACTTTGACAAAAGTTGGCATGTTGTTATCGCAGCTAACTTTTGTCAGAAATTATTAACATGATGCTACTTAAAATAGAATATCTGAAAAACTGATTTATGTCCGCATAAATAATAGTAAATATACCAATCAGTTATGTAGAAGCTAAAACTGCAGGTGAACATAGGTAATGCTCACTGCACATTGCTTCCAGCCAAGAATTGTGGAATGGAAGTTCCATTCATCCTTTTTCTTGGAAGCTGGAATTACTGGCAAATTAATACAGGTAACTAAACCAGAGTTTCCATGGTGAGTTATTAACTTCCATCGAGGCTCTCTGGAGTTGCAGGTGTATTATAATAGAATGTTTGTGGTTATTCATGATTTTATTACTGCTGTGATTTGCAGACTGGGAAGACAGCGTGTTATATGGTTCACAAGTGCTGGTCAGTTTGTATTTGGCATCGCAGTGGCCTTCACATTTGACTACTACAGTTTCGTGATCGTGCGCTTTCTCCTTGCTATGGTAAGAAAGGATGTTCACCCTGGCCCTTTTTCCATGTCATTTCTTACCCCTTCTCAGGAAAACCTCCCTTTTGTTATTATTTCCTCCCCTACTTCATTATTCTAAAGCCCCATCTGTTGCACTTATTTCAGCAGAGCAGGGAGAGTCTGAATGTTCTTGGACCACAGCAGTTTTCCTCTTTGAATTAATAGAAAGCGTCTGTATGAAGCAGTGTTTGGTACTTCCTCCATCCCAACCTCTGCTGGACTGGTAATTAAATACCAAGTGTGAGCAGCAAACTCTGGATTCTGCATTGCAGCTGCTGTTGCATCTCTCCTTATTGTTAGAAATGGAATATAATTTTTTCTTAAACTAGAGAATCTATAATAAGTATTATTTTTATCTCTACTGTTTTGAATGATGGAGGAGAGATGCACGTCTTCTCTTCCATGCATCTCTTTGGTCTTTTAAGATATATCTGGAATACTAAATACATAGGCAAACATGTTTATCACCTAGATGTTTTATACTGTACTTAAAGGTATTTCAGTATATGTTTATGTACACCCACACACAAAATTCTATGTGTGTGGTATATATCCAATAGCTGAGATATATTCAATATTTATACATAGTAACCAATTTTAAATAACCATTTTACAGCCCAAAGTACATTCTTAAGCTTTTCACTACATAATGCATAAAGAAATTAGAATGCCATCACAAAAAACAAACAAACAAACATACAAACAAAACTAACTTATTTGATATGGGTTAGATATTTGAAAATATTCCCATGATTTATTTTGTTCCTGCTGACAGTGCATTAGCCAAGATAGGACCTTGTACCTGGAGCTCCCTTTGCCTGAATTTCCTAGCAGGGAAACCTGCATCATGTCAGCCTTGAACAGTGAGATCTACAGGAGTCCCTCTGCTGACTCCCCTGGCTGTCGATGCCAGGCCCTGTGGTAGTTTAGAAAAGTAAAAAGCTCGGACCAGACCAATGCTGTAGGTTTTATCTGGCCACTGGCACTGATCTGCAAGGTGCAGTCCTAAACTCTTGCGGTGTGTCACTGAGGTCAGTGCAGCTTTACTACCAGCGGATTCAGAATCAGCAATTATTAACTGGAATATTGTTAATGGGAAAATTGATTAATCAAAACAATATACTGAAATATTCTCTGGTTTATATTCTCTAGCCATGTTTTGAAATGGTTTAAGATATTAGGAATTTAATGTTGAGATATTTGAGAAATTGAAATATATATATTTAATAGTATATATATTCAATAAAGAAATACTATTTTGCAGAACATGCCAGTAATTGCATTCTCTTGATACCATACAAGTACCTGTAATTGTGTGTATATATATATATGAGATTCTCTTCCAATATTGTAAAAACTTTGATTTAAAGAGACATTTTACAAGGGTGTAGAAGGTAATTCTTCATAAATGTGCAATTTTCTGACATGCAGGTTATTAATAGTCTCCTTAAAAGCCGAGATCAAGATTTTTCAGAAGTGACAATTACTTCAGGGGACCTCTCTTTCCCAAGCGTCCAGTTTGTGATGTCATTAAGGGACTTGATTTTTGGAGGAGAAGGCCTTAATGACATCAGCAAATTAAGTTTCTGTGCAGGTGTCTCTTGCTGGCTGCCCCCCACTACAGCGAAGCATCCAAATTTATTTCACATTTTTAAACAGTGTCCAGGCAGTCTGAAGGTTTGAGTGAATTTTTTCTCCAGCTGATTTGTTTTCATGGTTGCCTTTTTCCTGTCAGTGTGAGACAGGCTAGCGTGGTGACAATTAAGCGTATACAGATGTGGAACACTGTTAGCTGTTTGTTTTTCTGCTGGTGCACAAGGGGAGTAGGAACAAACCTCACTCTGGTTTTTTGTTTTTTTTTTTTTTTTCTTTTCTCTCTCCCACCCTCCCAGGTTTCAAGTGGCTATCTGGTTGTGGCTTTCGTTTATGTGACTGAATTTGTTGGCATTAAAGCACGAACCTGGGCTTCTATGCATGTCCATGCTTTTTTTGCTTTGGGAATTATGGTTGTGGCACTCGTGGGATTTTTGGTTCGGACCTGGTGGGTCTATCAGATATTTCTCTCCATAGCAACTCTTCCTTTTGTCTTGTGCTGCTGGATGCTCCCAGAAACACCTTTTTGGCTCCTGTCAGAGGAAAGATACGAAGATGCACAAAAAGTGATTGATACAATGGCAAGATGGAATAAAGTCAGCACTCCTTGCAAAGTTTCTGAACTGTGCTCGGTGCAACAAGATGACCTAGCCAGTGGCAGGACGGGTGATGATGATACATCCTCAACAAAGAAGCACAACATCTTAGACCTGTTTTGTAACTGGCAAATTGCAAGAAGGACCATCACAGTCTGGCTGATCTGGTTCACTGGGAGCTTGGGGTACTACGTCTTCTCCCTCAGTTCTGTCAGTCTAGGAGGAAATGAATATTTAAATCTCTTTCTCATAGGTAAATATTTTGTAATTTATCCTGTTAATGAAAGAACTGGAACATAACATTTCAAAATGTCTATAGATTTGACAGACAATTTTTTACTTTGTTCATTCAATTGTGAACCTTGTTTGAAAAGTTTCTTTCTAACTCCTTATAAAGTTGACAAACACAGGAGGAGTATCATTCACTCTAGATTTCACTGTATCTGATAAAAAATAATTAGAATTTCTTGGTGCACAGAATTCTTCTCTGCCTGTCTTGGTGATTGTAAAACCATATTCTGGCTTGTCTTCTATTTGCCCTGGAAGCTTAGAGCAGATCCACACAAACACAAGGGTAAGAAGACAAGCAATACAAAATTCACACAGCTCCGTTAAAGGCACAAACTAGGAAACCGGGAGAAAAAATATTCTTTTTATCACTTACAGTCATGATATGTTGAGTTTATCTGTGTAGAAAACTTAGTCATAATTGTCAGAAGGAAGTAATTTTAGTTTTTTCAAAAGTGCATTTTTAATTAAGTTGTAATGCTCTTTTAATTTTATCATTCTGGCTGTAATCTTTCTCTGGCATGTAAGTTGTTTATAAAGGCAGCTCAGTGCATTCAAGGCCTGATCCAAAGTTTGTTAACATCAGTGGAAATATTCCACTGACTTCAGAAGACTCTAGATGAGACATGCAGCTCTGAGCCAGTGAAGAATTAAATCATGTGCTTTGCTTTGTGCAGCTGAGTACTCTGAGTGAAGTGAATGTGACTGATCATGTACACAGGCTCACAGAAGGACTGGGGCTCTCATTATTCCAGTTTGTTTTGTCATTATTACAGTGTATTGTTAGACAGATATGTTGAAGAGTGGGTGCTGGTATTGCACAGATAACTAAACTGCTATTTTGGAGTACAGCATACCCACCTCTTCTAAAAATATTTTAGCAGGCTAACAGACACCGAGTAATTACAACCTGCTTTTTCCAACACAACCCCAGAAGATTGTTTCCTAATATTATAGGTTTATTGACATGCTATATGTACTTAGTAAAGGAATCCAGGCTGTTCAGGGCTGTATCTTATGTTCTTCCTTGATTTTACATTGGACATTCTTCCTGAGCAAATTGCTTTAAAACATGTCCAAACTGGCTTTGGCTCAATATTATTTGTCTAGGGGGAAATCATATTTACACAGTGCAAATATGTCTAGCCAAATGCCAGATCCTTTAGAGCGGCAGAAGTTTTTCTCTGGAAAGAAACATTAGGAAGGGATGATCTGTATTAAGAGTGGGATATTGTAAGCCCTCTTTTTTTATGGAGAAGGGAGAAAGCTGGAACTGCACTCTGTATTAGTGGGGCTCACTCAGAAAAATGGATGTGGACAGATCTTTCTTGCCTTTTACTTTGGGATGATTTTGAGCTGATGCTGGGGGAGGCACCTGTGGCTACTGTTCCCTGTCCAGGTGGAAGCTGGCATATCCAGAGAGGTGTGTCAATGTGACACTAGCAATATTCCTGTGGGTGCACTCGAGCTGTTAATGTGAAAATACCTGAAGGAGAAGAGCAGCAAATGTAGAGCTTTCAGAGAGAAGTGTCAGTGTCATAGAAACAGAACTGTGGCTTTGCTCTTTTCTGTAATTTTCCACCCCAAAGAGAACTGGAGCTGCTCTGTGCTGTGAAACCTGTTTCCCTTGCCCTTTTCCACTCCCACTTCTGTATTTTAGGCTGTTCTCTGCCTTCTGTCACACTTTCTGTAACCAAATGAACTAGCCCAGCACACTGATTATCTTTAGATTTTACTTGTTTGCTACCCCCTAGATCAGATAAATTTCTCATAAAGAGGAAGTTGCAGTTATAAGATGAATATGTGTAATCATGACTTAAACTGAGATAATTTCATACTGACAGGTGCTGTGGAGTTGCC
Source organism: Hirundo rustica (assembly GCF_015227805.2). NCBI lineage: Eukaryota > Metazoa > Chordata > Aves > Passeriformes > Hirundinidae > Hirundo > Hirundo rustica. The sequence goes on from NC_053452.1 coordinate 69,942,856, forward strand.
TTGCTATATCATTGCTTGCGTTGCGATGGACAAACTGGGAAGGAGGAACACACTCATTCCGTTCCTTATTTTAAGTGCACTGATCTGTGTTTTAATTATGTTCATACCTCAGGTTAGTCACGTATGGTTGGAAGTGTTCCTATAGTAGAAATTGATCTTAAAGGCTCTTAAGTTGGTAGATGCAGCTGCTCTTTCTAAATCACAGAATAGTTAAAGGCTGGTTTAAAGTTGCAGCTGCCAGTCTAAGATAGATTTCTGTGTTTTCAGTACAAGTTTCACTATCATTGCTGAAGTCACAAGTAAAATGCTCCCAGGGCTTCAGTGAACTAGGACTGGCAAAAAGTGATATGGAAACTAGTAACTTATGGAGCAAACTTTAAAAAGCAAGCAATGAGTATTGCTTATTGTTTAAAGAAGGGTCACAACTTTTGAAGAATGTAGATTATGTTTGGAAGGCTGTTATTTTCTGATGATATATTTATTTGTGCTCTCTTTCAATAGGATTTCAATATATTAATTATCTTAGCAAATATGGCTGGAAAATTTTCCATAGGTGTGGCATTTGGCCTTATATATCTCTACACAGCAGAACTGTACCCAACAATTGTAAGGTAAGAACTTTTGCCAGTTAAGTATTTTTCATTAATTTGATGTTATTTGGTTCCCTTTGTTATTCTACACCAGATCCAGCAGCTCTTGGAATCAGCGGTGGTGATCTGATAGACTTGGGATGGGATGAATTCCTCATCTGCCTCGGAGCTGTCTGGAGTTTGGCTGTACCATAGTTTTTTATTTATTTTGCATTCCATCTGCATTGATAGGTTCCACTGGGGAACTAGAAGGATACTCAATACTTTCTTAAACATTTTTTTATGCCTTTCTTATAAGTCCTGGTCATCCCGTTATCTGTGCTGAATGATAATTATATTTTTAATCTTAATTACAGAAGCAGCTGAATTTCACTACAATATAAATTTACAATGGCATAGCAACAGCTTCCTAGTATAATTGCTTAAAGACACAAATCCTACTGATGTTTTTTAAGTGTCTGTGCATTTCTAATTGTTTCCTTTAACTGCCAGAATTCTCAATCAAATTCTTTTCTGTCTAGATCACTTGCTGTTGGAAGTGGAAGCATGATGTGCCGCGTAGGAAGTGTGGTTGCTCCTTTCTGTGTATATCTGAGAAGTGTTTGGATTTTCATGCCTCTTGTAGGTATTTATTTCAATGGTGAATGTTTTTTTGTAAAGGTGTATGTGTTGCTTGTTTTCTCTTTAGTAACTTACCAAGTACATTTTTCACATGACAAAGGAACCAACAGCTGAACATTTATTTCAAAAAGAAAATTGAGTAAATTCTTGTTTGAAATTTTCAAGTCCCAAAGACTAGTAGCATCATATTGTTAAAAATATGCTGCTAAAGCAAAAGGGAGATTTTGAATCACTGAAATAATCTGAAAAGTTTTTATAACGGACAACAGAAAAATACTTCTGCTCTGAATCCTAGCATAAAATTGCTAAAAATATTCTGCATCTACCATGTAACATTTAGGAAGTGTCATAGTCCAGACTTTTTTGCAGGCCCAGCAGTTTTTGACCATGATCCTGATCTAGTTTCACTTTTTTTCAGAGGCATAGTTCTTCCATTCCTGAACTCACCACAGCCAGTTGGTTTTTCCTACGTTATGCCTTAATATTTTCCATGTTTCCATTTTCCGTGGCTTCTTTGGGATGTTGAATCTTTGGAATAGCCTCCCGAAAGATCGAGAAAGTTTTGTGCTTACTATATTTGGTCTCCACACCTGTCCCAAAGCTCCTGTTCTGTGTTTTTCACCAGAACTGAATGAAACAATTCATGAGATAGAAAAAGAGAAAGAAATGGTATATTGATGGGCTTAATGGTGACTTTGACAAGCAACAGAGCCCTGTATTGATTAAGCACACCTTACTTTTTAGGTAACTCCAGGTCAGGTTACCATTAGGTTTTGTCTTTCACCAGCAGTTGCCCCAGAAAATAAAAGTGGGACCATTCCTTTGTGTACTTTGGGCATTATGTAGTAGATCCACTTTGAACAAAATATTTTATGTGTTTCCTGCTCACACATGAAACATGTTTCTTCACTGCATTTCTGTTATGGAGCATTTGCTGCTTAGAAATCCTGCAGCAATTCAATCCATTTTTTTCCCTGAAGGATAAATTATGCCTCTATATGTAAAACCAGATGGAATTACCAGATTAAATTAAAGCTTTAAGTAAAGAAATGTTTATTAAAGATTTGAAATAGTTTGAATTCTTTCAAAAACCCCTTAGAATTTACTGTGACTAGGGCACTGCTGTTATATGTAGATTATACATGTCAGAAAGCGAAAGGGTAATGAGATGTCTTTAACTCGGATTCTTAGTCAAATTTTATCCACCATATTGGAATTTCCTAAACAAGGGCATTATGTCCCCTTGATTTGGCAACTATAAAATCTTTAATTACAGATGCTAGAGGTTGTTTCACAGAATTCTTGTGAGCTCATTTCATTATTTAAATTAATTACTTTTGGTTGTTTTCAATGAAAACTAAGAGGCTGAAGGAGACCACAAAACAATTTATTTCTTCAAGTTCCTATTCTTAACAATGTCTCCACACAAACCAAGATATGATTTCAGAAAAGACAAAGAAACGTTTGCACAGCAGAGTGGTCATGGGAGAACATTTCTTTTTTCCTCTTGTCAGCATTTTGCCTTTACTGGATGAAATAAGATTTATCTGTGCAGAAGTGCTTCAGTTAAACCACAGACGGGGGAGTGCTCAAAAATTTTGGAGCGTGGTGCAAATGGCAGCATAAACACAGTAATTATTTCAGCTATGAACAACTCTCAGGGTACAAAAATTATCCAGAGTTTTTGTAGAGTTGAGTAGTAGTTCACAGTGAACGTTTCCATTATTAGCTCCTGTTATAGAGCATTTGTCAATTTATTAAATAGGCTTGTCTTGAGCTGGAGCACAGCGTGCCAAGTATCAAGTCAAGTAAGTGTTTTGGAATGGGAGTGAAGTCAAATGGATTACATTTGTAAGTAAACTGATACATATCGCCCTGATCTATTGCAAACACCACACACTGTTGAACAGTACTACTCCCTTTTGTTTGGCACTCTGCCTCATGCAGTTATGCCACCTGTGAGTACTGCAAGCATCTTATTTGAGTGCCTATAAATCTTCAATAACTTGCCAAGTATGTTTTTCAGGTAATAACTTTATAGAAAATGTGCAGTAAAACAACTGCTCCTTATATAACCTATTTCTGTTGCTCAGCTGTTAAGAATTATGTTGCAATAGCCCTTTAACAGGCTTGATTTTTCTCTCCGAAAAAACATAAATTAGAAATTTAAAAACCTACACTGATGTTAATAAATGAATACAAACCCTCTGCCAAATACTATCAGTTTTTCATGTTGAAATATAACCTTTTTTGTTGAAGCAGGAATTTTGTCAATAAGATCACCTTTTAGATTGATTCAGAACCATCAGGTGTGAATATACATATACATATACATATACATATACATATACATATACATAGCAGACTGTAATAACAATTTGTTCTCAGAAGTAAAGGTATTATTTTGTAGGGATATTTAATTCAAAATATCTTTTGTTCTGGAGTATATATGTCAAGTCCAAGTCTTAGACCACTGCAGAATTATAAATGTTGCTCCAGAAAGGGAAGAGGACATAAGAAAAATGATGTTAAATATTTTCTGAAGGTTTCTATGGCATCTGTTAGAAGCTGCTGGTTGTACTGAAGTGTTGGGAATGGTCTCAGAGTTTGACTAAGCAGAAAGTCAGATTTCAAATTAACACCCTGAAAACACAATGCACTTAAGCAGGTATGCCTGTCAAATTAACTTCAACATATTTACGCACACTTAAATACCTTGTACAATAACACAAATACACTTTATTTGTACACATAAGCATTTGACCACATCAGGAGAACTTTTTCTGATACTGAATTATCTATTTAAAAGAGTAAAGACATGCATACATACAAAATGCACACATTTGTAGTGAGCAAGCAAAGGGCTAAATTATGTCACATGCCTTATGAAGAAGCGTGCCAAGACTGCAAAAGAGTTGCTTTTACTAAATGTGAGTTGCTTTTACTAAATTTGTTGGGAACTGTGGCTACTGCCCTTGAAAAGGTAGATGGCACTGAGAAGTCCTTGAATTAATACACTGTGACTTAATTGTTTCATACTCTGTCTGTTGTAGGAAATACAAGAAAATGCTTTGAGGGTCAGGGAGAAGGGAAATGTACTGAATTACTCAGCATGCAGCAGCTTTCACATAGAGAAAAAAAAGGAAACTAACATGGGATGAAATAGAGTTATGAGAGCTGAGATGAAAAGGCAGGAAAAGTGGTGGTGTGTACACTTACAGAATAGTGAGAATTGTCAGGGGACTGAGAGGTAGGTTCATAAGGAGGGGAAACATGAGAAGAATGCCAAGTGTCTAAAAAGAATAACAAAAACAGAAAAGGCACACATATTCAAAGCACACAGTGTTACTTTAAGCTTGTTCTTTTGAGTATCACTAGTGACCCAGTTCTACATGCCAAATTTATAGGTGTCCATGAAATTCAATATCCTTTACAAACTCCAATATCCTCAGTTATAAACTTCTGACAGACTAAACTATATACATAAGAGACGATATTGTGGAATGTCTGCCATGTGTCCATTAATCCTATCTTTCCAGGGCAGAAAATCATGTCTGAATAGTAGAGAAGAAATTTGACACTCAGAGATGAGATTTTAGTATTTTGGAATATATTTTTAAATATCACTCCTGCCACATATATATCTAACAGGATCTCACTCAGTTTGCGCCATTTCCTCTAGTCCCATTACTGCTAGGATTTTTTTTTTTTTTTTTTAACTTTCATGGTATGACTGTGACTTTTATTTTCACTGTAGTTTGTAGTATTTAGTAGTATTTTTAATTTTTTTTTTGTCTGCCTCTATATTTACTGCAAACCCAAAAAGGAGGATGTGCAACAGTGTGCCTTTTGCTTCTCAAAAGAATACATGAGACAAACTGTCCTTTTTTTTGGAAGGGAATGGAAGCAAAACCAGCACGGTGCATGGGCAGGCAAATAGCACTGTGCAAGGTTACAGTAGGGGATTCTGATTTTAAAGCACCTTTCTGACTTAAAATCTGGCTTAGCTGCAGATGGTAGCTGGGCAGTTCTTGTCCTGAGCTCTGTGTGAGAGATGTAGTCACAGCGATTCCAAACGCTCTCTCTCACCCTCGGAAAGAAAGCATTAAACAAAGGACAGACTTCAGAATCAGCACAGGGCAAGATAAGGATAATATATCATCAAAGTTCACAGCCACAGAATGGAAAAACACTGAGACCGGGCATGATGTTCTGTGTGAAAGCTTTTCTATCAGGAGAGAATTGGGACATTTATAACCTGGTGTTGGAGGACTGTCAGGGGTTTAATGCTGTTCTGTACTCAGAGAAGCAAAGTGGGAATTTGTGTCATTGAACAAGACATAGAAATGTGATGGGAATGTGAAGGGAAAGAGTAGATATTCCTGGAAAAAGCTAGTGTTTCTTAACCTACCCCACATTCCTTGCACCACACATGTTGTTGTTGTGGAATTGTGTACACCATGGACAAATCCAAAATGTGATCCCAGTGCAATTGTCAATAGATGTCTGCACCCCTAACAGTTCTTTGAAATTGAGTTTTCAAAGAAACTTCCTGCTGAGAGCTAGCTCATCATCTGCTGAAGAGCTCTCCTGAGCACAGATGTGCACTTTTGTGGCTCTGGGCCAATGAGCCATATTGAGAGATACCAATCTGACTGTGCAGAGAAGGAACATGCACATAGGAATAGGTACACGGGAGCTGGAGTGTGAATTGAGATTACAGGTGCCAGGGAAATTGTAGCTCTGTGAACATGCCTGTAAGAATAAATGCATGAAAACCTAGAATCAGTTCTTACATACAAGCCTGGAAATACCAGATGAAGTTAGTATGTGATGTTTACTCAAACAGAATTATTCCTGTCTGCACTGTATTGATCCCTTGTGAACAAAACACTTCATTTGCTCCCTCATTAATTCTGCTGAATAATCTTTTCATTTATGAAACAAAAATGGTAGATCTTTTATACAGGCAACATTTCAGACTCATGATCTTTGCAAGTTCCTTTTGCTTTATTTTAAATGTACTCTTAAGCAAGATCAAAACTATGGATAGCTTGAAAGACTTATTTACCTTTACAGCTACTGTTTATTTCTTTCAGTTGCTTGTTGGAATCATGGCTCTTCTGAGTGGAATGTTAACCATATTGCTTCCAGAAACACTGGGAAAACCACTGACTAATACTTTGGAGGAAGCTACAGAAATGGGAAGAAACAAGAAAAGCAGTTCCAAAAAGACTCCTCCAGCACATAGTGGTTCTGAAAAGACTCCTCCAGCATTAGAAAAGATAGAGATGTTTGGTCAAGAAAGAGTCAGTGCTGACAAATAAAGCAGTGGCAAAATAGCTGTTCCAAATTTTAATCACTATCTAATTTATAAGATCTCTGTATTCAAGAAATGTGACTGTTCTATAACATCTGTGCCTTTTACTTTGTATCCTGTCTTCCCTTTCCAATAGAGTAATTGTATGAAACCTTTTCAAAGTGACCGAATTACTGCAGAAAATTTGATAAGACTTCTAGATCCCTTGTCAAAATTGCCCAGACTTTAAAACACCTGTCTGACTTGCCAAGACTGGTTGGAATGATTACTCTAAATGTTGGAACCCGCCTGATTACACGTATTAAAAAAAAAAGAAAGAAAAAAAAAAAAAAAAAAAAAAAAAAAGCCAATTCTTTTCTTCCCGTTTTCTGCAGTTAGATTTGTAAACACACAACAAAGTGCCCTGCCTTGTCTCACCCTGTTGTAGCTGCCAGTTACAGGCTTGAGACTTCAGAACACAGTAACCTCTGTTGCAATTCAAGAGAGAAGCCTTAACATTGCATCAGGTCATATCAATGATTTTAAACTAATTTATTCTTTTTTTTTTTCAAGTTTTCTACTAGAAATGGTGCCATTGTTAACAAAGGAAAATATTCTATGGCACAGCTGTTGACTGAAAAAAATAATACTAAGTTTGCAAAACGTGCAAATAGTTTGTATATTCATTCTGTTGAATGGTAAATGTATTTTTATTAGGGGTTTAGGGAAAAAAATGTTCACTAGATCTACTGCCATTTTAGTTTAGGTAAAACTAAATTGCCTGATCCCATTTAAATCACATTCATTCCAGACCATTATTTCAGTGCTCCCTTTCTCACTTATTTCAGCTCAGATCTAGCATCGGATTTTTCACAACTTTGAAGAGCTAGACCAGCAACTTTGCCAAATGCCTCCAGCAAGGTCTTCATAGTCCTCAGTGGAAAAGAATAAATGGCATATGGCTCTTATTCAGGCTTTCTGCACGGAAGTGGATTTAGTTATTAATTTTTGGTAGAAACAGTTTCCACTCACTATTTTTCTCATTGATCAGCTCTCTGTAATTCATTTTTTCCTTATTATATCACACAAAACCGGTTAGAAAAATATAATTTGAAAGACAGCAGCTGGACGACACTGATCAATAGAAGAGTTAGTAGTAGTAGTTTCAGTCAAAGTGTCAAAACATCCCACTGCTGCTACACCTCGTGTGCATCAACACTTACTCTTGGTACAGTGGCTCTGCCTTATGACTCTGGACATTAAAAAACTGATAGATAGGAATGCATCATTCTGGCTGCTTCTTTTATGGCTTTCTCCCACCTCCCCTTTTTCAGTCTATCTCTAGACCTGGGGGTTTCTTCCTTGTCTGAGGATCTGCATCTCCTTTGCTTGACTACCCTTGGTTTGAGGGGAGCAGCACAGGAACTTCTGCATGTTGAGGTTCAGACAGCCCTCTCTTGCCTGAGTTCTGTGAATTCAGTCCTCCCTGGTTTGAAATCAGTGTTTTCCCCTCTTAGGCCCCTATTCTCATGGCATGGCCTCATCAAAACAAGTCTTTCTTGTTTTTTGCCATGTACCCACCCCAAAAGATATCTTTTTTACTGTAGATATTCTATACGCTCTAGAAATTAATGGACACATTTTTCAATTATATCTGCACAGTTTTATTAGTATCAATGACTCCTGAAACCAGAATAATGGTTTTTATCCCCTTATAAAATATTTTATTCTTCACAACCCTGTCCTAGAATTTGGTCCTGGTCTTAGGAGAAAATAATATCCTATATGAGGATTAACATGCTTTGAAGCAAGCAAACATCAGTAAATTTAAGTATAGGGAGTTTCTCTGAGATAATTACATAGAAAGCAGAAAGGAGTCTTTATGATCCATACAATTCGACCGCTGTTCCTGTGTTTGCAGAGAAAACCTCCAGAAAGACCTGCATAGAATACTGTGGCTGTGGCTTCTGTCCAGATACATGAGTTCAGCAAAAGCACTTAACCTTCCCACTGTGAGTAATCCCATCATTATTCTGAGAATGACTTGAATACATACTTTGATGACTGAAGATCGGATTACTTACACTCTGTGGTTTTTTATTTTGCTGAAGAGCAGACCCAGTATTCTTCCACTGCTTTCAGGTCCCCCTCCACTTCCCAGAGCAGAGCAGCTCTCTTTATCTGCAAGATCTGCTGCCAAACTCTGCCTGCCCTGCCTTAAATAAGGGTTTAATCATGCTAGAAAACCACCATCATGCAATACACCCAACAAGGAATTAAACTGGTACTGTCTTGCCTTACAACCACCCTCCCCACACACAGAGCTCCAAATTCTTTGCTTATTTAGGGGTTTTTCTGTTTACTCTCTCTTTTAATAGTACATCTATCTTAAAACAAACTACCCATAACTTTTATGAACAGTACAGTCTATTTCTAACAAGGTACTAAAGAATATTTACAATTAATTTTTCTACTTCCTTACATACTGAGTAACTGATTTGGGTCTTACCCTGCCAAGAACAGCCAATGCATATTCTGTGTTCCTTTGGCTTGAGGGATTGAGGACCTGGTCATCTGTAATCAGTACACATAAGGTAAAGAAAAGAACAAGAAGAAAATTAAATATACAATGATACTGATACTGCTTACAACTAAAATTTAATTATGATTGTAGGCCACAATGTAGCTTGATGGCTTAACCCCAAAACCATTTCCTCCTGTCACTGAAGTCAGTTGGTATTTGGTCTTTGATTCAAATGACTCCTGAATTTCCCTGAACTAATGATGTTACTTTTTTCCCTTGGAAATAAAATGTTTGTTGATTTACAGGTACACCTTTTTTATGATTTTATGCATCAATAGCTTTGAGATTGTCTTGGGGTATCCTATTCTTTAACCTGAGGAAGGATATTACTTAAAAAAAAAAAAAGGAAATAGCATGTATCTCTAGCATTTCTGTTAGCTTGGTTTTTTTCCATATGGGCAAAAATATGTTTAACACTAGTCATGCATTATAAATATAGCAAAATCAGGGTGAGTTGATTTATTTCTCTTAAATATCCATAGATTTTTTAAAATCATCATGCAAGAGAGCACTGAGTTTAAGAACAAATGCTTCTGTTCCTATGGGGCATATTTTCATTTCAATGCTCATAAAAAGAATTAATTTTCATAGTTTCTAACTTCAGTTCATAAGTCCTTTTATGTTTGCATTTGTCATCCTTATCTTAGTGCAAATTCTTTGTGCTTATCAATGTCTCTGGAGTTACACAACAGTTTTATGAGATAATGAATTAGAATCCTTATCTGTCTTAATTGTTGGCCACTATTACATGGTGGCAAATGTTTTTGTCCAAAATTTGATATCCAGTTTTATTAGACAGTTTTGCAATTTGTTAAGGACATACCTTTTTGGATTAAATATAAGAGCAACTATTATTAGTTTAATGATAACTAAGGAAAAATAATAAGTACATGTGTTTGATATTTCAAAACTGTATTTTTAAGCTATATGAAAAGAAGTATTTTCTACTTTAACAGCTTCACTCAATTTCTCTGTGCAAAATTCTATAATTTAAACAACTATATATATATTAAAAAAAAGCTATGCAAATCATGTGCAGTTATCATATGCTTGGGTGGTACCCTGAATGTCTGAACAAGGGTGAAGCCTCCTTGAAGGCTGAGGGCTTTTGTATAGTGGCTCTGTGGAAAGACAAAATGGCCTGACATCCCAGCTCTGGGATGGAGTAAAGGACTTATTGGCATTCTCCTGTCTTTCAGAGGGGTTTTTACCAACCCCTTAGGTGCAGTCACTTAGGAAGCTTCTGTGCCATCAGGTTCAGAAGTGTGCAAGGCCTGTGAGTGCCTTTTTGAAAGGCTTAGGAAAAGGTAAGCTCACTTTTGCCATGGACTCTTGCTCCAGAAAGGCATTTGTGACTGCAAAAAGGAGGCTCTGGATTCATCCCACACCCTTTACAAACATCTGAAACACGTCTGTCTGAATCCTAGAACAGATTCCTAGGGGACAAACTAAAAACTAGGACTAAAAAGAAAATAGAGCATTGACAAAAACTGAGTTAATTCTATCAGGGAAAATTCCAGTCCATGCTGACAATTAGTTACCTCTCACAAGAAGAAAGACTGAAGTACATCTATGTTCCGGTAGCCTAATAATTTTGTACAAGATTCTATACTACATGGAGTGTGTATTTTGGTTACATGGGGGAAGTATGTACTCGTAGGAAAGAGTTTGTTTGCCCAAAATGTGTGGATTTAATACGATACATTTTAATGTTATTTTTTAATGTGTATTTATTATCTGTAATTATGTGCAAGAATAAACTCAGACACACATTTTTAATCTTTGCACCTTTACATAATTTAATGAACTTCTGTCACCAACTCTTCATTTGGTTCACACTCCCTTAAAGAGGCCTGGCTGGTGTTTTGGCGTTCCATAGAGATCCTACGGTTTAGGATGGCAAATATCATGTGTGTGTCTTTTCCCTGTTTGTCTTTTCAGGTGTAAACCAAGATTTGGGTATTGTGTTAGGTGGTGGTGATGATGACAAAATGTGCATTAAAAATGTGATGGTTTGCATTTCAGTTGCAGGAAGAATTTGATTCTTTCTTGCCTGCATAAGCTGACTGAAGCAGTAGTCTCTCAGACACATTCAGTAGTGATAAAAATAGTGCAGATACTGAGGAATGGGTATGAATTACCAGAAAAGAGAGTAGGTGACCACAGGAATGACAGAACAATGGACTTGTATGCATGTGGTGTTCAGTGCATGTGAAGGCTAACTATAGCTTCCTCATGCAGGAACTGGAGTGGGCTGACAGCGCAAGGAAAATAAGAATTGCAGCAATTCATAGCTCTATTGTTTTTTGTCCCCTTAGAGCTTCTCAGGAACCTATTTATTCTTCACTTCCCTTAAATCTCTAATTAGTGAAAATGACTCAACTTTCCATGTATATTTTATTAATCTTGTGTTTTCTGAGCAAGTTACACACATCGTTTTGCTTCATCATTTGCATTTTGAAGGCTTAATGTGTCCTTGCCAGGTGATTTATGTTCCCCTCTGAAAGTAACCAGAGTGCACAGTCCAAATAGTTGTTTCTAAAGCTGAGAAATTTGGATCAAGCCTGATAGATTGATTTCAAGAGCACTGAGCTCAATCAAGCTGAGAAAAATCAAGCCTAAGAAGTATATACTTCAAATGAAGAAATATCCTTTTTAGTATGACTAGACATAGCAGTGATTTCAGATTCCATTTTCTGGACAAAAAACTCTTTCAAAAAAATCACTAACCTAGATTTATGAATAATCAGAAGTAATGGGGAATACCTCATTTAGTGACAAACCCACTCTTCTGTCTCTGCATTCCTGGCTAACATACAAGCCATGGGCATTGCTTGGGTATTTGTTGCAGAGAAGTAGGATCCAGCTATGGAATGCTCACAGGCATTTAGTTATTAACACTGTCTCATAATCTTCCACATGGAGATGAACAGACTTGCATAGGAATAAGAACAAAACAGCATCAAGGGGTGATTCTTTTAAAGATTGTCTCACCAGTCTTCTCACCAGTCTCACTGCCAGTGATGAGATTAAAAAGTGGCTTTGACTGAGGCAATCAGGAACATGGAGAAACAACCAGGGATAAATGGGCTACCTCTCAGTAAATATTTTCACAAAGCTTTTCAATAGGAATGTCATCACTGCTGGCTTCTTCCTCATAGAGAGAGAATTCCCCCAGAAGTAAGTAAATAACATGGGACAACAGCAAAATTATGCACAACTGAAACTCTTTGCTGAAATAGTAACTTGCCATGGACCCTGATGCTTGACTTGAACTGGTTAAAGAAGTGGCAGATAAATGGTGCATGCCATTCACAAGCTGGGTCAGCACTGCTGTGTTCAGAGAGGTCACTTCTGCCCGTTGTTATGGCTCTGGTCAGGACAGCACGCAAAGCAAAGGCAATGCTAAGGTAAAAGGAGACACTTCTTAAGCACTGTTCAGGCTGGGTTGGGGGTGTGCTGGGATGCCACCACCATTCATGGTTCAGGAAGAACTCCAAGTACAATCAGGGCCGTGTTTGTTCTGTGCCAGAAGGCTGGCAGTCTCTTCCCAAATGCACAAATCATGATTTGCACTTTACCAAATACAATGCCTTTGTTCACCTGTGCAAAATACTTTAGCCCATAGAAGATTCTTTTCAGTGACATTATTATTAGATTTGGTATCCCGAACCAGCTTGAATTTCCTGCATCTTATTCTCAGGAAAAAAACACACCGGGAATTTCCTGAAACAGTCAGACTTGCACAAACATCTGTCACAGAACGTTTTGATCCAAATCATTCAAATTTGGCAAAGTTCTAAGCAATAAGCAATAGAATCTCAGGAGGAGAAGTAGCAGGCAGTTTTATCTGCAACCTCCGATTTGTAGATTTCCATATGTGAAAGGTTCCTCTCCAAACCTATTGCAGATACCCTACAATGACTTAGAATAGCCTTCATTTTACAACACAGCAAGCCCATCAAAATTTTAATTTCTAAACAAGCAAACCTCTGTTCCGCTGCTGCCTTCCCTGTCTTAATCCCCTACTTTCAAAACACTCAGAAAAAATCAAGCCATACTATAATTTGGGAAAATTATGCCTTGTTCCTGTCACTGTTGAAGGGAAAATCCTTAAAGAAATATGTATCTTAAAGATCAGTGATGTGTAATGTATCATGGCTTTAGTTTAAGAGCACAGCTAGACTGGGAGGCAAGAACAATCCAACGTGTGTGGTGCACGCTGCTGCTGTTCATACAGATATAGCCTTTGGATGGCTGCTGGTCTGCATTCTGAATGGCTACAGAGAAAAGGCACCTGCTTGGAAGATCCACGGCAAATGCTGCTCGACAGGGCTGGAGGGGAGTGGTCGGCAAACACAGTCCTGCTGAGAGCGTTCAGGGACGAATGCTCAGGCTGTCAAATATTAGCCAAAATATCCTGCCAACGGCTAATTCCCCGGAGGCAATAAACCGGGATATATGGCATGCAATTTCATCCTAGAGCTCCTGCAGAGAGCTTTGTTTTTGACAAACTCATGTTCCTCTGCCGAAAACAGCTCTGCCTGGCTGCGCTCATTAGGGATTTGCGGTCTGGCAGGGACCCGCTCGTTCCTCACCGACCTGTGGTGGCTGGAGTTTCCTCCCGGCCGCTCGCTCGATTGCTCAAGCGCCGTGGCAGTCCTCAGGCAGCTCCAGAAACACTCAGAACATGAGTGCCTGTGAGGGAGGGAAAAGGACAACGTATTCCCTGCAGCACAGCGGGTCCCGTTGGGCCTCCCCCGGTGGGAATATCAGGGGGAAAAGTTCTGGCGGGCGGCGGAGGGCCCGGGCCCGGCCCCGGCAGAGGCCGCCGGGCGCTCCGGGAGCGCTGCCAGCGCCGGAGGCGGCCTGAGCCTGAGCACAGCCAGCTCCTCCATCCAGCGGGGAGCGCAGCCGGGCCCCGGGAGCGCCCCGGGACACGGGAGCGGCGGCCCCCGCGCTACCCCGCGCTTCCCGGGAGGCCGGCTCTTCCAGGCGGGACCAGGGGCCTCCTCCTCACCAGGTATCGCCTGCTCTCCCCGCTTGGGTTGTTTCCGGACTGTACTTCTAGGTGAAGAAGTAAATGTTGGATGCCAGTGCCCTTTTGCTGCCGAGGGCCGGGGAGCGCCCGCGGCTGCGTGGGGAATTCCCGCGGGCAGATCCCGTCCCCCGGAGCCGGGGCAGGGAGGGTTCAGCCCGCACACCGAGGCGGGAGGGGTGAACCGCAGGCTTAGCTGGGGGGAAGGTCTGAGATCGCAGCTGCTCCCTGTTCCCCCTCTTCCCCGCCCAGAGCGGCGACATCCCGGCCCTGCGGGAAGCAAGGATGGCAGAGAGGATTGCTTTCCTCTCCCGCTCGGCGTGGAGGTGCCTTTTGAAGGCGGCTCTTGCAGGCGGCTGATGCGGGCTACACCTACCAACCCTTTGCAGGTGTGTCCCATGCTTGCAAACAATCCACCCGAAGGAGGAGCTGAGGCCTCCTAGTAGCCCCGGGGACCCCTGTAACGGTGGCTTTCTGTGGTCGCCTGTGAATCCTGCTTTCTGACAGCGGTGCTGTGTGTGCAGAAAGGCTGAGGGGAACCCGAGGGGCCTCTAGAGTCCTTTGTTCGGTGAAGAAAGGTGATCCTCGCCTTTCTCCTGCGGCACTTCCTAAATGTAAATCTCACAGGGCAGCCCGAAGAGCAGAAAGGGGACCTGACCGCAATCAAAAGGCCAAAATCAGGAGCTCCTCCATAGCAAACACCCAAGATTGGATCAGTCTTTGCCCAGGAAAAAGCCCTGTCTGGGGTCATGTGAAGGGAAATAACACCAACGGCGCTTGTAAACTGGGGAAGTTATCAAACAAACGTCATTAAAAAAAAAAAAAAAAAAAAAAAAAGTGTTCCACGGCATGCACTGACAGGAACAGCTGCCCTGGCGGATGAGGAGCTCCTCCAGCAGCTCAGAGAGGTTTGAGCCTTTGCTCCCGCTCTGCTCCCCTTTGCACAGGCTTCACACAATTCAAAACAGTGTTTTAGCGCGTACTTACTGATGAGGAGAATCAGTTAAAAAAAAAAACCAAAAAAAAAAAAAAAAAAAAAAAAACCCAAACAAACAAACAAAAAGCTGCCCACCTCAAAAGACAAACAAACAAAAACCACAAACAAACAACAAACCAAACCCCCCCCCACCCCCCCCCCACCCCCACCCCCAAACTAAAACAAAAACAAGGCCTTAAAATATAACAGGTTTTGGTTTTCTTTAGTTACTTCCTGTTCTGAATTTTCTGGTCAACAGTTCATCTGGGCTTTTTCCACTGTTTATTTGGGTGTGTAAACATGCTTATTTTGGTAGGCCAGCCGGGTTGCAACACAAGCTAAGAGTGTCCAGCCTGCTGTGACCATGGGCTGCAGCTGCAGCTGGCAGTGGATGTGCACATTCCTCTGTGTGTGTGTGCGTATGTGTGTGCTGGGGAACAGTGTATTTATCCATATTGGCCCTGTTACCCACTGCCAGATTGATGTTAGAGCTGAAAGTTAGTGGCACTTAGTGGTGACATGCAGCTATTTGAGGCTAGAAAGAATAAAGACCCCCTTGTGTCCCATGAGGCTGACATTGTCTCCTCAGCTGCAGGAGTTGGGAGGTGAAGTCGTGTCGCAAAATATCTCAGTATTTTTAAAACTATGAGGA
The DNA here is from genome assembly GCF_015227805.2 of Hirundo rustica. Lineage (NCBI taxonomy): Eukaryota > Metazoa > Chordata > Aves > Passeriformes > Hirundinidae > Hirundo > Hirundo rustica. Next base: position 69,958,616 of record NC_053452.1, read on the forward strand.
AAAAAAATCTGGGAGAAGCAGGAGGGTGGCAGGAACATGAAACCCACGTCAGGCAACTGGTGTCCTCATTGCTGGGGAATTACAGCTCCAGGTGACTCTCTCTGGCTTCAGTCCTGTTCTTCATACACTATGAAGGGACAGAGAGCTCAACAATACCTGACACCATTCACCTCCCTCCTCAGCAGTTACTGCAACTGATCTGCCTTTTAAATGCTGATTTTTGCAAAATGCTCAGGCTTGTCGGAGGGGGTGAGAAGTGTCACCCCTGCTGGGACTAGGCTGGGCTGCCACATCAGCTAAAAATAGTTTCTCCTCCTGTGGCCCCCACCCAGCAAGATGCAGGCTGTGCTGTCAAGGCAGCGCCATAGGTGGGCCTTGCACTCCAAGTGGGGTCAGTAGCTCTGCAAAGCCTGAGCTGTGCTCACTCATATAAGCTGTGTATAGCCTCTGCTTTGCACCCAGTTAGTTTTTGGCATGAAAGCTTGTTGTGCTCCTGGACTGCTGCAGTAGGTGCAGGAAAAATGGTGCATTGAACAGGTGCCTGTCGTGGCTTTCTGAGCTGCTCCCACAGGCTCCAGCACTGTCAGCAGCCCCTTCCTGCCCTCACTGGATTTTGCAGCATAGGGATCAGTTGATATCAAACTGGCTCATCTGCAAAAATCCCATCTGAACTGGGTAGACTTGTGAAACCTGAATCTCCACCAAGCCACAGCTCCCCTTTCTTCCCTGGGGACAGGGAGGTCAGTCAGGAAATTCAATCTCCACCATGGTCCAAGGGCTTCAGCAAAGGAGAATTGTGAGGGACAACCGAAAGCACATCTCTGGCAGGTGGATAATGTACCCATTGCATATGTTCCAGGGCAGCTGAAAAAGCAGGGCTGTGTTTGTCCTTGGACTGCTGGGAGGCTCTCTGTGCACTTTGAGAGCCACACACCATTTCCACGTTTGCTAGTCTGAGTGAGAAGGTTTGTTCATAAAGATGTGTTTAGATGCCTTTCTCAGAATTAGTTTTCCTAAGTAATTACAGAATTATTACCCAGCCCGCCAATTTCTTGTTACTAATATTCTTCCTTACTTTCCCTTTCCTTTTCCCCCAGTGTTTTTCCAGACTGGGTTTCTGGGTGTCAGCCACGCAGGCCAGCAGTTCTAGTCCAGGGTCCATTTTCCCCCCTGTACTGTGTCCCCTTTCACTGCTGTGTGGGCACTTCTGTAGTCAGCTTGTGAAAGAAGATGTGATAATTAACAGAAAGAAACTTAAGCGTTGCCCTGAGAGGAAGAAGACAGGTTCTAACAACCCTTGGCTGTGATACAGAAGGAATGCAACGACAGGCAACAGTGCCTGCTGCTCTTTCCCTTCTTACATAGCAGAGACATCAAATTTTAAGTAGTAAAACCTCAGGGGTAAGTGAGAAGCTGTGTGAACAGTTATGAGCAAGGATCTCATAAATAAACCTGACCAATCATAATTCCACATTGTCCATCTGGCCTAAATTTACATCAAAGATGCCAAAGGCCACAGGAAGACGGTAAGTCAGCCTGTCATTGTAAGTGCAGGCACTGGTTTCCAGTAAAAGTTCTCAGAAAGCAATTAGTGAGGCTGGATTTCTACAGTCACGGATAAGCAAGCCCCATAGGAGAGACCAGAACCATCAGAGCACAAAAGTGAAGGTCTGTGTTGCTCAGCACCCTCTCCGAGAGTGAATATTGTAGCTATTCCAGGAAAAAAAGTAGTCATAGGCAGAAGGGATCCTCCCCCTACATCCCTGGTCAGATTTTGGCAGTAACTTATTGAAGGGGTACCTGACCCAGCAGGAGCACCCCTACTCACCTGGTTCAAAGCTGCTAAAGGATTTATCACCTCTGAGGTTGCCCAGTCTCTCTCTTCTGGGCCCATTTAGTCCTGGCTTTGGGGAGTTTGCAGGGTGTGCAGAGCTGCATGGTTCAGTTCTGCTTGGTGCCTTTGCCAGTGTGAGACCTGAGTTGGCCGTGGCCAGGAGCACAGGCTGGCATCTCACTGGGATGGCAACCAGGTGACTGTCACCCAAGAGCTGTGTGCCACTCCCCAGGACAAGTGCCAGCACCGAAACTTGCCCAAGACAGGGGAAAATAGAGACACTGCACTTCCTGATCAGCAGATGAGGAGTAGAGTGGAGCTGCTCCAGGACATAAAGCAAGTTGTAAAGTAATGCAGAGAGAGGCAAAAATACAGGCCCTTGGCTGTACTGACTGGCACCTGGGGACTGCTATGGGCTGCTGAGAGAGCATGGCAGCCTTGGTTGCCCACGAATCTGTCCAAGGTAGTCATGCTGGCATGTACAAGGACCAACAATGGATTGGTGACCTCCACTGTAATTCTGCTGCCCAGGCAGTGACAGCCTTCCACTGTTGGAGATCCCAATGTTCAAGTAACCTTTTTGCTTTAAAAGCTTCAAAAAAGCCAGTTTCTCCAGAGCTCTGTACCCTTGGCACATGATAGGATAGAAAACTTGATGGATGCCTCACTCCCTCAGGTTTTATTGAGGAAATCTTCCCCAAACTAGCCCAAACACTAGTGATGCACGTGCAGATCACTCTCTTGTGCTGAGAACGAGGTAGTGGCTGCTGAAAGGCTTTTCAAAACTTTTTTGTCATATCAAAGACTGATTTTTTTTAATCCTCACCACTGTCCTGGTTGTGTGCAGCAGTTAACCGTCATTTAGTTGTTGGGGAGGGATTATGTTACATCTCTGTGGGTATTTCATAGCCTGATACTCGCCCTGGATGATGGTGACATGTGAGACGGTGTTTCCAAATGCAGGTAGGAGCCTCTCCTCTGGCTCTACATCCTGGAGATGGCCTCACCCAAGGTTGCAGTGGTGGGCGCAGGAGTGATCGGCCTGTCCACAGCACTGTGCGTCGCAGAGACCTGTCCCAGCTGCTCTGTGACCGTCCTTTCGGACCAGTTCAGCCCCAACACAACGAGTGATGTGGCAGCTGGGATGCTCATCCCTCACACCTACCCAGGTTTGTTTAATTCAATGCAGCACTGCCCATAGCACTTCATGAAGCTGTGTTCAGGTGTGCAGCGGTGTGTAGAGGCTCAGGAAGAAAAATGCCTTGACCTGTGTTCCCTGTCTGTCCCATATCCTTGACACTCATTTGTATGCTTCCCTTCTTTGCATTATTCCTCTCTGCACGTTTGGTTTTGTTCATATGCAGGCACACCGATCCACAGGCAGAAGCAGTGGTTCAAAGAGACCTTCACTTACCTTTTTGCCATCAGCAATTCAGCCGAGGCATCAGAGGCTGGCATTCACCTGGTCTCTGGGTAAGAACAGCCCCTAGGGCAGCCTTTGGTACATTTGTGCTGTGTTCTGGAGCAGGCAGACGGGTTTTCTTTGCCAGAATTCAGGGCTATTCCCTTCAAGGAATAGCTTTTATGTCCATATTCCCAAGAAACTGCATTGTAGCTGCTCACATACAATGTATTTTTAGGCAAAATTCAGGAACAGAATGTTCGGTGTGCAGAGAAATCCCACTCAACTCTGTCCAGCGCCAAATACCTTTTAATGACCAGTGTTTTCCACACTTTCACCCACCAATTGTTTGCAGCAGGGATGATATCCATAGGGATGGGACCGCAGGATCCTCCAGCTTCAGCGACTGGGTACAGGGATTCAGCTGGGGATGTTTTATGCTGTCTGTTGTGTACTCAGAAATTCGCCTCTTGGGAGTATTGAGACTGAACACTCTGCAGCTTTATGGATACACAAGGAATGGTGAACAGGTGTGCAAGTGGCCCCACCAGCTCCAGCCAGGTGTCTGCAGTTGGGGTGGGGACACAGTATGAGGGCACTCTGTACATACACTCTCACTGGAAGGGCTCTCTGCAGTTTATTTTCCTGGGTGTGCCACCCTCAAGCTCAGCTGTGCTGGCCCTCTGCCTGTTTGCCCAGGCAGCTATTGCAGGAGCAGGCAGCAATGTTTTCCCATTGCTGTTAACCTTGCAGAGCTGCACTGATGGGGAAAGAGGTTCCGGACCTCCTGAGTTTGTGCTAAGATTGCAATGACACATAACATGGCAGAGCAATACCAGTGAAGTTTTCTAGATTTTTCTCTGTCTTTTTAGTTGGCAGGTCTTTAAAAGCACTCCCAAGGAAGAATTACCTTTCTGGTCAGATATTGTGCTGGGATTTCGAGCAATGTCCGAAGCAGAACTCCTAAAGTTCCCACAGCACCGATTTGGTCAGGCCTTTACAACCCTGAAATGTGACTGCCCACCCTACTTGCTGTGGCTGGAGAAAAGGTAGGTTTTGCTGCAGGGTGGGCACGCAGAACAAAACCCTGGCAGAGGGACTGGAGTCAAAACAGGGTCTTCTTGAGAGCCTTAGATCTGAACAAATCTGGAAAAAGCCTTTCTCATTGCAGAAAATGCAACAAGCTCTTGCCTGGGGAGAAGCACAGGAAATAAACACCCAACTTCTCTAAAATGTGAAAGGCCCCGTTTATGTGATGTCCACTTTCTCCCAGTGCATCTGTACCATGGGGCTTGGAGTGTGAGCAACCCTGGGCATAGGGCCAACATAGCCACAGGGGCCAAGCTTGGCCAGCCAGACCTTGAAGATACATCGGGAACCTGACACATCCTAGGAAAATATTTGGCTGCTCCACATTTGCCAAACGTCCCAAATAATATCTCTTTGTTTTTTGAAGATACATCCAGCTCCTGAGAGAATAAGCATGTCTAGGAAGGTGTCTTCTTGTGAAGACTTTGCACTTATGAAGTAGCTGGACCAATTAATCTCAAATTTGTTCAACAATTGGAGTAAATTCTTCATCTATTTAGGTGAAAAAAAAAACCCCAAAATGTTAAGCAGCATCATTTTATAATAAATTTTTTGAAAATGTTTGCCTGCATAAGATGGGTGATGCACTCACTCTGAGGAAGTTGTGGCTTCAGAGTTCATGCCTGGATTGACATGAAAGTTAGAAAATCTGTCAATTTGCAAATTTTTAAGTTTCCCCCCAATACCTTAATTTTGGAGAATCATAGGAGAGACAGGATACAGATCCAAAAAGGCTTTGGCAACCTGGAACATACTGGGATAAGTATTTAATCCAAATAAATACCTCTAAAATGAGGAAATGGCTGTATCCTCTTGAGAGAAAGAGACAGGCTGCAAGCTGGTTTGGGGTTAAGTGAAGAGATATGTACTGACACCAAGGTACAAATTGCCAATGCATCTGGTTACTTGGATGCCTTTCATCACACTGCAAAATGTGAAAAAGCATTTCTTGTTGTAGCAGGCAGGCGGGCTGGGAGTTCTCCTGTGGCACCAGTGCCATGTGAGGTCTGTGCCATCTACTTGGTACACATGATCTGTCATGTTTCATTGCCTAACTGAAGCAGATTTCTGCTGCAGGACAGCTAAGTTGTACAGCCAATTTAGTATCTGCCATGTGATTTCTGCTCTCTACATTCCTGCTGTAGTCTTCTTATTTCTCAAAGGATGTAGTCTAATGAGATGATCAAGCTCTTTTTTTCTCTTCCCTGGTGATGAGAAGTGAGAGAATATTAAACATGTAACTAATTCTCAAACCCTTAGTGACACGAGCAGTATTTATAGACCACTCTCCTGGCAATCCACAAGGAAAATTGTTGTTGTGCCCACCTTGCTGGGCCAAAAATAGACTTCAGGATTTTTTTCCTGCTTACTTGCCTGAATTCAGAAGTTTCCAGCAGGATTTTTCACTGGTGTATTTTTTATGGCAAGGTGACAGAGTCCTCCTTACAACTCCTAGGAGCTCTCACTGCAAATTGCCCAGGCACAGCTGCTGCATGAGGCCTCCCCTGTTCTTCCCAGAGAGCTTCAGTGTCCTGCTACATCAGGCCCCAGAGCATCAACTGTGCCCTGGATTCTTGGCTCACTCCCTGCTCTGTGGGAAACCACTGCCTTTATACTGGGGTTTATGACTTTGCCAGCTGCTAGTATGTTGCAGAGGATGGGATTTTCCATTTAGGGCATCACAGACCTGTCTCCTGACTTGCTTATGCTAAAACTCCCAGCAAAAACCCCCAGCATTAGGATCCAGCTGACAGCATGCAGTGACTCCATCTCATACCAGTGATTTTCCACAGGGAAGGCTTCAAAATTCAGGCAAGTTCAGGGGAGGATTTGACTTGAAATTGAGCTAAAAAATGAATCTTGAGATGATTTTCACTGGAGAGCAGACATGCATGTATAGTGTTCTGAGCCATCCTAGGTGACTCCTGGCTGCTGCTCCAGAAGGTTATGGGCACCCTGGGGGTCCCATGCCACATCTGCCCAGCCTTAGCGCAGATCTCAGGGCTTGGCCCATGGCACTAGATGGCTATGTGGCTCAGAGGGTGAGCTGGGAGTGAATGTGACAGCATATAACAGGCACATTAAGAGGGGTGCAGTATGATAGCTCGGCCACTAGCATGAACAAGTTGGTAAATAAATCTGTTGTTTCCCAGCTTGCTTGGGCTGTTAAAGCTTGGTACTGTTACAGAAATTAATCAAGATGGCAAGGACCTGACTGCCTAGGTCTGATGTCACAACCTTCTCTAAACTTCTCAATTTGCTGTACTTTTTCCAGCCTGACTTGCTGTACTTTTTCCAGCCTGACCAGGCTAAATACTTTTGGTCAAATCAGACAAATCACAAACAGCACCCCTATGGCATTTTCTTTGCTTTTTGTCCCATCTATTGTTTGGTTTTGATCAGTATGTAAAGGCAAAGGCAACGGCAACCTATCTCACTTACTTAATGTTCATAATAATTATGTAAGGGTTTTGGGGTTTCTTTTCTGACTCACTTCTGGAGTCTTTTTGCAGGTTGAAAGCAACTGGCACCCAGACGTACACCAGGAAAGTGGCAGACCTGTGGGAGCTGCACAGTGAATATGATGTCGTTGTCAACTGCACAGGCATGGGAGCCCAGCAGCTGGTGGGGGACAAGCAGCTCCTCCCTGTCAGGGGACAAGTACTGAAGGTTCATGCTCCTTGGGTGAAACAATTCATCCGGGATGGAGATGGCTTAACTTACATCTACCCAGGGATACACAGGGTAACCCTGGGGGGAACCAGGGAAAAGGGGAGCTGGAGTCTCTGCCCTGATGCTGGCACTACTAGAGACATCTTTGACAGATGCTGCTCCCTTGAGCCCTCACTGCAGGGAGCTCAGGATATCGAGGTGAAGGTGGGCCTGAGGCCATCCAGGCAGTGCGTGAGAGTGCAGAGAGAGGTTTTGAGCCAAGGAGGAGTTAAACTCCCAGTGGTCCACAACTATGGGCATGGGGCAGGTGGCTTTTCAGTACACAGGGGCACAGCCATTGAGGCTGCTTACCTGGTGGGAGAATGCATTTCTGCTCTGCAAGGCTCATCATCGAGGGCCAAGCTTTGAATCCCAGAGGCTCCTTTTCCATTTATAGCTAGTGCTGCATCTCCTAGTAGCAGCTTGGACTTTTAGTCCATTAATGTGTAGAAGGGGACTCAGTCAACAGCTTGTTCCAGTGCAGATACTCGGTGATATCTTCTACCACCTTGAAAAAGGCATGATGTGTTGATCCAAGTATTAGTCCAGCTGATAATCTCCCCCATCTGCCCCGGGCATTTGTCCTAGCCTTACATGAAGAAGACAAGATACATAAATACTCTTCACATAGCAGGGATCAGATTGCTGCACTGTAATACAAATAATGTCAGTTCCGCATTTCTGCATCTAAAGGGTGTCAGATGCAGTAGGCTCGGATTCAGCAAAAATAAGTTGTCTCCTCTTGTACCGAATCTAATCTAGAATGGACCTTTTTTCTGCCACCTTGCTAACAAATTTTATTTCATTGTCTATATGATTTAGGAGGAAAAGAAACCCCATGCAGTGCCACATTAAAATGCTCCGGGTCAGCTCTTACAGAAAGCAGTGTTTGATCACGGTCACACACAGTGACCAGGCAGGTGTGATTTTGAGAGCAGGTCTGTGTGATACCCATCACTGCATTTGCTCATATTTCACCTCAGGGAACTTAAAAGTTTCTGCTAATATTGCCCCACATGAGCTATAGTTTTGTGCATCTTTTCTCACACTACTTTGAAAATTTGGTTTTCTCCTTCAAGGCCCTCAGATTTTTCTCTCAGACACCAATGATTTCCTCCCAGCCCCTTCTCTCCTCCCCTGCACAGCAGCATTGATATGGCCTTTGTTCTACTGAAGAGGATTTTTCAGAGTGGGCTTGAGAATGCAGCATCTCTTTTCTACTTCACAACAACACTGTCTGCTTCCCTTGTACAGCTGATATGAATGAATTGGAGACAAACCAACAAGGATTCTAACACCGGCATCAGTTTTGTAGAAGAGCAATTTAAGACTAGATAAACATTCTAAAGAAAAATATGTCTGTAGCTGGACATGAGCAAGCTCCTCTGCTGTAAGAAAGCTGAGTCACCAGAGCCCAGATCTTCTCACTCCATAGCAGAAGCTCTGTTGGGCTTTACACTCCCCTCAGCCATTCAAGCCCTTTGATGTGTCTGAAGATAATCACTCCCCAAAACTGGATGTTACCATCAAAGTACAGGTCTGAGTTAGTGATTAAATGCCTCATTAAATCTTAAATGGCTCATTTGAGAGTGTTATCATCCATTTTTGTCTAGCTTTTTTTGTCTATTCAAAAGCCTTCAGTAATTTCAGTGATTAAAATTAACTGATAAATAAATTTCTAATAATGGAGCAAAGGTCACTTCTGTAGTGTTTCCTTTCATAAGCAAGGGATTTTCTTTCACTTGGGATAGCCTGACAGGGCTGAGAAAGGCTGCATTCAGCTGTGGCTGCCAGCTCCTCCTGTTCTCAGAGGCTTGAGGACAGTTATCATTTGCAAGGCACAGCTGTCAGAAGAAACATCACCAAATTAAATTATAAGTCAATAAGCGCCTGGAACCAGCCTAAGCCAGCCCTGCCTTCAGCAGCTTCATCCTTTTTTCTCAGTTCTGAAGGCTAATTTTGCATTCCCTCCCCTCTGTCCCCCCCATTTGTCCTTTCCAGTGGTATGAGAGGGCAGAGCTGCAGCTTTTGGCAGCAGTGTTGGCATAGGGCTTGTCAAACTGCAGCTTTGTCCTCAGCTAACACAGAACACAAACATACATGGAAAAAGAACATAAGAATGGGGTCTTTTTTCTTAATCTTTAAGCTTAAAAATAGCAAACAGTGTAACTTATCCTGGAGTAAGAAACACTATTAATGCTAATAGGGTGATCATAGCCCCATAAGAAAGCAAAGCTGTGTTTGTATACTTCTCTGCAAGGTGATGGGATTTCTTCTAATCTGCTTCTAAAAATTGCCTGGTTGATAGTGTCAGAATAAGTTTAGCTGCAAAGCTTATCAGTCTGGTGTCCTAGCTTTGATTATGGCCAGGAGGGGGCAGCCACTTCTGGCCTAGGGTCTTCCTCATCTAAGGGGTAGTTTAGTGTTTCAGATTATTCATCTTCCACACAGTTGTTGACTTGCTTCTAAAACCATTTATGGTGCTTCTGTACTCCCCAACATCCTGTGAAAACAGGTTCTATAAAGGGAGAAACTTCTTTGTCCAGGAGCAGAGCTTGTTGCCTTCATCTTTGTCTTGAACCTGAAAACATCATCCGATCCCCCTTTCTTGCGTGTTATGAGAGATAGTGACTCCATGGCCCACTTGAGTTCATAAAGCTCCACCATACTCTCTCTCAAACTCTTATGTCCCACCTTGAAGTATCTTGGTTTACATAATACATATGAGCCTCACTTTCACAAGCCCTGATCCTCCCGGGGACATACCTGTTGGAGAAGACAGCGCAGTAAAGCATATGCAATCCTGAAGGTTCTTTCTCCAAGCGACAGAGCAGCCAACAAAGAAAGGTACTATGCTGCTATCATGGGTTGGCACAATTTTATTTTCTGGTTATAGAGAAACGTGAATTGTTTTTCCCTGCCCTGACCATGGAGTGGTTTGAGGGGGGCGGATGTGGACCTATTAAAAAGCTGGCTGGGATATTGGCAGCTAAGTTGACCAATGGGAAATCTCGATGTGACTTTGGAGGGGACATTTAAAACTAATCTGCTGCTGATCGGTCGCTCTCTCGCTTTAAAATCAGCCATGAGGTAACATCATGGGCCACCAGGCTGGGCCTGGGTCAGGCTCTGCTGCCCCTCTGGGCAGCCAGGCCGGGCCCAGCCGGGCCTCTGAGAGCCGCTGCCCGCACAGGGAGGGCCTGGGCCGGCTGAGCCCCTTTCCCCTGCCATGGCAGCAGGGAAGAGAGGCGGCTGCAGCTCGGCAGTGCTGGCCACGTGCTCAGACTGCGGCAGAAAGGGCCAAAACACGGCCCAGCTTAATCGGCGCTGGCAGCAGAGAAAGAAAGCCTGCAGCTTCATAACAACTCTGAGCTGAGCCACCCTGGATCAGACCGAGGGGTGGAAAAAAGGACATCTACCAGCTTCTTCCATCAGCACAGCTTTGCATTTTCTTCAGCTCCTGCAGCCTCAGCACTTGCACGTGGCCCTTGCAAGCCTGGGTGGATTTAACTCTTTCCTAGCAACATGGAACTTTTAAAGCACAATTCTTCCTTGGGAGAAGGAGGAAAGAAAACAAACGGTACATAGAACAGACACCAAATGAAGTCAGTTAGATTAGAAGTGAAAGAACTAATAATATTAGAATAAGATTGAAGAAGTGGACATTTTTAACCGGACTTCTCTAAGGTAAATTATGGAGAAATGGACTGTTCTTTGCAGCATCTTAGTGTTGTTGGGTAGAATGCTATTCTAATCAGAACTGAGAACTGAAGTAATTAAGATTTATTTGGGAACTTTAAAGCCCCTGCTCCTGGGTTAAAAGGAGGTCTCAGCCTTTGAGACAAAGATGATTTTAGACTAGAATAAGTATTCGTAAATAGTAGCCCAGATACACTGAGAAGCTTTGCTGATAGAACATCACATTCTGCGAAAACTCCAGGCAGCAGCAGATGTGTGACATTGTGAGCACTGGACTATTTTGTCTTGTGGCAAATGTCTTCAAAAAAATCTTAGAGAGACTCTTCTCCTAAAAAGTAATGAGTAATTATGTCTAAATAGTGAAACTGACTGAAAATCTCAAGTTGTGTCTTTCTATGATGTTTAATAAGAAAGTTAATAGTTTTTAAGAGGAGAGAAGTGTGTTTTAAAGTGTCATTCTATTTTAGTTTTTCTTTTTTTCAAATTTCTTCTTTTTCTTTAATTCTTTTAGTGTATGTTAATAAAACTATTTTTGTTCATTTTTAAGCTTGAGCCTGCTTTGTTTTTTTTTTCTCCTAATCTCTCCCTCCCACAAAAAGGGAATAAATACTAAAACCCCTACATTAATTGGTGTTTCCGCTCGGTTTTATTAAACTAAAACCATTTCAGCTGGACTCTGTTCTTGCCAACACAGAGGGGCTGGTGTCACAAGTGAAGATATTTCTCAGGAGTCAGTATTGGGGCTGGTGCTGTTTAAAATCTTTGTTAGTGACATGGACAGTGGGACTGAGTGCACCCTCAGCAAGTTTGCCAATGACACCAAGCTCTGTGGTGCAGTGGACTCACTGGAAGGAAGGGATGTCATCCAGAGGAACTCTGACAGATTTGAGAGGTGGGACTGTGCAAACCTTGTCACATTCAACAAGGTCAGGTGCATCTGGGTTGGGGCAATCCCAATCCCAAACACAAATACAGTTTGTGTGGAGAAGGACCTGGGGGTGTTGGTTGAGGAGAAGCTCAACATGACCCAGCAATGTGTGCTCGCAGCCCAGGAAGCCAGCTGTATCCTTGTCTACATTGAAGTAGAGCGACCAGCAGGTTGAGGAAGGTGATTCTGCTTCTCTGCTCTGCTCTTGTGAGACCCCACCTGGAGTGCTGCATCCAGCCCTGGGGGATCCCAACATAAGAATATACAGCTGCTGGAGTGAGTCCAGAGGAGATAATTAAGAGAATCGAGGGCTGGAGAACCTCTCCTATGTGTGTAGGCTGAGAGAGCTGGGGTTGTTCAGCCTGGAGAGAAGACAGCTCTGGGGACACTTTACAGCACCTTCCAGTACCTACAGTGGGATTACAAGAGAGTTGGAGAGAGACTTTTTGCAGGGGCATGTAGTGACAGGACAAGCAGGAATGGCTTTAAAATGAAAGAGGGTAGATTTAGATTAGAAAGAAATTCTTCACTGTGAGGATGGTGAGGCCCTGGCATAGGTTGTCTAGAGATGTGGGTGCCTTATACCTGGAATCATCCAAGACCAGGTTAAATGGGGCTGTAAGCAACCTGGTCTAATAGAAGGTGTGCCTGCCCATGCCAGGGAGAGGAACCTAGATGATCTTTAATGTCCCTTCCAACCCAAACCATTCCATAACTCTATGACCTCATCTTGGATTATGTAACCTAAAAATGTGTATTCTGTTTCATCTGTTGAAAGCTGTTTTTTGGGAGATGTTTTCTCCTTCTTACTCCAGGGGGGAGGGGCTGTATGCCTTCTGATAATGGCCCAGCCATTAAAACCAGGTGGGGCAGTGTTTCTTATCTCTTTCACCACCCCTCCATCCTCCAAGAAGACATCTTCTGACAATGGGCCATTAGGGCCCACCAATGACATGACACATTCCATCATCCCATTGTGAGATGCTCCACACAGTCGGGGAGGAGCCAACTGTTCCTAGATAGATAAAAACTGGGACTGAAGCACACAAGAGATCTGGTTTTTCCACTGGATTCCCGGAGGAAGACTGGACCCATCTCGTCACCACTGTACTTTCTACAGCACCATCTCTACTCCACAGAACCACATCTGTTACTCCAGGAGGATTTATTTGGCCTGCTTCCAACACCCTGACCAACAGGGTGCCAGGTCGTATCCCTGACTCTGTCAGGATTTTTGATTTTTTCCTGGATTTTTGTTTACTTCCTTGCTTGTTTTTTTTGTTTGTTTGTTTACTACTGCATTTGTATTTTCTTTGTTTTTTAGATATTCCTAATGAAGAACTGTTACTCCTATTCCCATATCTTTGCCTGAAAGCTCCTAATTGCAAAATTATAATAATTTGGAGGGAAGGGGGTTTACATTCTCCATTCCAAGGGAGGCTCTAACTTTCCTTGGCAGACAACTGTCTTTCAAAACCAAGACACCTCTCTTCACTTCATAATATAGTGAAATGTTTTACAGTCATTGATAAGCATTTAAGTGGCAACCAGATACGTGTCCTGAGTAGTACTAGCTACTACTACATGTTTCAGAGGCCATGGCTGAGGCTGGATAGTGAGGCAGTCTTCCTCCCAGCTCAACCAGGTGTTTTTCTCTGCTGTTAGCTTTACTGATTTTCGCCTGCCGTTACTTTGTGCAAATTCATGAAATGGTTTTTGCAACTCCTTGACGAAGTTTGCATTTTACTGCCTTGAACAAACTGGTACCACCAGCAGATCAGTCATTTGCCTGTCTCATGGATCTGTGGATGAACACTGGCCCTATCATGTTCCCTCCAAGATGCAACTGGTGGCTTCTCTCCACTGTGAAGAATGGATGATTTATCCTTACTTTGTCTCTCTATCCTGTATGCAGTTGCTGACTCATGAGAGGATCTTCCCTCTTACCTCATGCCAGATTAGGGTCCTTAATGGGTTTTTGGTGACAGATGTTGTTAAAGGCTTTCCAGAAGCTGAGCAGATCATAGCGAGCTCTCATCTGCAGCTCACATCTGCAACTTCACAGTTTCCTCTGAAGCCGTCAGAGGGTGGTGGAGCACAGCTTCATAGGTTCTCACTGCAAACCTCTGCCAATTCTCTCCTCTTAGTCTGTGTCTCTCCTTGCAAGTATTCTGTTACTATGGCTTTTGCTGTTTGCCTGACACAGGTCTCAGATTTAAGGGCTTGCGTTTCTCTCGGTCCCTTACAGCACTTAAAAGAAAACGGTATCACTTGCCATCCTCTTTTTCCTTTGGCTGTTTTAAGTAAAAGCTTATACACTGGCTCTTATAGTGCAAAAATTTCCATTAGCATTCCTTAAAAACCCACAAGCGACTAACATCTGCTTTTCATGAATTTGTTACTATCCCTTGCATTTATTTGTTCTAAAGCATCATCTAATGACCCTTCAATCTGAGGCAACTTCCCTGCATTATCCCTTTAACAAATGGTTCTGCCATGGGAATTTCACTAAGCTTTTCTGTGCTGAACACAGACACAAGTAATCTGTTTAGGTGGTGTGTTAGAGTGTGTTTCCACTCAAACTCCTTTGCCACCCTGATCATCTGCTGACTGCACACCCTGATCAGCTGCAGAACCCTCCAGCAGCCTCTCTGCTCTTGCTAGGATAGAAGAGGCTTTTTGCCCAGTAGCAAGTTTCCTCAATTTTTTTTTTTTTTTTTTTTTTTGGTCTTCCTTTCTGTTTCTGCTTTTAATTTGACAGAGTTCATGTCCTTTTCCTAATTTGGAGGGGATCTATTTTGATTCTTTCCCATGTAATCTTTTTCATGCTATGACAATGACCCAGTAATTATCTTCCTTCTGGAGTATGTCTGATATTTCAGACTTGTGGTTATAAAGAGGTCAAAATGGCACCTTTAAACAAATGTCATCACAATTTTCTGCTCCTCTCTTCCTCCTCAATTCCCCAGTTTCTAGCTTGAAATTCTTTTTTAAATCTTATTCCTTATCACAGAAGTTTTCTCCCTGGTTAAAGTCATGCCACTCAAAGATTGAGCATTCTATTCAGAAACCTCAACTTTTTGTTCCAAAAGCTCTCAATTTGCCAAGAATATGCCCTAATATTTTGGGACTAACTTTTCCGTTATGCTTCCCTAGGCATGGAAAATTTAAATAATCTAAAATATAACCTAGATACATAGTGATGCTGCCCTGTGCCAATTGTACACCTCCCCACAAAGTGGAGTCATGCTATTTCAGTGCTTTCAGGCCAGCTCACTGACACTGGCTGCTTTCAGGCAGTTGAAGTTTGTTGAGATGAGTCCTGTCTTGCTTCAGCTGCCCAGCCCCAGGTTTCGGCCTCTGGCAATATCTCATCAGCCATCCCTGAGTTTCTGAACCTCGCCCAAGACTCGTGCCAGGAGCTGAAGAAAAGCTGTGGCCTCTGTTACATCTCCAGCTCCTGCTGAAGCTAAGCGGCAGCTGAGGAATTTTCAAAACTCCATTTTGATCTTAAATCTGTCTGTGCTGCTGCATCAGCTCTGTAGTTTTCATCTGAAATCACAGAACAAGTGTCAGAGAGACACTCACACATGGAGAAGATTAACAGTGGAGGTTCATTAAACCTCCCTGTGCTGATGAAAGGTGTCCTGGAAGAAAGACTTAGCTGTCACCTGGGCAAAGCATTTTATCCTTGTGCTGTTTCCTTAAGCCCATGTGTGTCTGGACATAAGTTATCCAAAATGTGCTTGAGTATTTCCTTCTTATCCACGCTTTCTGATCTACATTGAAGAGGCAGTCCTCTTGCCCAGATGGCAACAAATCTGTCACACTCACATGGAACTTCAAAGGTGTAATTGTGGTATAGAAAGAGAGCGATTATATTTTGACACATTTTTCTCAATCCTTGCTATTCCAGAGAGCAGATGGGATGTGTGACGGCTTTTAGAACTTGAGCACAAAATAATAGTTTTCCACAACAGGGAATTTTGTTGATTTTCTTCACAGAAACAATGCCATAAAGTCATACTGTCTTGATATAGACACTTTTGTCTCTGTTTAAAACAAATTTCTGGAAAATACAGGAAAATTGACATTCACCATTCATTACCACGCTCTTCCAGTCAAGGACTATTTGAGATAAACTGCAAATTCATTAGGAGTAAATGTAGCAATTAGAGATAACACCATGGTCTGGACCGAGATTTTTATTGTTTTCAGAGCAATCAAGTGACTATTGTTACGTTGTCCGCTGCTCTAGTCTATCCTGCTCTGTTCCCTACTTTCCACCAGAGGGAGATGTTGGATCAAGCAGTTGCTGAAAAAACCCGCGCACTCCATCTCGAAGAGCAAACGGAGCGGTGCTTAATTCAGTGGAAATTTGGGTGCCCGGGTTCCCACACGCCTACAAGGTTTGGGGGACTTGGGTGCTCCGACAGAGCGCTAAAAAGGGCTTGTGGATCCATTATTTATAGAGGACACTTTAAAAAAGTACAATAAAATGTGAAGGTAGCAGCATAATAGAAGCAGTTAACAAAATAACAACAACAAATAATAATCAGCATCATCCTCCTATATAAAGCTGCTGCTATAGCAGTGTGTCCTAGTTTTTCCCTCACCAAAAGGCTGGAGAGGAAACCATTGTCATGGATAGCCAAGTGTCCTCTGTTCCTTTTGTTGTGGGTTCTTGAGGGGTTCCCCAGCCCCTCAAGTTATGCCTGGGCTGGACATCCTGTGGGGCAGTCCCTGTAAGGCTGCATCCTTGTCCATGTGTCCACTGACTCCTAACCAGGCTCCTGGTGAGCCCAGACACCATTCTGGATGCTCAGGTATTAGAAATTGCTGCTGCTTCAAGATCTGAAATGGACTGGTTTCATTCTATGAATTTTCCCCTCTTGTCTGTTTTTTCTCAATGAAGAAGTAAAAATTACATATTTTGGAGAAAGAGAAATGAGTCAAACCCCAGGCTTATTAAGAAAGGGAGGTGCTGAGGGGAAAAGAAAGGGGGAAGAAACTTTTCTGAAAGTGAATAAATTTATACAAATGTTATTTCCAAAAGTAAAAGTAGTTTTAAGGGAATATTTTTCCTGTGTTTTGCTTTCATCCTTTGAGACTGTCTTACACCACTGACAGCAGCCAGCACTAGGGGAGCTCTGTCCCACATCACTTTCCTCTGTTCCTGTTAATGTCCATTACCCACCATAAGGTCAATATATTTCTCACACAGTAAGAGGTGTGTACCATGTGCATCATGTGCTGTGCGCTCACTGTTGTCATATCTCTTGCCTTTTGATTCAAGCTCTCTGCAGTCCCAAAGCCTTACATTAGCCTTTCCTTCAATTTGGGAGCCAAATAGAGGAGGGGAAGTTTGTTTATTTTCTGTGTCATCAGAGAATTAAGCAACAGAGCCAGCTGTCAGTGTTTCAGAACCTGTGTGTGAGCCTTCAGTCAGCATTTTGGCTAAAATGAAGTTGTAAAAACAGCCCTTCCCTCAGGGAACACAGTGGAGCCATGGAGGGAGCTTCTCTGTCACACAAATGAATGGTTTAGGTTGCTTGAAGAATCACCATCAACTATATCAGTGAAAACAAACTTTAATAGAAATTTGCAAAAGTCAGGCAAAGCTTGATGGCAAGGCTTACTCTAAAACTGCATGGATAATACATATAAAGGATGAGC
The DNA here is from genome assembly GCF_015227805.2 of Hirundo rustica. NCBI lineage: Eukaryota > Metazoa > Chordata > Aves > Passeriformes > Hirundinidae > Hirundo > Hirundo rustica. The sequence goes on from NC_053452.1 coordinate 69,975,956, forward strand.
AACTAGAATCAATTTAGAGTGATTTATCTGGAGGCCAGGGATGTAAAAAAGAGTAAGGAAGGAAAGGTTAAGGGAGACTGATGGGTCGTGAGATTCAGAGTGAATTCCCTTGCTTGTTAGACTGCTTCTCAGAGAGGCACCCACACATGGCTGGATCTGATCTTAGACTCACACACGGTCAATTGTTTATGTCTAAAGGATCTAGGAGCACTTATATGTTAGATTAACCAAGGATCAACTACAAACCATAGTGACCGTTATGGATACAAGGTTATAACGTGCATACTATACTTGCTATAGGGTGTCCAAATCAATACACACCCCCCAGACATGTGTGTTGCAAATGTACAAAGGTAATACACACACAGGAGTGGATATGTAATGTTTAAGTACAAAGGTATATGTATTAAAACGTTTCCCTTGAGAGTCAGTGAAACACTCATGTCTAATGCCTCTTTGGCTTTTCTTAACGGGGGTGAGGTGGGGAGTTGAGCCTCAAGTAGTGGGATATCAGTCCAGGTTCTGTTGCCGGGTGACACTTCTCTGAATTTCAAAAACTTGAGAGTTTAGGCACTCTGAGAGGTGTCCCACACAGAGGGAAATACTGATGCAGCCCACTGCAATCCCGAAGAGCTCAAAGGATCAGTCTTAGGACCGCTGTTTTTAGGGCTGTGAGATGGTTGGCTTAAGCCATTGATGTATTTTCATCACAGCTGCAATCTGGGTTAGTTATTACTGGAATTTTTGAAATTCCAGTGAGGATGATACTGTTCCACTTGAGCTACACTTCAGATAAGGAACATTCCAAGGCTGTCAGGGGATGACTGATTATTCCCGCTGTCATCTCCCACCTTGGTAAGGCAGCAGGGGTTCCTGGTACAGTCAGCACCGCCCCCCACCTTAGCTTTCCAAGACTTCCCGGTAGGATCAAGAGATGCTTCACCACCAGTCTTTTAGAAAGGCCAAAGAAGAGGGAGGGATGAACCAATGCACTCACGCTTGCTTTCCTGCTTGCCAAACAAGTGCATGGTTGGGCTTCAAGGAGATAAAGCCTCTCCTCTGCACAGACCTTGCAGCCTGGTGAGTCAAATGACTTCTTGGTTGGTGGGACAGCTTTTGAGCTCGAATCCTTTGAGCATTCAAAGAACCAGATTTGGGCTTCTCACATCCCATATTGCTGTGACTTCAAGGAGAGCAATCCCACTTTTAGGTGTGCTTCCAATGGAAAACTCAAAGAATATTTTTGAAATAAAAGAGCGGAGGCAGATGAACTCCAGGGAAAACGCCAAGAAATAACCCACTCCTCTACAGAGATAAAGACCCTGAAAAGCACTGGCTACCCTGCTTCTGAAAATCCCTCTGTAAGCCTGGGTGGGCACCTTTTTTTCTTTGTGGTGAGTGTGTCTGCACAGTGTCAGCACTCCAGGAATAATCACAGGACAAACTGACACAGAGATTTGCAGCAGGATAATTGCCTCAAACAGAAGGATAAATATCTTTTTCTGGCATTCAATGGGCCTCTTAAGTGAATGGCAATAAACTCTATGCGAACAGATGTTTTCCTTCTTTTTCGTCCTTTTGCATCTCATCCGTAATTATGCACTAAAATGTTCTTGTCTGGGTTGCTGAGGGCAATCTTGTTGCTGTTTGTCTTCACAGTGTAAGACTGAGCACTTCAGCACAAATATTGAGTGAAAAGCCCTGGATTCCTAAAGGCTCCTGCCACTATACAGCAGTGACCATCTTCTCCCCTTCACCTTAAGCCTGAAGGAGAAGTGAAAATTTAAGGGGAAAACTTGCCTCTTCTAGCTGCTGCTCTGCATGTCCCAGTGTTGGGGTGTCCCCCTGCAGGTGTTGGTGACCTGGGCTCCAGCTAGGAGGTTCCTTTGCTTGCCTGGCTTCTGGCATTGACCCAGCTACAATTCAGAAGCCACATCTTCATCTTTGGCTTGCAGGAGAGGTAAGTGTCCTGTGAGACACTCCTCCCCACTCTGTGCTGACGGGACTGTGGGGAGATGGCAGAGCAGGCTTTCCTCTGTAGCTGCTGGCTCTGCCTCCAACCCGGCCAACAGGACAGTAGCGGGCGCAGAGCAAGCCCTGCAAAAAGGCCTTTATGCTTTCAGAAACATGTACTTTATCTAGAGTACAGAGAAATGACCTTGTTCCTGAGGAAATTCAACACATTCTGGCAAAGGGATCCCCTCCTAACAAGGAGCCTGTGAGCAAGCCAGGAGCTGGGGCACAGCTACAAGCATTAGCCCAGCTGAGTGTTCCTGGCATTGTCACAAACCCACTCTATCCTCCCTTTGAAATCTTTGAAATGTCTGACTGGCCTTTGCTTCCCACATCCATGGGTGGAGGCAGACGTGCTGCAGGGAGGCACGTGCCAAAAGGATGAGCCCTGTGACAGCACCTAACCCACATACAAACTCTTGGCTGAGGAGGTTATTCCATTTCGGATCAATACAGGTGTCTCTGCATCCTTGATGCTGCTCCCCATGACATTGAGGGCAAACTGCTTGGAAAAGAGCCTGCGGGAAGAACACTGAGTTTTATCCTCACCGTCTGCTCCTAGACAGGCTGCTCAGCTGCAGGGAAGCTGTGGTATATTTTCTGCTGAGGACAGACCATCTCTCTCCTCCTTGTTAGGATTGTATCTAAGACTTCAAAATGCAACCAGATGGAGGAGATGACTGGCTGACCACATGGTAATTGTTCAAAACACCAACCTTTTTGTTACAGATAAAGACTGAATTTACAAACGTCCTGAAAAAATGAGATACTTTCCAGACATGTGGATGAGACCTTTTTTAAAGGTGGATGCATATTATTAAACAGGCATACTTGTCCAGAACATTTTGGAAAGCCTCCTATTTTAGGAAAGCTGCTTTTCACCCATCGGGTCTCAAGGATGCTGCCAGCCACTCCCAGCTTTTATTCTTTCCTATCACCTTTAAGGATGTATAAATTGTACAGACACATGCCAATGTATCGAACAACATTGAAAGACAGACCAAGAAAAAGTGCATAGTACATTAATTATGGGTCTTAATTTGTTTGTGAATCTTCTACCTGTAACATTTTACCACTCTTCTCCCTGCCAGCCCCAGTGCTTTTGTTTGCACTTCACCCCCTCTTGGAGACCACTTTTCCCTGAATGCTTGCAGATGAAGGAAGGTCTCTCTAGTGACATCTGCTTAATTGTTCCAGTGCCACTGCCATCCCCGATATAAATACTTAGGCATTTGTACTCTTCTATGTAAGCCCGTTAAAAACGTGTAATAAAAAGGCTTTTATAAACGTGTAATAAAAAGGCTTATATAATTTCTTAAAGCCATGATTACTACTCCAGCTGTGGTGTTTTGTCAAATTCTGACAGTTATAGATTTATCCCTATGCCAAATCACCCTTTTTAATGAAAGATATTTATCCTCGAGCTTAGAAGTGTAAAAATGTAAGTCAAATTTCTTACATCCAAAAAAAGGTAGAGAGCTGAAGGCAGAATAACACTGAGGTAATCTTGAAAACATACAGAAAATAGGACTTTTTATAGAAATGCAGGGTAATTTCTAAGCAAAGCTGAACATCTGCCTGGGATCACAGTATAGATCCAGGGGAAATACAGATGATGAACTGATATCTGATATCTATATACTTTTGTTGCACAAAAATCTTTGTGCAACAGTATGTGAACTGCATGTGAGCCATCACTACTTAATTCCTGTAAACTGGAATGTCTTTTTTTTTTACAATGGCAACGCATTTTCTATTTTTATACCAATATCTCTCCAATAAAATTTCCAGCCCTTATTTTAAAAAGCAGGCAGAATTTTGCTTGTTCAGAATGACTGGACAATTTAGTAAAAGGCAGGCTGTAAAAGCACTGTTATTCCTCTCCAGGACTGAAACACAGCTCCTGGGGGCAACAGTTGTATTTTGTAGATACCCCAAGGATTAGGGTTAAATAAATAAAGTCGAGGGCCAGGAGCAACAGAGAGCTGCAGAGCATCTTCTCCCAAAGGGCCATCTCATTCTCCTCCCTGCAGCAAATGTGTGTGCACAGGTACAGGTGTGTATGAGTAAAAACACACCAGGGTGTGACTCACAGGTAAGCCTTGAGCTATAAATCCCTTCCCCAGGCCAATATTTATCAACCATCTCTTTCGTCAAATTTGGAGCACGGGGCAAGGCTGTGCTGTTCGATTCCCGCTGTAGCTGGAGGGAAAGACAGCTTCTGCCTGTGCCTCGTGCTGTGCTGCTGAATAGCAAGATCAATCTTGTGCTAAGCTGCCTAAATGGCCCACGAGCTTGAGGAGAGCTAATGGGAGGCTGCATGAACATATATTTTTTAGCTGTTATCTTCAAACTTACCAGTGGCGAGCTGAGAAGCAGTTTTAATGATTCACACAGCTGAGCTTTTGCCTTGACAGCTGTTCAGACGCCTATTTCTCAGCAGCAGTGACTGGGTAATAGACCAATACAGCCAATTTACTTCTCTGTTGCTAACATTTAGAAGATAACACAAAGAGATTCTTTCATAGTTTTCTGTGGGATTTAAGGCATGGGAAGGAGTAAGGGCTGTACCTACCTGGCTGAGCTGTGTGCAGGCTCCACGGAGGTCTGTCACTTGGTGCAAAAAGAAATACTTCCAGGATTTTGGGCTGCGATTTCAAGGCACAGTACTGAAACCAGGCTTGCACAAAAGCTATCACTGAGAAGTCACCCAGGGAGCTACAGACTTTTAATTCCATGTTCCTCAGGGCTATGGCAGAGCTTTTGCCCGGAAATGTGCAAGGCAATAAACTGGGCCTGGACCAAAGCTCTGACTGCTGCAGACTGAGGATCTGAGGAACACACGTATTCTGTGGGAAGGACACACCGTGCTTGTGAAAGTTTCTACACAGAACATCTCTGTTTTCAAGTGCACGGAACAACATCACTCCGATTTTTGAAGCATTAGTCAGGAGTGTAGGAGGAAGGAGACGGAAAAAAACTCTTCCTTTGCTCCGTTCTGTAGATTTTGGCAAGTGGCTCATATCAAGTCCAGAGCACAGAGTCAAAAACAGTGTTTTTATTCATTTACTCGTTTTGTAGGAGGAATGTTTGACTTGTATTAATGGCCCTTGGAGAATCCTAGGGAATTCTAATGGTGTTTTTTTCTGCCTGGGTTTTAATTTTGCAAAGGGATTGGGGCAGATAAACAGAAGCCCTGACAGTGGGTGGAGGCAGAAGATGAATGAGGTAGGCAAGGTGTTTGAACTGAAAATGGCCATAAGAGGGAGAAACATTAAACAACTGCTGCAAAGGAGAGATTTCACTACCAACAATATCCCAGGAAAGAGGTAATTTGTAAGCAGCAAAGATAGCACTAAAGCAATGAAATTTCATTCGTGTTAAACTTTTTCCTTCTGGAGGTTTAGCACTGTGCTCTTACTACAGAAAAATTTGTAAATGAAAGAGGAATTTTAACAGTTTAAAGGCTTTCCTGGAGAAACTGAGGGAGCTGTAGGTTTGTGGTACCTACATAGAATGTAGATACTGTAAGACCAATGTCTGATTTTGGTTATCAGGGCACGAAGCTCACTGTTCTCAGCAGAAATTGCATGCTCACATTCAGAGTCGCTGTTCCAGTTACTCCTTGCATTTCATGGCAGCAGTTTGCGCTCAGCTGGATCCAGTTTGATGAATGCTCCTCTAACACCATCCATCTTGCTGTAGGAGAGCAAGGAGGGGAGGTTATTTGCTGCCTGACTCAAAGAGCGAGCATGTTTTGTGAAAGATGTGAAACTTTGCAGAAGCTGTCTTTCCCAGCAATCACTTCTAAAAGGCCCATCCTCCAGCTGGACTGGAGTTTCATGCATTATGCTAAAATTTTAATTTGCTCTTCTTCTCAACAGGGTTTGCTCACACACGTATCTTTGCAGGCAATTCCTGGGGAAGGAATTGATTCATAATGCACTTGTTAAAATGAAGAAGTGAGACTGTTTAAGTGAGACTGTCTCACTGATTCTCCTTCTAACCCTGATAAGATTTGTCATTGTCCCTGAGATTTCCTGAGATCGTTCTCTACCATTGTTCTCTTATTCTCTATCTTTAGAAAGATAGAGAATAAGATAGAGAATAAGAGAACAATGGTAGAGAATGTTGTGTTTTCAACAGGCAGACTTACATTCGTAAGAAATTGAAGGGCAGGAGGGTGGGGAGAAAGCACGAGAAATTAAATTGTTTGTTAAAACACAAAAGGAAAATTAAAATACTGAGTTAAACTGGTGAACAGTTCTTTATCTGGAACACTCCTAGCATGCCCACAAACTGGGGCTTATCAGCTTTCTAAGGAAGAGAATATTTCATACAGCACTTACAGTTACAGCTCAGTGATGACAAGAAGAGTGGCTGGATTCAAGTATTTGAGCTTTTTGCTGAAACTACACAATGAGAGAAGAACAACAAATGAAACTCTGATGCTAAAGCCAAGAGAGACCTTGTGTTTTCTATTCTGCTCAGGTAGACCTCTTTTATCTGAGTATGCACTGTTCAAGCTTTTAGGAAAGCTTTGATTTCTCAAGCACTAAACTTCAAGAGAGAGTTTTAAAATGCATTTTTGCACTTTATATTTCTGAAGTCAACCTGCCTTCGAGATTTCATCTATAACCGTACACAAACTTACTTATATTTTAATAGAACCCTCACATGCCATTATTAATTGACTAGGTGCTGATAGCTTAAAACAACATTTGTGCTAAGAATTTTGTCAAATAATGCCTCTGCATTTAATGTACTTCAGTTATGTCTAAAATCTCTCTTCCCTGAGCAGCAACATTACTTTTGTTCTCCATATGAAAGTTACCATTTCACAGAGGAGCAAAGCGATGTATAGGCAACCCTTTGACAGCCCAAGTGACTTTCTGCTGATGAACTCCACATGATGCTCATGAATGGAGCCGGATACATGTCTCTTAAGTTGATGCCAGTCATGATTGGTGCAGTTACATTCTCCCTTTCCTTCTTTACACAAGCACCAGGACTTGTCCGATCCATTCGTGAGCCGCCTAAGTGGGGTGGAAACAGGAAAAGTGTGTGGTTGTCAGAAACATTCACTTCCAGAGCCAACTTGCTTCCCAGTGACAAACACCTGAGGCTGCCCCGTGTTGGCTGTAAGCTGATTAAAAGATAGGATGGTATCAACAAATGTGTCCAGATCTGTTAGGAAACTGCTCCAGACAGGGTTTTTTTGAGTTAGTTCCCATCTGTGCAAGGCCCTGTTTTGACTTGGTTTATGACAAAGGTGTGACCCTCCTTTTACAGGAAAGGCAGGTAGGACTGCCTTTCTTACACCCTTCCAAGAGGGACTTACATTTACTGCATTTTAAAACAACCATGGAATTGCTTTAACCTAATTCAGAAGGACAGTTTTCCTAAAAAATAGAGAACAGCAATGTTTAAATGGCAGGAATCATGCACCTCACCTGCCGGTGCATCTGTGCTTGGAGCCACACTGAAATCCCTCTTCTCCAGATGGATCATTGCTCCCTCCCTTATCTTTCTACAAGCCGCTCCTCCATCTTGCTGCCAGCAGGTCAGGTTGCTTGGCTGCTGGCACGCTCCACTTCTGCCAGTGCTCCTCTCTGACCTGCTCCCCCAGCAGCAGCCAGCTCTGGCTCTGCTCCAGGCTGTGAAGGAGAGGTCAGAGACGAGTAGTGCAGCCTGCTGCCGAGGAGAGGACACCAGAAGGAGCTCGGTGCAGCAGGCCTCTCCCTTGCCAGCAGACAAGGCAGGGACACTGGAAGCACAGCACTGCTCACAGGAGACAAGATTCACAGCCCCTCTTCTCTACCTGGCAAAGAAAGAGGCAATAGTCGTGTATCCAAGTCCGGCATATCCCATCTGGGAATAGATTCATTACTCCCTGAGCTGCAAATTGGTTGCCATCGCCTGGTCCCTGTTCCCGCAGAGCTTGCCTCCTGTCATTGACCCTGCTCCCCACCTGTGCTCCTGCTTCAGAAAATCCCACCAACCACTGCTCCCTGCTCATGCCTCAGCAAGGGTTAGTGTTGTGACCAAAGCCCTTCCGAGCACTTCATGGTTCTCCATAGTGTGTCCCAATTGCAAAACAAATGCAGGGTATCCTGTGCTCCCACTGAGATGAGCAGGACACCTGTCCCCTGCACTGGCTCTCAGCTCACGGAAATCCATTCCTTCATACATGAAACCAAGGATGTGTCTTGAAAATCAACAGGATGGTGTCACTACCCAGGAGAGAGGCTAGCAGGCAAAGTATAATCTTAAAAAGGAGTTACTCGTAAGCACAAGGTGTTGCAGCCAAATTAGGGCATCGCCACTGATGTTTCACGCAGGCTTCTGACACCTTTCAAAAATTCAGGACCAACATGATTTAACTGGTCACTGACAGCCACACCACTGGTTGCTAATCATAGTAAAACTTCCCAGAGCAGGTCTATTTTTGCAGCATTCTTGCTGCTTGTCTATTGATCCAGATGTCCCTGGAGTCAATCTCGCCAGAGTTAGTTATCTGTACTGCCAGATGATACTGCGGGGAGAAGGGGGGAATTCAAAGACGTGTCAAAGAAGCTAGGATTTCGGTGGTATCTTGGCTGTCCAAAATGCTTTTTCCTTCACAGACGGCTCTAACCTTACAAGAAGCAAAGTCCTTACTTCCAGGGCCAGGCTGTCCTTGTTGGACTTCAACAAAAACAGTCCCTAAGTCTCCAAGTAAAATCTCACTACCTCTCGACATCACAATGTATAATCTGAGCTAACACGTACCCTAACAAGTTAGCACACTTCCACGCTATGGACGGGCTGGTACAATAGCTAGGGCGGGGGTTGTGTCCTCTCTCGGGCCCGCCGACACGCACCTGACACGCAGGGGCGCGGCCGCACGCTCGTACCGGGCACTGTCCCCGCCGAGGCGCGGAGCATCCCTCGGGCCGCCTGCGGGCCAGCACCGCTGCGTCCCGCGGCCCCCGCCGGGCCGGGACAGGGGCATCCCGGCCCCTCCCCGGCCGGCCCCGCTCGGGGCGGGGTCTCCCGAGTTTCGGCGGCGGCGGCCGCGGGGCCCGGCCCGCCGGCGGCATGAGCCCTGCGGCGGGGCGGGGGGGCGGCAGCGCCGGGCAGGGCAGCCCCCGACGCCATGCCCAAGGAGCGGCCGCTCTGGCGGGGCGCCGCTTTCCGCCTCTGCCTGCTCTCCGCCGCGCTCTTCCTCTGCCTGCAGCTGGGCATGAGGCGGTCCTGGTGTCCCGAGGAGAAGTCCCGAGACCCGGCGGCGGCGCGGGCGCCCGCCCCGTCCCGCGGCGCGGAGCAGCGCCCGGGCGCGGTGGCGGCGGCGGTGGCGGGGGGTGGCCGTCGCAGGGTCACCTACGTGCGGAGCGGGCGGCGGGGCGGCGCCGAGCCCGCCTGCTGCGCCCCGCAGCCCCCGGGCAGCCGCCGCAGGAAGGTAGGGCGGGCTCGGCGGGACCGGCCGCCGTGTCGCGACAGGCGACCCCGGCTCCCTGCGAGGGGCTGAGGGTGAGCGGGCACCCGGGGAGGAGCTGGGGCTGGCACCTGAGAAGAGGCGGCCGGGAGGGCGGCGGTGAAGCGAGGCGGTGCGGGGTGATGTCGACTTCTTGGGAAGTGGTCGAGCGACTTTTTGAGCAGCGCTGCTCGGCTTCAGGGAAGCGGGAGCGTGCTGGAGCGGGGCTTGACAAGGCGAGAGCTCGATCTGAGAAGGTGACAGTGACCCCGAGTCAAGGTGGGCTCCGCAGGCTGACAGTCCCCAACAGGATTAAACTTAGGCAAAGACCGCGGCCCTTGGCGTTCTTGGCACCCGAGCGCCACTGCATCCGCAGAAAGCCATCAAGCAATGGCTCTAAGACCTGGTCTGCGTGAGAATTAGTGAGTGAGTGAGTGAATGAGCTGGTAAGCCTGTGATCAGGTTCCTACGTGGCAATGGCCGTAAAGTCTTTTGGGGAAGTGAGGACTGTCATTAGGATCTGGAGTTCAGCAAGAGTGAGGAGTACCAGTGCTGCCTTCATCCCCCGGTCAGCTCCGTGTGTGGCCAGTAGCGAGACGTTGCCTTCTTCAATGATCTCTGTGTCATCCTTGGTTTTGGCAGATGCCACGCTCACAGGAACGACAACGACTTAGAGATTCAGATAATTATTCTGTGGACTTTTCTTTGCAGTGTTTCAGGGGGAGAAGAGCCAGCTTTGAGGGCAGTGAAGGAGTAATTTGTCATGTACTTTGGGGTCCTGCTGGTTCAGAACTGGTGTTCCGTGCAGACATGTGCAGGTTCTTAAAGAAGCTGGAATGATCATGAGGAGGAGCACGTGGAATTTTGCTAGACATGAGACCACCTTTGTGGTCAAAGTAAATAACTACCTCTGATCTTTGCCCCAGCAAGAATAAAATCAGTTTTCTGTGGAATGGCTAAAGCTTGTCCTTACTGCCTTGTTGAAAGGACTACTTGCTGACACGCAAACCACCATCTGACCAGATGTCCTGTGATCTCTCACAGATCATGCATGTGGTCCCAACTTCATATCTGCTGCTTTCTTTGTCTGTTCCACTCCAGTAATGAATTTTTTATTTCACAAGGAGATGGACAATGAACTCATGTATAGATTGACTTCTCGGTTTGGCTCATCTTCTGTGGGAAACTGTGATGTAAAAAATAAATTGCTACTTTCTCCCTCTGGCTTCCTGAAAGGTTTAGAAGAAATTAGATAATCCTTCACCACACTTCCTTCACCACTGGCAGAGATGAGGACAACATTGCCACATATTTTTTCAGAATAATGACTATGTGGTGTTCTTTAGTGCTGTGATATTGATAGCACTTTGAGGTACCTAGGTCTTGCAGCATCAGTTTTTGTGACTTGTTGTTGATGCTCTGTTACTTGGCATTATCCTAAAACACAGCTTTTAAGTGATTCTAATTATGAAAGAATTTCAGCATTGGGGGGGGGGGGAAGCCTGTATTTCTTGAAAATATGCTAAGAATGGCGTCAAAAAACAAGAGGTGGAAGTAAAACACATCCTAATTTAGTTAATGGTTTTTGAGGAAATCCTAGTGGGGAAGTAGAGGCTGCTCATTTTACCTGAGAATTGGAAGCACCTTGCGGTGTTGGAGAGCTTGAGGCTCTTGAAAGCCCAAGTGTGTTTTGGTGCACCTCCAGGTGAAGTGTGTTAAAGAAACATCACTGCTGTGGTTTGTGGTGTTGGGCATGTTGCTGCTGAAGGTTGCATTTGAATCCCTCTAGTTAAGTCAAGGGAAAAATATTAGTCTATATAATAGAGGGTGGAGTTGTTGCCAGTTTAGGTTTGAGACCATCAAGTGCCTTCTGTGTTCAGCTATTTGACTTGAACCTGTTGTTTCAGGCTAAGAAAAAGCTACTTAAAGATAGGGGTTTCGGGATAGCTGGACTGAACTTTGAAATAGGGCTGTTAAATAAAAATATAGGGGGGGATGTAATGGTAAAATAAAGTGAAAGTGGACTGAGGTCTGTCCTTTTTCTATGAGAAGAATCACAATAGCAAAAAAAAAAAAAAATTATTTGTAATTTTTTTTTTAATCAGGAAATATGATATTTCACATCAGACTACTGTATGATATTTCACATCAGACTACTGTATGACAAGATGGGGCATTTGCCAAAAAAGGCTGCTTAAATTGGTGGCCCACGGCTGCTACAAGCAGCTCTGGAGAAAGGTGTCAGGGTACAATGCCTGCCAGTGTTCTGTACTGCTGAGTGTAAATGCTGCCTGGAGGAGAGGGATAGGCTCCTTGCACAGATCTGTGCTATATTGGGTTGGGATTGCTTTTTGCTGTGGCTTTTATGTGTTTTCAGTGTCTTCTGTCTGACCATAAATTATTGTCAGTCCGTTCTTAAAGTCTGCAGAGGCTTTCAGGTGCAGGAGTTTTTTTCTCTCCTGCTGTTTCTAGGGATGGTGTTGGATTGTGTTGGGGATGTGTGAGCCAGCAGGATGGCAGCAAGGAAAAATCAGTGAGGCCAGACTTTGCTCTGTTTTCCTAGTGCCTCTAGGTTATAACTCTGCTCACACTTACATCACTGAATTAATGCAGAAGACTGATGAAGAGAGTATTTCCATAGATGAAGTGGAATATCCTACTTTGTGGTTCTATTGAAAAAAAAAAAAAACAAAAAAATGCAGAAGCACACAAGGAAATTATTTTGTGTCTGCTTTGAATTACTTTAAAGTTTCCTGAAGCAGGGTTGTGTTATTTATTTCCCAAGCACAACTGCAGTCATCAACCAGCACCAACACCACCAAAAGGAGAAAAATAAAGCACAAGATGGGAAAGATGAAGACTTGTCCATAAATGGTCCCTAAGTCTGCAGGAAACTGCCTGCGCTTTTCCTGACCACTGTTGAGGCTCCATCAGCAGAGACCATGGCTGTGCAGCAGACGGGAGGGTTTGACCACCAAGGTTCCAAGTGTCTGCCTTGATATGCATACATAAAAACTACTAACTGAAAGCAGCAGGGAATAGAGAAATTCAGCTATGTGACATCTCTGGGAGCTGCTGGAACTGCCTGTTGTGGTGCTTTAGGGAGCTGTGCTGCTCCCAGCTGGTTTGCTCCTGGTTGAGCCTACCAAAAAGCAGATGCTGCTGCTCTTGGTGACAAATACCAAGACAGACTTGGCATTGACAGCGTATGATGTTCATGTGAAGAGTCAGAAGAGTTTTGTTGTGCTGCAAGAGTATTGCAAATGGAAGCTCATAATCCCACTTATATTTGGTGGAAGTTCATAATCCCACTTAAAGCTGCATTGTTGCTAATAAAATTATGTTTCTAAACTGTGATTCTAAGTTCTGGTTGTGTTAAGCACTGACCTGATAACATATGCAGATAAAAACTCTAGCTACACGGAAACACACAGATTCTGCCAGGTGTACCTGCTCCTGCAATAGGTATTAGCAGGGTGTGCACCCATAGAGGGCTGCGGACATGTGAGATGTGTTTTGAAAGGTTATTCCAGGGTGCCGTGGCAAAAGAAAAAAAAACAAAAAACATTGCATTTGGAGTTGGGAGTAACAGCAAATTCCTATCACAATAATTGCAATAACAAGGTTATGTTGGCTCTTGTGCACTGAATTTGGGAGGAGCCTCTGAGAAGCCTCAGCCTCAGTCTGGCTGAGAAAAGCTGGAATTCCTTGCCTTCTGGGCAGATTTATTTCCATTGAGGTGCGGAGTGTGGTATGCTGCCAAACTTAACCTGATGTTATTTTGGATGCTCTTTCATGTCATAACTAGGAATATAAAAGTATTTACCTTCAGTGATTAAAAACAAAGAATAAGATTTTGCTGCTGGGCCCATGTGTACTTTGCTTGGGATTATAAAGTATTTTGAAGCATGATGTATTATTGCCTAAAACCAAAAATTCCTTTGAGATTATATTTTTTTAGGTATTACTTTCACTTGCATACATTAGTCTTTTGATTCATTATAAATGCAGACTAATTGCTGTTTCTTGTTGGATTGAAGGCTGTGGTTTTCTTTAAACAGGAACTATTTCCAAGAGGTTACTTCTTCTCTGCAGTGATGACTGATGACAGTGTCATCTTTAATTGTCAGCTAATTATTTTGGAGTGGTATCTTTGAAATTATGTGGAATAACACATGTTTGGCACTGAGAAATACAGCGGGCTCATAATAACCTCATTTGATTTAGCATTACACTATTGCTAAGGTTTTACTTAAATTTACCTTTGGGTTTTAACTTTAGAATGACAGTGCCATTTACATTTATGTCAGTGATATGTAGGGCTTATGCCAAGAGTCCTTTTTAATTCTTCTAGAAATTTGGGTTAAAAAATGTATCCAATGTTTTCATTGCCTAATTGCATGCACTGTGTTTTCAAGCTTGGCTTGAACATCTTTAAAAGTATAGTAAGTTTTGGGTACTGTTTTTATAGGAAGTTACTCTGACTCTTCATGGGGAAGAGCCAAAATTCTTGGAGAAACCTTGGTTATTCTGAAGTTAAATTGGTCCATCTGTCTTTCTGAAGTTAAATTGATCCATCTGTCTTTCCACATCCCATGGTGTAATGGCTTGTCTGTTTTGGATTTAACTTTTATAAGTTTATTAATTCTGTGTGCTTGGAGCAATGATTGAACATTACACCAGAGTTTGACACGACAGGGCTTTGGGAGCTGTGCCATCAGGGAGTCCCATCAGGCTGCGTTGGCAGGTTTGGCTGAGCCAAACCAAAGGAGCCACGTGCGTTAAAGAGACCTCTCGGATCTCCAAAGATTATTCCAGCCTCTCCACCTGTGTCCCAGCGTGATGAGCTTTACAGCGTGCAGTGCTGTTCCCTAAGTGCTGTGTTGAGGAGTGAACAACATCCTGGCTTTGATGGATGCGGGTGGCACGTGGGATGCTGCTGCAGAGGAGTGCAAAGCTGAAGAGCTGGATATTGGTTATTCCTTGGAGTGTGCTACTTCTGGGCAACTCCTTTAATAACAGGTAGACAAACTGAAAAGAGTTTCATTCAGAAGAAAAAGGTGTTAAGAGGTGCAGGAGGGCAAGCCTGCAGGGAAAGCCTGAAGTACTGGTACTTGTTTTGAATAGGGAAAAGTAGGTTTTGAGGGAATGTGCCAAGACTCTTCAAACTAAAAAAAAATAATTTTTTTGAAGGACATAATGACCGATTGTTCCCTAGGTCCACTGGAAGTAGGATGAGAAGTAACTGGCTTCATTTTCAGGCAAGCTATTAGGAAAATCTTTTAACTCCGCAGTCGGTAAGGAATGGAAAGACTCCTTAGAAAAATGTGATCTGTGGGTATCCACACAGGGAAGGTCTAGGAATGTTTTTCATTGTGCTTCAGGGCAACCTCCTGAGGTCCCTCTGGCTACATTTACCTGCTCTGCAATTAGAGAAGCAATCTGGCAGCTACAATGTGATTAGCCAAACTGGAATTTAGCCGGAACAATGATCTAACATCAATGGAATAAAAAAAAGTAACGGGGTCTTTTTAGACTATAATAAGCAATCTTTGCCCTGGCTTAATACCTCACTAGAGAGACAGACCCCACCATAATTGTTCTGTGTGATGAATTAGTGGACCCCAAAGGAAGGGACAGTAGTTGACAACATTTTTCCCTCCAGCACTTGGAGGTCTCTTAGCAAATATAAACCAACCCAAAGTTGCTTATCTGCTAAGATTAGCTCAAGACAGAAGCTTGTGGCTTCAATCTGTTGGTACCTGGGGAGCAGCCTTGGTCTTTTTTTGCTCAAATATTCAGGCTAATAGCACAGGCTGAGCAAGGTTATTGTCTTTGGAAAAAAAGAATAAACTTCTGTTGAAAGCAATTTTCATCAGCTGATAATCAAATCTGGGGAGCATCAGCCAGTTCTGCCTGTAAACAGGGGCAGCTGAGGTACCAGAAAGTACCCTAACACAAGAATCCTCCAAGTAGTCAAGCAATGGCAATACTGGGCTTTAATTGTATTTTAACTGCAGATGAAATGTGTTTAGAGTATACCATAAAGAGGAAATGATAATGTTTTTTCTGACAGTGATGTCACTTACAAGCTTGTGAGGTAGATGATTACTAAGAATAACCTTGATTCTTGCACACTTTTTATTACCTGAAATAGTTCTTCCTTCATGAATTTTTGAGAAGCAGATGGGGAACATTATTCTTCAGAAAGTCATTACAGTGTTATGAGACTTCATATCCAATAGCATCGATTTCATTCAAAATCTTTCAGATACCTGCTTAAGGCTTTCTTTTGGTGATGTCACTTACAAGCTTGTGAGGTAGATGATTACTAAGAATAACCTTGATTCTTGCACACTTTTTATTACCTGAAATAGTTCTTCCTTCATGAATTTTTGAGAAGCAGATGGGGAACATTATTCTTCAGAAAGTCATTACAGTGTTATGAGACTTCATATCCAATAGCATCGATTTCATTCAAAATCTTTCAGATACCTGCTTAAGGCTTTCTTTTGGCATATAAAGACAAGAGAAGTTTTTCTAGGTAGCTGTGACACAGAAAAAAAGTCAATCTGGGTGTTTAAGCCTTTTCTTCTTAGGGACCCAAGGATCCAGGTGATAGTTTATTCTGCAGATGCCTTGCTCTGTGGTGGCCATCACAGTTTTGCCAACATTTCCTCGAACCCAGAGAGATTGTTCGCAGGCCTTGTACAAAATGTGAATCCTTTATGACTGCTGTAGCAGATCAGAAAAAAAAAAAATCATTCCTGTTTGCTGTCTTCAGCTCAAACTATTCCATGGGTCTGCTCTGGAGGCCAAGTGACCTGAACTGCCCAGTAGCAGCGGCACAGTTAGTGCCAAAAATGATCTTTTGTCATGTTTTGTTTTGAAATAAGAAGTGAGGACAGTTTTGAGGACACACAACTTTCCTTGCTCAAGCAGCTCTCAAGGTGGACAGTCTTTCTACATTATTTTCTACAATTTTCTTGTGTGTAGAAGGAAGAGTCCAGAAAGAGGGATTTGGACTGGTAAAATTCTGCTGAAATTGTAGCTCTAGGGTTTTTATGTTAAATCTCCAACCGTTATCTGCCTTCTTACGAGACAAATGTTTAACTTCATTGCTAGTAAGGTTTTCATCCCAGTTAGTTCAGTCAGTTCACATCAACATTTACTCAGCCAGCTGGGCAGTTAACAGAGACACTCAGGGGCTGCACAGTAGGCGCCAGCATGCCAGATATCTCTCTCATGCCACTTTCCCTGAGCTCTGGCCACAGTTCAGACCAAGATGCAGCTGGGGGATCTTTGATGTGAGCCCAGAACAAAATCCCAGTGGCCCCTAACAAGGGGTGCAGTATTGAAATCCTGCAGTGAAGGACAAAACCCCCTTACAGCTGCCTTGCAGACTCGTGCAGACAGCTTGACGAGTGCATCATCACTTCCTACAAAGCAGATGTAGAATTTGGAGATTTAGGTAGCATTAGGGAGAGATCTCCAGCCTTTGCTCAAGCTGGCTGGTTTGGTTGTGGTAGATCAGGCTGGCCTGCAGCAATGGCTGCCACTCGTGGTGCAAATTAGATAAAAGATTTGACATATAAGTGAGAAAGTTTGTGTGAACCACCACTAATCTTTGATGGCATCCACAGCACAGCCCACTCTTATCACTTGTTCTAATATTAACTTTGAGCTGAGTTTGTCTTGGATCGCTGTTCAGTGCTCCGGAGCTGTGTGCAGTGAGTCATTTAATCAACTTGAGTGCTTTTGTAGCGAGAAGATATGGACCAAGATACTTTTGTGCATGATGAAATGTTGTCCAGTGCCCTTCTGCATTCGTGAGTCTGAGATCAAATCACCTGCAGTTCAGTGGAACAACTAAAAGTGGGGGGAAAAGGTCTGATTCAATTTTTTTCTTTAAGTTGTGATATGTAGCATATGTATCATGCAATCTGTATGCATACACTCACCCTAATGCTGGGTTTTTTAGTGTTTTTGCCCACAAAAGTGACAGGGTGACACGCTGCCCTGTCTGGGTTAGCCAGCCTCTCAGGGTAATAGAAACCATGTGCACAAAGGGACTGATGCCCAGAGTAACAGATGAAAGCCATGATTTTGAACTCTCTCTCATGGCAACAGCTGGGGCAATTTCAGCAGGAGACGGCAGGGATGTTCACAGCCGTTTATGCTAATTGGAGGGGCTTGGATTTTCATGACATGTTGTTTCCCCTTCTGATCTTCTCTTCCATCTTCAGTAGCCTTGCTTTTGAATGTGTCACCGAGCTCAGGGCCCCCCAGTAAAGGCTCTGGCTGCAAATGCTCAAGAACTGCACTGTCAGAGCAGTGGTTGGGGAAAAGCACAAGCCTTGGATGTGGTTCTGGAGGAAACCCCTTGGTGATAATTTTGCTCTCTTACTGATTTTTTGCAATATTTAAAAATTAGTGCTGTAATTTATGTCCACTCTGACACATGTATGAATAAACTAAATAAACCTTTCCTTGTGTCTTTCTGTAATGATATATGTAGTAGTTCCAGCAGCTGTTAGAAGACAGAAATCTTGCTTCTCACCAAAGCCTTCTCCATTTGCTTTGCAGACTGGAACAAAATGGCTTTGCAGAGTTCTTCGAAAGTTGGAACAGAATTATTCTGGTTTTGCTAATCCCAAATCTTGGCTACATGTGAGAAACATCGTTCCTGCTGCCATCTCTCCCCATCATGCAATGGGGGCTTCTCTTGTCTCTGGCACTGCAGGACCAGGAGGACATTGGCTTTTGAAGTCTCTTGGGACTGTCAGGTCAAGCCAACTGCTTCAGATTTTATATGGAGAACCTCTGAGTTTATGTGCTTGTGGAAGAAAGAGCTAACCAGCAACTCATTTAACAAGTGACCTACTGAAGTTTGCTTTGGGTTCCACTTTCTGATAGATTTCAGATGCAGCTTCAGTTGCAGTGCTGCGAGCTCTTCTGGAAGAGACAGGTTTCCGGGTTCTTTCCATGACTGACCCGGTGTCTTGTGTGAACTGAAGGAACTGAAACCTCCGTCCTTCTTGGCATGTGGAAGACAAATTTGTGGGCCTTTCAAGCTTAGCAAGGAAACACCTACAAGACCCTGATAGGCAACTTGTCTGTCTTAGGGATATTGCTAAAAATACATTCTTGCTACTCATTTTGGTGAGGTTGGGTCACTCTTTGAGTGTTGTGTGTGTGTAACACCTTGGTCTGCTGGGGAAAATTAGCCAAGGAAAAGTTATGGCAGAGAAGCAAATATCAGTGATGTGCCAGGGGCTGGACCTGGTTGGGAAAGGTGTGCATTTGAAAATGATGTTAGAACCAGCAGACATCAACATCATAGAGTTGCTGTTGCTGCTTTGTCCTCCCCCTCTTGGCCTCATCCATCCCCCTCCCTCTTCATTCCTCTCCTAGCAGCTAGCTAAGTCAAACAATCAACTGGGAGCTTCAAAGCCCCTTTTTAGGATCCTCTTTCATATTTTACAAAGAGACACTGTTTAAAATGCTAGGGGAAAGAGATGGTAATGTCTATTAATATGGTATGTAATGTTAGAAAGTATCTGCCACTTAGAAGCCTAAAAATAATAGGAATCAGTTCGAAATCTTTCCTGCTCCCTGCAGAGTGGACGGCAGTAGTGGAAGAGTGAGATTTATCCAATAGATAAATGCCACAGGCTCAGAGCTGTCTAAAAAAAAAAAAACAACCCAAATTTTTAATACTGGCGCCCTGCCTCTTTCCTCTTGGTTGTTTCGCATCACTGAAACTTTCAAAGAAGTGAACTTTGTTTCATCCTGAATAGAGTGAAGCAACAACATTGTATTCCTTTTCCCTCCCTCTTTTGAGAAAATTAAACGAGAAGCAATTATGTGTCAATTGGTTGCCACTGAGCTGATGTGTTTCTTCTTCATTAGATATCTTGGTTGATGGTTTGATCTTTCAATTATTATTCATTATGAAATCCGTGGGAATTCTGTGTGCATCATAAGTTCAGGTCAAACCATGTAGTTTTTCAGTATTTATCTGTATAATGCTCAGAATTACTGATAAAACATTGACAAATATCCTTGATTAAACAAGATGGTACATATTTGCCCAAGCCCATCCTCCATGGGATTATGATGCTTGGTTATATACTTGTCTTAAACAAAAAATATTTCAAATCTATGTGCTTTGAAATGAGCTTGATTCTCTTCTCTATAGATTGGAAAATAAATGTATCATTTAGTACTTAAAATCCTAACAATTTGTAAGCCAGCTGTTGTTCCCTGTCTAGACAGAGGGAGCTGCTTGCCCATCACACTGTTTTATTTTATTTGGAAGGCTTTTATATCGCTCTAGACTAAGGGCAATAATCCATAACCATATTTAAAAAGAAAAAAAAAAAGAAAAAAAAAAAAAAAAAGGAATATATTTAAAGGTAGAATAATTTCTTTCCGTAAAACTACATTATCTAATGCTTTTGTGAAATAAGGAGTTAAAGAAGAAAAAAGTGAATTTTGGCTTTTCGAGTCTTCCCTGGCTATCCACTAAAACCCAGTTTGACCAAGTGAACTGATGGTGGGTTGAAAGAACAGTACCCTTGGTACCTGTTGTATATACTGTCTATCTTACCTTAGCGTTTTGCACTCTGAAATCCAAATACCTGTAGAAATTACTCAGCCTTTTGATTTACCCATGGATAAGAGTTGATATTTACTTGCTTTATGAGATTATAGACGTGTAGTGACAGATACTGCCCTCTCCTGCTCTGGGCACAGAGGGTTGTCCTGGTACTTACCCAGGAGGGGAAGGTGAAGAGGATGGGCTTTTCTGATGGTTCATATCTCTCTTTAGTCTAGAACGTGGGGTGGATCGTTTCTGTTTAGACATTTGCACTCCACTTGGATGAGAGGGAAGGCTGCACAAGTGTGAAATGCTCTTATTTGTGTGGAAGCATTAGTTTTATTCTAAAGCACCTTCTTTTTCCCCAGTTTTTAGCCTCAGGCAGAGGCTCTGAAATCAGTGGATAGGCTGCCAGAGGCATCTTTATATGTAAATCACAGTTAGAGTGCTGGAACTTGCACAAAATAAACTCAGCTTATCTGGCTAGCTGAGTATTTACTGATGAATTCTGTTTGTTGTATTCTATGGTTTAAATACTGCAGTGAAGTCAACCTAGAGGAAAATAGCTTTTTCCCCCTTATTGTATGGATTATGACATCTCCATATTTCTCAGCCAGAGCACTTCAACTAAAGCAGTTATGAATACAGTCTGAAACCATGGTCTTGTCTCTGCTTAGCAGAAACTGAATTTGACAAGCAGTGACCAGTAGCTGCTGTATCTGTTTCTTGCTGTTATCCTTAAATGTTGGCAAAGGCATATGGGCACTGGAAGGAATACAGCTGATTGAGCTGCTTAAGCAGTTTTGAGAATTTACTTCCATAAATTTCAATCTGTTCTGGCTCCTGGTTTTGTCTCCATTAGATATATTATCATGCTGTCAACCTCTGGATAGTGCTGGAACACTGCTGCCAGATTTATTTATTTTATTTTAGAACCATAGCAAAGAAATCTCACTTGGCTATTTTCAAAGCTGTATGTCTCTTAGAGTAAAATCAATCTCTCTTCTAATAAATGTGTATTTCTCCCATATGTTGCTGGGATTCCCAGTGGCAGAGCTGTTAGTCTTTGGTGACCTTTGAATGTCTGAGAAGAGGTTTCCCAGTGCAGCACTGCCCTTTCCTATCCCTGCAGCCCCCAGATCCTTTGGCTGCAGTAGATTTATTCCTCAGAGGTAGTGAGGAGTGGTAGTTACGCTGTGTAAATTATTAATTAGATGCAATGCTTTCTGAATTCATAAGTACCTACAAATTAATATTTTGGCAAGTCTTCTGAAACCCTGCTTCCTGTAGCTTCCAGACCTGCCCTCAGGGTGATGGTGAATTTACAGAGGTGTCCAGAGTGGCTAATGTAAACCAGTCAAGTGAGTTCCCAATACTCATTCCTGGAGTATTGGGAGGTTACTGTTTGAATTCATAGGAGCATTAGTCACCTAAATTCCTCTACAGATCTGGCTTCATCATGTTAATTTTGGAACCTGCCTTTTATTTCACCCAATCCATTTCTTGATTCTTAAAGTGATGTCAGTTCTGTGACTTGAAGTCAATGGCGAGCATCTTTTTTTTTTTTCTGTGCATGTTTTTCCTATGAAACAATTATTTAGGAGAAAAGACACAAACCTGAAGGTAGAGTTGGAGACACCTTTGTGTGTGGAACGCAGAACCTCCCAAGGCTTCAAAGCTGGTGTTTTGCATGGAGGTCGCTGATGCAGCTTGCCTGCAGGTAAGGGCAGCAGCTCCCCCCAGAGCAGTAATTTGTCCTCCCGTGGCTCAATTTCACATCATCAGATGGGAAATGAAAAGCAAAAAGAGCAGAAAATAAACATCAGTATTAACAAAAGGAAAGCAGAGGTGAAATGCTTGGTGATTGCTGCCTTTTCAGTGTTTGTTATGTATTCATGTTCAGGCTGATTCGCTCTACGAGAGTAAGGACTCTTGGTTTCAATTACCATGCAGTGACTCAAAGCTTTCCTAATGAGAATTGAAGTAAAAAAAAAAGTTTTCCTCATTTCAATGTAAAACTTTGCCTTTTTTCCCTCCCCCCCCCCAAGTCGAACAGTTGTACTTGCTGGTGCAAATTGCAGCCTTGTGAAGCAAGTGCTGATAAACTGCTTTTAAGTGGAGCCCTCTGAGTGATGGTTGGAGCTTCCTAAATTGACTCCTGCAGCACTCACATCCTGCTCCCAGGCAGACAAATCTGTGCTGCACTGCAGAGACTTGGAAAAGATGATGCACAGAGAGTGAGGAGCTAGGGGAGACTTAAGTGCATCCTAGACATTCCCTCTTCCATAAAATAAAACACACATGTCCAGACATAGAATTCTCCATATACAGATCATGTTGGAAATCCATTTAAATTTAAGACACGCACTCATTAATGCAGAAAGCACTCTTACCACGGGACTGGTTTCCACAGGCAGGATTTATTTCCTGAGCAGCCTTCCTGTGTGGGAAAGCTGGACTGTACGTGTGACACGATGCTTGCTTATCTTGGCACAAAGCTATTGCTCCTCAGCCTATTGTTCCCACATCAAATCTTTGGAAAAGATCATGGAGTGGATCCTCCTGGAAGACACGTTAAAACATGCTGAGGACAGGGAGTTGTTTAGGCAGAGGCAACATGGCTCCCTCTGAACTGAAAAGACATTGATTTGATGGATGGATTGATAGATGGATAAGGAGTTGGTTATAGGCACTGGCTCAATGTCGAATGACAAACCAGTAATGAGTGGTGTCCATCACGGGTCTGTACTGGGGGCAATGCTATTTATTTTGGGCAACCTGATCTAGTGGAATGTGTGCCCCATGGAAGTGGGTTGTACTGGGCGATATTTAAAGGTCCTTTCCAGTGCAGGCTGTTCTGTGATCCTGTAACAACTGCAGATTTTTCAGCTCTGGAGTTTGCCTGTGGGAGGGACTCCCTTCGTGGCCTGCTCGTTGCACTGCACCGATGTGGTACATGCAGAGGACAGAGCAATCTGGTGGTGATTGCATATGGAGAAGGCTGTGTGCAATGGTGTGAGAGGTGTCTCTGCTTTAGTTAAACTCAGAAAAGTAGAAACATGGAGAAATATAAAGATTACTTTTTTTTTTTCCCTCCCCCCCACCCCTGCCCAATTCATCATGGGCTTTATGCAATGTGTGGAAGTTTCAGTGTTGAAGTGGAAATTCTCAGTTTAGGTGGCTGCAGGACTAGGTGTCAGCTGCTTTTCCCTGTGATTTCCTCAGTGTCTGATGCCTCAGAGGGAACCCACTGCTTTTCTCTCAATGCAGGCACACACATGCAGAGGAGGAGTGTATGAGCGAGTTTTGCACTATGGTTTCTTAAAAGAAAACCTCATATGTTTAAGAAAGCCAAACTGCAAAACAAAAAGAGAAAATAATCGTAATGTGACAAAGAAAGGAAAGAAACAGTTCAGACATGTAGGGATGGAATATCTATAAAGCCAGTTGTGTTGGAAATTAATTCACTCAAAGCTTTAAATGTGACTCAGTCACTTTGTAAGGCTGTGTTTTAAATTACGGCTTACAGAGCCTGTGTGTGTCCCTGCTGCTCCTGAATTAACGATGTAAGGTAGCAGGTTTTTACAAGTGTGTGTCTTGTGAGCCCTTGTGGTGCTGGTTACATTTAGCTAAGGGGGGCTGTATGAATTGACCTTTCTCAAGGAGGTCTGTGCCAAGGCTGAAGGCATACTTGTTCTTTCCTACTGATACTCTGCTTTGAGGTGGAGTTTGTTTTACTTGTGCCACGTACTGCGGCTCCAAACATAAAACATTTGGAATTACTCAACCCTGCTGAAGAATAAAATGCAGCCAAAATGTTGCTTTAGGCTCACAGCTAAAGAGTAGGCTCAGCCCTCTAAAATGCATGTTTTCCTGCAGCATGGGGTGTATGAATGTCTTGCCTGGGGTTTCTCTTCTCTCATGGGGAGGGTCTATGGTGTAAGTGTTCCTGAGCCCATCCTTCAGGCTTCTTTCGCAGGTCATGGAGAGACATGGACTTTTCCAGTGCTTGACTCACCTTACATATTTTATATGTCTACTCTCTAGTGAGATGAATCATTCCTTTAAAGATCCTGTCTGCCTCATCTGTCCTGTCAAATAACTTAGCTCCCCAGCCCACTGTGGGATCTTCGTTGATGGCTGTCTGCTTGCACGAGCGTTTCTTCCCTCCTGGCTCTCCCTGGGAGTCACTCAGCTAATTGCCTCTGAAACTAAGCGTGGGCTTTCACGAGGGATTCTTTGCTGCTGGAGCTGCTCTCTGCTGTCAGCAAGAGGAGCAGTGTGCCAGGTTTGGCTGCCTCCATCCTCAGCAGCCCTCCCACTCCCCTTAGCAGGCTTCGCGCTGGTGGCGTGTCCCTTGTGCGGCGTTGGCGTGTCCTGCAAAGCCAGGGCTTGTGTGGGCTGCAGCAGGCAGCTTTCACTGTTTAGGGCACTTTTGAATTGAGGGAAAAGCCCCAAACAGTAAGACTACAACAAATTAATATGCTTAAGGCCACAGGCGCTTGAGAGAAATCGCAAATAAAATTATCCCCAAGCTCTGTAAATCGTATTTGAGGACAGTCTGTTCTCACAAGGGCAAGCCTTCAGGAATGCAATCTAATAAATTTGCCATGTAGATGTCTGAAGTTTTGCAATCTGAATCTGAATCCCATGCATTGCCTTTCAGACTGATAAGACCCCTTCAAAATTTCACCCATGAACAGGCTCCGTTTTGCTGAGTGTGGCTGTACACAGGGTACAGACAGCATATTTGGAGATGATGTCTATGTCATTTGTTTCTATGGTTAGCAAATATTTATGGTTCTTGATGGAATTTATTGTCACAATTGATTTCCACTCACATTTGGTCATGCCTCAGATGTAAAAAATTAATTGTTGCATGATTTAATTGGAGTATTTGCTTAAGACATCTGTGTATATATTGACAAGTCTTGTTTCTTCTTTGGAAGGAAGAGATGACTTGGCAGGACAATGGGATTCCCAAATTTTTATTTCCAAAGTGGCTAACAGGTTTCTGTATTTTAACTGGCTGCTAAAGATGAAGGAGATTAAAAGGGGGAGAAAACAGCTACTGAATTAAAAAAGATGGAAATATGAAAAATTTTCTAATTCCCTTTAAAATTTAAGCAGAAGGGGAGCAAGGGGTTGGGCTTTTTGAATTAGTGCACTAAAACTACAATTGGTCTGTAAAGAATTTTAGGATATGTGTGTAAGTTTAGGCTGGAAAAGCCAAACATTTGGCAGACCTAGAATTTTCAACCTGCTGGTTTGTGAGTCCTTTGCACATTTTGATTTAAATTTTATATTATGATTCAGATTTTTAGGATGGATTTTAGATGACAGTCCTTTAAAAATAGATCACATATATAGTACAGGTTATTAAGGGATTATCAAATGACTATCACAGATGGCTATGAGGGGAAAAAAATTAAGAAAAATTGGTCTTCAGAGAGAAGTCTCTGCAGATTACTGTCAGATTGGTCTGAGGGAAACATCAGTCCTTATCCTTGAGTGTGAAGTACCTGCAAGAAATATCGGACCATCAAATGAGTTCTAGTTTTCCTAACAAAGCAGTGGCATTGCTTTGAGGTTTTCTTTTCTCTGTGGCTATCTCATGCGGTGAAAATTAAGACAGCACTCTGAATAACAGTTTCTGCATGTCCATTACCATTCAGGAGTAGTTGAAGTCAGTGTCTGACCAGTGCTTGTGATAAAGTCTTGCTGCAGATTGATTTTTCTTACAATGCTAATTTCAGTTAATGTGTCTGTAAGTGGAGCTATATACAGAGGGATATTTTAAGATATTGAGTATAATTTTTTTTAAGTGGCATTGTAACTTTCCAGGTACTGTCATCTCTATATTGTGGAATATGGATACGTTGATGTTTGGGAAACACAGTCATGGTGTCTGGTTGGATGAGTCCTTACCCTAGGGAGAGAGCACACCCATGGTGACAGGCAAAAATGCAGATTGTCTGAACCCATTTTCTGGCTCCTCCTGGACAGCCTTGGGAAGGTCTGTCTCAATTTCATATCCAGAGCTGTATAATCTGGGCTGTGATATCTCCTCTGCTCCTCTTGCTGGAAAGCCCTCTGTGAAAGGAGCTGCTCCTCAGCCTGTTTGTTCAGCAGCCACAGGGACCTGCTCTCAGTCATGCTAGAGATTTCCACGAGATAGGTGAGAAAATCCAAATCATGATGCCACAGTCAGGTTCGCTCTGAATAAATAAAATTGCAGTCAGGAGAGGGGAAAACTCCTCAAACAAGGATCATTTTATAATCAGGGATAAACCTGATCTTCACAAAGCATCTGTATAGTTTATCTGAGGAGGCTTACATGGAAACACTATGTACCAGGCTGAAAATTACCTGGAAAGTTATCAACAAAGGCTATCAATCTACTTATGAAACAGCTCCTTCAGGAGGATATTTTGTGTTCCTGAATGTACCCAAAATGCATCACCGACATTTGTGAGCTACCCTCTGGCGGGGTGCACTCGGTCCAAGAGATGTGTTGGATTTCCCCCCCCCATCCATTGTCTGTGAATCTTATTGTGAGGCAGCTTTTGAGGCACCCTGCAGGGGTGTTTAGAAGGTGTTAGGAACTGGACTGTCTTGTGTGCTTGTTAGTGAGTGGAAGTAGGCTGTTTCTTCCTAAGAAGCCAGGGACCAAGTGTGAAGTTTGAGAAGCTATTCAAAAGCATTTGCCGTCAAACAGGAGCCTTGGGTCTGATCTCTGTCACAAAAGTACATTTATATAGTGCTCCTACATTTAAAGAACTGTACAAAAGCTTGATCTTTTTCTGTTTTTTCCCTCACCCCCCCCTCCCCCCCTTTTTAGTGAAACTGCATTAGTAAGTCACTGGGGTCTTTATTTCATTTTTGTGTGTTTATCAACAGTTTGGAGTCAGTGGGAAGGCAGTTTGTCATCTTTAAGATTTTAAGAACCCGAGTTTAAGCTGCAGTGGCTCTTGGACATTGCACTCTGCCGAAAAAGAACCTCATTCATGTGGTTCATTATAGAGATTTTCTTTTTTCCTTCCCTGTCAACTCTGTGCAGAAGGAATTCTTACTGAATAGACCACAATGGCCACCCTGCAATTCCTCTACTTAATGAGCTACTTCTCACACAAATAGATTTCAAAATAACTGGGTACAGATGTGTAAGTATCTGCGTGGTTGGTGGGGGTTTTTTGTTTTGTTTTGTTGTTGGGTTTTTTGTTGTTGTTGTTGTTTTGTTTGTTTTGTTTTGGGGTTTTTTTTGGTTTGTTTTGGGATTTTTTGATTGGTTGGTTGGTTGGTTTTTTGGTTTTTGGTGTTGTTTTTTTTTTTCCCCCCTGAAAATGATTGTCAGTCTTCATTTTCATTTCAGCTTTCAAGCCTGTTGAAACAGCAGCATTCCTGTCATTGCAAACGTTATTCAACCGTGTGAACTGTGACTCATTCTGAAAGATTACACGCATTTCCCTCCCTGGTGTGCACCTATCCTGCTGTTCTCTGTTTGCAGATTGCCTGCTGCAAGCAGAGGTCAGGGGAACATGGTGCTGCAGAACTGGTTTGCTAGCTTGCTTCCAGGCTCACGCTGTGCAGAGTATAGGAGTCCAAGTTTGCTGCAGGCAGGAAGTTTCAGGGTGAGAAATGCTACTTTTGTCTGCTTCTGGGGGAGGAAAAAAACCACCTCAATATCCTTTTCAGCATCTCTTTACAATAAAAACAAACAAACAAACCAAAACCCATA
Source organism: Hirundo rustica (assembly GCF_015227805.2). NCBI lineage: Eukaryota > Metazoa > Chordata > Aves > Passeriformes > Hirundinidae > Hirundo > Hirundo rustica. The sequence continues at coordinate 70,003,766 of NC_053452.1, forward strand.
ACAAATCTGAAAAATAACCCCTAAAGGGATTATTTATACCTCTTTAAAACTCATACAGACCTCCTGGCTCACATTCACTGTAGACTATGTTGACTTAGTCTGCAAAAATATCAATTCACGATACCAGCTCAAGGCAAACGCCATCTGGTCCGCTGGTCCTCTTTAATAATCTTTCTTTTCTGATTTTACCTTCTTTTTCCTACAATTCTCTCTGGCATCAGAGGATCCCTGCTGTTACTGTGCTGGCTCTTCTCCTGGTGCCCCAGACCAGTCCTGTCTGGGGGCTCAATGCCTCACCTTACTTGTCTGGCTCCATCCTCTCCAGTTAATTGTATCTCCTACATGTTTTCCATGGCTTTCTCTGAAACGCAGTCTTGTGGGAATCCCGAGCAGGGTTTCTAATTGTATTTTATTGAATGCTAGCATGAGCCTTTGAGGGAGAAACCCCATCCTGTCCATTATAGAAGCTCAGTTAATTGGGGATGATTAAAAGGAAGCTTGATGTTACCTGCCCAAACGTAGACGTGAGTTCTGGCGCCTGAAGATGAAAAGCCACAAGGAATCAATCTTGATTTAGTACAACTTAACACCATGCTTGTATTTTTATCTACTTGAGGGCAAGAGATGACAAGTCTAAACTTCCCGGTGTGACAGCGGGCAGAATTTGGAGAAGGTGGTGCAGATGGGATCACAGAGCCCTGTTGCTCTGCAAGCACGTGTCTGAAAGACCTTTTCCGTCCCACTCTGTCTATGTGGGAAGTGTTTCTGGAAAAGCTGAGAGGATCCTCGAAGTTCAGAGCTGAGGGAGCTCAGAAGGCACCCACCAAAGCTACTTTCTTGGGGCTTTGAAAATGAGAAGTGGTAGGGCTACAGGCAGCCACACATATTTTTTCAGGGAAACAAAGAATTTTGGTATATCTGTCAGGCAGGCGTACGAGAGCAAGAGGACTTTTCTCAAAGCCCACAAGATTTGCTGTAGGATTTGGTTATTTGGATCTTCGTTTTCTTCATGCATTTCTCACAGCTTACTTGGGTGTCCTAGAATAACTGGGTTAACACATGTGTCCTGGATGAGAAGCACTTTCTTTCTGAGTTACCTACATCTGCTTTCAAAGCTGATGATTATAAATCAAAGTTAGATGCTTTTCCATTGTAGTTGAAACCTTGCTTTATTCTGAAATGTTTTTCATGTGTAGGCAAGCCCCCGGGGAACACTTCTAGTTTGAAATTAAATGTCCTTAATTTATTAGCCCTTATAATTTATGCTTGCACTGCCTTTAAGGTGTTTTTTGTTTTGCTTTGTTTTACAGACTGTAAGATGGCACATTGAACTACAACCATGGGCAAGTCCAACCCCTTCCCTCAACTATGAGGCCTCAAGGTTCCTAAAGTACATTAGCACTTCTCAGGTAGGTTTTTCATTTCAGTCTCCATTTAGAAAGACATAGATTGTTCCCTCGTATCTAAGGAAGCAACCTCACACAAAAGTTTTTTTGAAACTGATTTATTTCTAAAGTTGCTTGACCTAGCACTGAGGGTCAACATGAATATAAAGGTCAAAGTACAGAAAGAATGCATTATTTCCATGTTATTTGTTTCCAAATGGGTTTGTGTCCTGACAGGAGTAAGATATGACTGAAATTCTAGATGTGGTGTTTCTCTCTCTCTCTCCCCTCTCTCCCTCTCAGATAGAAAAATACAGAGCATTCTGTATCAAGAGAGGGTATGTAACCACTCCACCTCTCAAAAATAATATGATAAACAGGCTCATTTTACTTCAAAAGGAGGCATTTGAGGTTTTCCCAGTAAAATGAGAACAAGGCATCAGACCCTAACTTGGACAGGTTTTTCAGTGATACCAGTAGAATCTTGATATTTTCAGGACAAAAACAATGGCTGTGGAAATCAGTGAGTTTATGTGCTTTTTAAAATATGGCATTTCCAAATCCAGATTGTGTTGATGGATACTTCCAGCACACAGCATGTATGGAAATTGGGCCATTGCGTCTTAACAAAGGCATCCCTTATGCACAACAGCATCTGCGTGTGCATTTCCTGTAATAAAAAAAATGGAAAAGGTGCTGGATGCTCACAATTCCAACAGGGCAGCTGCTTTTGGTGCCCAGGTCTTTCAGCAACTGACCCTTGAATACAGAGTTGACAGCATCATTACTTACATGGAAGAACAGCAAAAAGCCCCAGGTGCCAACATCACTGAAGTGTCATTCACGTATGAAATCCTTTATTAATGCAGTGTTTTCAAGGCTGAGATTAATTTAAACACCTCTAAAAAAGAGGATAGCAGGGTATTCATGTATTCTCCAGCTTGTGGGTACCCCTGGTTAAGTTCTCAATAAAATGACATCTCTGCTGCCACTCATGCCAGCACTGAGAAGGCAGGAGGCAAGATGATGCACGTGGAGACAGCAAGAGATGTGTGTAGAACTGCTTGTTTTGTTGTACAGAAGTTTAGACTGTGGCAGACATATTAAGTTTGAAAACATCCTTCGTCTCAGTGACTTAATAAACACTGGCAGATGCTGCTAAACTCCACTAGTTGGGTCAAAGCCTACAAGGACATCAATTAACAGAGAGTTTATTGCTTTTGACACACTCAGCAAGAAGTTTAATTCCCAGAGTAACTGACCCTGGTTGGGGGAATAAACATAAGTGAAAACAAAAAATGAGAGGGATCGCTGTTCCTGACCTGGCAGATGTTACAAGATGACTGATGGGATAACACCATGACTGGTATAAGCACTTCTGAAATTTGCATCCTGCTTATGTAGGTGAGCCTGGGATGCCATTTTCCTTGTTTGCTGAGCAAGTGTCTACTAATTACTGTGCCTAAGTTCATCCCCATGCCATTAGCATAGAGTGGCTCAAAGTGCTGGAGCAGGAAGGTGCCTTGTCAGCAGGGTCAAGGTGTGGCCAGAAATATCAGTGCTGGTATTTCATGACCAGGAGAAGCATCTTGTTTGTATTATAGGAGCGAGCGGAAGCCCAGAACAGGATGTGAGCTCACTGCGTCGGTAAATCATACAACAGACTGATGATGGTGCTAAAGGCAGGTTCATGGTTTGATTATTTTTTTTTTGAGTGTTTGTTGTTGGGGTTTTTTTGATAGCAAGAGCTATTCAGTAGCAAGAGCTGTTAAAATTGCTTCAAACTCTAACTGTTGTAATTGCTCATAATGCCATGAGTCAATTAAGTGGCAGCTTTGCAGAATCTTAGTTTTCTGTAGAGAGTACATTATTCTCTGTGTCTTAAATTAGTGCTTATTATTGCAGTACCATTTATTCCTTGATTGTTATGTGACTGAAGGGAAATGGGTAGTGGGGTGCAGTGCAAATCATTGCTTAAAACTTAGTGAATCCTGGGAACAGCATGAAGAGATGCTGTGTTTGTTTTTATGAATGTTCCATGGGAATTGTGAGCAAAGCAGGAGCAGGGAGGTGGTGATGCAGTGTGCAGCTCTTTGCATGTAAAGCTCCAGGTCATGATCTTTCAGAGCATACACTTCTTAAAGAATGAGAGTTTTATTTACTTATTATAAGGTACATAGTGGAGACTGCCTGCCGCATTAAAGGCTGGGTTCCAGGTTTTACTTTCACCTCTGTGTAAAAGGATTTCATTTCAGTGGTTGCAGGTGGGACCAGAGCTGCGCTTTTTAGTTTGGCTAAGATTGAGCACTGAGCCTTGTAATGGTTTTAATTCAATAACCAGATGGAAACACCAATTAATGTAGTGGTTTCACGTTCGCTAAATTCTGGTTTCCAAATTTAGTGTAGTGGTCTTAATGTTTATTCTTTTTGTGGGAGAAGATCATGAGAAAGCAAAGCAGGCTTAAGTTTAAAAATAAACAAATAGTCTTATTAACACGCACTAAAAGAATGGAAAAGAAAAGTTGAAAAAAACCTAAAAACAAAACAGAATTAAACTTCAAAACACTCTTCCTTCCCCCTACAAACTGATAACTTTCCTACAAAACAACATAGAGAGACACAACGTGCGATTTTCAGTCAGTTTCACCATTTAAACATAGTCTTTCATCACTTTGGGGGAGGAGTCTCTCTAGAGTACCATGGAGACACTCACCAGAAGACTACAACAGTCTCGTGGCTCCCAATGTCACAAATCTGCAACTGCCCAGAATTTTTGCAGATTGTGCTGTTCCACCCATTAGCAACCTTTCCCCGGGCTACTCACAGGCCTCTCAGTGTATTTGGGGTACTGTTTAAGGATGCTTTTTCTAGTACCAAACGAGGATATTCTTCTTCTATCTCTAAAATTGTCTCTATCTCAAAAGAAAAGGAGACCTCCATTTATCCCAGGAGCTGAGGGTTTCCAATCACTTTCTTTCTAAAATCATCTTTGTCTCAAAGGCTGAGGCCTCCTTTTACCCCAGGAGCGAGGGGCTTTGAGATTCTCACTTAAATCTCAATCATATCAATTCCTAATTTGATTAGAACCAGCATTCCCCAAACAACATTAAGATGTTACCAGAAACAGTCCATTTCTCCATAGTTTACCCCAGTGAAGTCCGGTTAAAAATGTCCACATCCTCAATCCCTCTTCTAATAATCTTTATCAGTTCTTTCACTCTTGCTCCACTGACTTCTTGCGGTTTCTTTTCTACGTCCACTCTGTCTCTTTCTTCTCTCTCTCAGGGAAGGGTTAGGCCTTGGAAGCTTCATGTTGCCAGAAGAGGGTTAAATCTGCCCAGGGCTGCAGTGGCCGTGTGATTTCTGTCCCTCACTGCATCTCAGATCGGCCCAGTTTCCTCTCTCCACTCTTTTCTTTCTCCGTCTGGAATCACCGGAGGAGAGAAGGAGAGGGAGAAAGCTCTGCCCGCCCCTCGGTGATAACCAGGGCAGCCTCGGCCCAAACAGGCCCACAGGTGTTATCAGGGGCCCAGCGGAGATCCCTCCCTGCTCCGGGTGCTCCGGAGCTCCAGGGAAGTTGAAAAAGTAGTTGATGTGAAGCTGCAGCCTCTTCTCCCCGGCCGGGAGCCGATGGAGTCTGGCCAGGCCTCGGGGCCAGCTCCCTCCCCAAAAGGGGGTGGGGGACGGGAGCGGCAGGTCCCAACTCAGTGTGACCTGTTCAGCTGACCAGGAGGAAAAGGGCTGACCTGCAGGAAATCAGGGTTTATGTGGCTACTTCCCAAAGTCGCATTCAACATTCTCAGCGGTCAAAACAGCTGCCAATACCCCAAACTAGCCTTCTGATAGGTCCCTGTCCTTTCTAGAACAATTCCAAGGTCCTAAAACAGAAAAGCACTCCACATTCCTCCCCAATTAAAAACTGAACTGTGTCAACCCATGACAAGCCTCTGCAGTCTGCTGTAGAGGAAGGAAAGGAGCAAGATGAGAACAGTCTGTTCCGGACTGATATTTAACCTGGTTTTGTCCTTTCCACCATTTTAGTTGTTGCCTTTCTGACAGTGCCAGCTCCCATTCCTGCAGCTAGGGGTGGTACTGGGTCCAAAGAACAACTTTTCATCATGATGGCTCAACTGAGTTCCTGCAGCTCTTCTCAGTCTTTGCTTTCTTCCCCGCATAAGGTAGCAACCTGTGCCCTGCAACCCCCGATTTCCATGGCTGTGTGGTTTGAGAAGCCCTTCAAGAACAAGCTGTCGATGCTGACACCGGTGCAGAGCAGCGCAGCCTGTCTTGGGCAGAAGTCACCACAGCTTTGGTGCTTTCTTCTGCTTCCCCTTTCCTCCTTATCACTGCTACAGCGAGAGCCGTACAAATTGTACCAGCTCTCCATCAACTGCTGTGCTGTGGCTCCTGTGTTCTGGAAAGGGTGCAGCACTCTCCAGCTCTGTGCCTGCCTTTTCCACTGTGGGTTTGGAGGAAGAAGGTGGAATGGAATGTGGTGGCCTGTGGGTGAAAGGCTGGCCTGGGCTGCTGGAGGGACAGGCAGAGCTGGTGCTGCAGGCAGGGGCTCCTCTGTAGGGTGTCACTCACAGGGCCATGGCTTTGCTGGCTCAGTCACTGTGGGTTTGGCTGTTCAGGCTGCTGCTCAGCTGCTGGCAAAGCTGACTTCACCCCTCAGTGATTTTTGACACGTCCAGGTTTCTGATGAAACCAGTGCATTTTAAGTCTTTTCTTTCTTGGACTATACAAAGGCTTTGACTTCCCGTGTTCCTCCCTGCAGGGTCTCTATCTCTTCTTTTGCAGGGTTTTTATCCTGGCTTTAGACTCGAGACGTCCAAGCCAGCTCAGCATAGACACACATGCTATGATTCCTCTGTTTAATTATGCACTTGCTTAAATCCCTTTGTTGTTGGAGAAGGCATTTATTGGGATAATGATGAAATCCCTTCTGGAGCTGAGATCCAGGACACTCTGGGTGAGGTACACACTGCAGAGACACTGCATCTTTGTAATTACAGTCTTGATTTTAACATTATTCAGGTTGCAGAATCCACTCCAAAATTTGAAAAGAAAAAAAACCCCAAAACGTGAATGCTGAAACATCTTTTCCTCATGGGAAAAAAAAAAAAAAAATAATTTGGGTCTAGTACTAATGATTAATTATTTGCTTTTCAAGCTGCATTGCTCTCCAGGGAATTATGTAAGCCTTAAATTTCACCAAGCGGAACGGACAAACAAGGAAAAAAATATCATCAAATCTTTGTAGCCATGCATCAGATTGACAATAGGACTTAAATTAAACCAACGAACATTTTTCTTTTTTCCACTTCTCCCCCAGAAGGCAAATTAAAAACAAATTTAAAGTCCTGTCTTAAAATGAAATATCCTTTGATTTCAACAGATTACATGTGAACACATGAACCTGAACAGCTTGAAAGGGTACTCTGAAACCACAAAAAAGCCCTGGTCAATCTGTCTTGATGAGAGGTTTAGCCTCATCCATCGAATCAGAAGCAAGCAATGTCGTCTCTATTCACTTGGGTAAGTGCTCTCTTTAAAAGAAAGGAAATTGTCTCATGGCAAGTAGCTTCAAAAATCCCTATAAATACAACAGAGTCTGCAGCAAGGTTATCTTCTAAAATATAAACTTTGTTTTGGTGTGTTTATCATGTGTTGATGTGCTTCTGTAAACTTTACTTTTAGGGAAAAACCTTTTTTCCATGAGGGTCTTTATTTTCCTTTGCCTTTCTAGTATTGGTATGAAATCTAATTGCTTTATGGTGAGTTGTGAGTGGTAGTTCATGTAGAGGAAGATGGAAATCAAAGAGGTAAGCTGAGAAGCCTACAGCATCTTCCTTGAGCAGAGATGACTTGCATAACTGCCACGGATTTCAGCAGCATTACTTACAAACCTTTGTTAACTACCTCTGGGATGAGACAGTATATGAGAGTGTGTTTGCTCAACACTCAGGGGTGACATGTGCCCAAGTGATAGTGGTAAAGGCAGCTGTGGCTTTACTTAGAAATGTTTGCAGTATTTATGATGCTTACAGCACTTGCGAGTGAAGTTTTCACTCTTCACAGAACAAGAGCTTTCACAGGTAGCAAAACCACACATGCAGGCTGTTTCCCTGCTAATGAAGCATTCTCTTTCCTAGGAGGATGAGGGAGGTCAGTCCTCAGAGTGCATCAGGCCATCAGCACCCAGGTGCATTAGGAGAACCGTCACTGCGATCTGGAGCTCATTTCACACAGATCGCCAACCAGAGCTGCCTCATAAAACTGTACTTGCTGGCCTGGGAAGCAGCTTCAGGTTAGAGGTGTACTGAAAGGCTTCATCTCCCTTGAACCAGGGCAGTTTATTCCTGTGATTTTGCTGCTGTGGGTTTACAAAGGGTGGATAGCAAGGAACCATGCCGGGGTGGCATTTCTCAGCCATTAGTACAGGGCAGGTAGCACCTGCAGTGAGCGTGGCAGGGAGGCAGGATGCCCTCCAGTCAAAGGGATTGGTTTTGGTTAATTTGGGTGGGTTTATATTTCAGTTTTTGGGATTTTTGAGCTATAAAGACTCAGATCCTGTGAGAGGGAGGGGCTCTCAGGCTTTGTTCAGCAGCACTGCTCTGTGGCAGAACAAGAACATGCCCCTTAGAGACAAATCACATCTACAGAGAGAAGATTTCTTTTGACTACTGTTGCTTCTTACTTTCTAAGTGTTCTTTGCAATATATTTCAAATTATATTTACCTGACATTAATGCAAGAGGGAGGTTTACATTTATTTTTTTTTTTTTTTCTTCTCAGCTTTTCACATTCCTATAAAAGTTAGGAGAGACACTGTGGTACCCCATGCTCAGTTCCAGAATTTACAGTCTGACTGTAGTACTGAGTTATTGCCTGAGGGCCTTTCTAGTAGTCAGTAGGGAAGAGGTAAGCACATTCAGGTGGAAAATCAGCTAAGCTAAACAGCATTCTGGAGGAAGGTATAGCTTTCCTTTTATCATAGTGGAAGTCTGGGATAAAGTGGCTGCTGATTTTAGATGTCTTGGCAAGGTACTCAAAGGTCAGTGGAATTAACCTAGACCTTGCTCTTCAAGCTGCATGATCATTAATATTAGACCTGAGCTCCTGTGTTGACGGCCTTTGTCCCTGTTGGTAAGGATCAAGTGTGGGTTGAGAATGGTATTTTTGTTGAATTGTCCAGCAGGCACAACGCAGAGTTGATTTAATCTGTGCTAGGAAGTGTAGATTAGGCACGAAGTTGACCAGCACTGAAGTACTTTGCTAATGGTTTTCAGGAAAGCAGAGCTAGTGTGTGCATGCCAGTGCTTTATGTGTGGTGCTGTTCTGTGTATGGTCCAAGGAGCATGAGAGCCAGATTTTCCGCAGCGATGGAACTGTTGGGCTTAGCAGAGATTGAAATTGATGTCAGCTCTCCCATCAATCATCAGATACACACATGCAGTAAGTAACCAACCAGGATGCATCACATGAAACAGCCAAAAAATAAAAGGGAAATACTTGAGGTTACGGAGAAACGGTCTTAAATCCACCAGTTTACTTCTGCAACCTTTGGAGCTTGTTACTGCATAATTCTTCCCCTCAGAGTCACTTCCTTTAGTTTATGACAGACAGAAAAATAATTTTGTTCTAAGGCAAAAATCCCCTTTAAGCATTTTTGTTATCTCATATGTTTCATAAAGAGCAAATGGGGAGCAGCTGCTTCCACTGAAGAGCATTCTCTGCAGAGAGGATGGATGGAGGACAAATGTGAAAGTTCAGAGGGAGTGTTACTGGGAATCCTGAATTAAATCCATATATCATTAAAACTGGAATAAAGCCTACGACTTAGGCTTTGCCTCCTGGAATGCTATAGAAGAGGTTACTTGTGAATGGGAGCGATCAGTGGCTGGAACATCTGGGGATCTTTTTAGATTAGTATTAGTTGCTTCACTATTGGGAGGCAGCAATGTTTTTGCTTGGGGAACAGGATTTCCCAGTGTGATGCATAATTGCAATACGCATTAGTGAGCTCTGGTTATTAGTGCTAAAACTGCTTAGATTAAACTAAGTCAGTTACAAACACCACAGTCAGGCACTCAAGCTGGGATAACATAAATGAATAGGATTTCAGAAACTTACCAGCAGAGGTTTAAAGTGTCTTGCTACAATACAGTATAAATCCCATTTCAGGTGCATCCTAAAGTGTATGTAGGAGCTTTAGGATTCAAGCAGGGGGTCCTTCATTTTTTCCTGAGCTTGTGAGCTCAGTTATCTTCCTTTAAAAGAGAAGGGAGAACAGAGAAAGGGAAATCTGAATTTTAACTTGCATGTGTTTATAGGTCTGTCCTGCGGTCGCTGTGGGAGCTGGAGTACCTGCAATTTTCAGGCTGGATCAGCTACAGGTGTCCATTAGAGCTGTGCTGGAGCAGACAAAGCAGCTTTTGTGCCCCTTGGTGCTCACTGCGCTCCTGGGTGGCGCAGGGGCCGGTGTGGTGCTTCCTCCAGCGCAGGCTGCAGCCCAGTGTCTATTCTGCAGGGCTCTTGCACTGCGACCCTCCGTGAGCCCTGGGAGCAGGGAGCAGCCGAGGGACACCGCTGCCCGCTGTGCCAGCGAGTCCTTCCTTCCTTCCTTCCTTCCTTCCTTCCTTCCTTCCTTCCTTCCTTCCTTCCTTCCTTCCTTCCTTCCTTCCTTCCTTCCTTCCTTCCTTCCTTCCTTCCTTCCTTCCTTCCTTCCTTCCTTCCGCTGGCAGTGCACACCGCTACCCCCACCCCAGGGCGCTGCGGGCAGCTCTGCCACCGAGCTCCCTTCTCCCTTACGGGAAAAATAGGTCGCTTTCTTCGGCATGTTTTATTTTGCTGTCGATGGAGGCAGCAGCTGCTCTCTCCTGATGGCGAGGAAAGGCCTCGATAGTCTTCTATGACCTCCACACCTTCCTTTTAAAATCATGATCCCTTTTTAAGTAACACATCTTTCTTTAAGTAACTAAATCTTTCTTAGGAGACCTAATTTTTTTATCATTTTCATGCTGCATTATCCCTTCGCACGATCACACGTGGGACAGGCATTTTTTTTAACCAGTTCCTTTGGAGAAGACCTTATTTTCTCTCCTATATATTTCTTGTTGGCCGGATCTCTCTTCAGGCACAAATTTGAGCTGTTGACTAGAGTGCCAGAAGATACATCATGCCCGTCTTTACCCCCATCTGTGGGGTTTTTTTCCTGTTTTCCACCACTGTGAAGCTCCCTTTGCAGTCCACATGAGCAGCAATCTGTTTGGAGGCAGCCTGAGGTTTGTCTGCACCAAAAGCATCTGGCCCTCTGGATTGTACCAGCTGGTATGTTTAGAAGTGTGTCAGGGACACGTGTGGTGGGCTCATCGCTAATTCTGTGACTGTCCTCAACAATTCCCATGCTGTTCATTTTTAGCCAGCATCTCATTCCTAAGGGATTACACTGGTCTTTGTCCATCACTGTCCCTTCTGTAGAAAGCCATATGCAAACAAACATGTCGATTCACTCAGTTAACTTCTGAGCTTTTTTCCTAATGTGTGTTGAATGTATTAAAAGAAAACTCCTCTCTTTTCCTCCCACACAGATGTATAGGTTGGAATCCTGCAAATTAGGGTTGTTCTTAAAAGCACCCTAGGTTATTTTTGCACAGCTTGTCTCCTCCTATTTTCCCAGGCAAAGGGAAGATGGTTGAGGAGAAGACAGCTTCCTAGGGTATTGTTACAGTGTGCTTAGTCAGTATTAACAGCGAGTGTCATACTGTATTGGTAACTTCCAAAACAAATGCTCTTCCTTGTTTCATGAGTTGAATTCATTTTATCTTACCTGTATGTCACTAAATGTAGAACATTTTGTGCTGGCCCAACATTGTACCATAGTATGTGACGTGATTTAAAATGTTTTGGGTTTCATATATTAATGCAAATAGCCAAAATTATTTCAGACCCACACCATTGCTTAGGATAGCTGTGATGTAGTGTAGTGGGTGCTGTGTTAATACATCTGAGAATAATGCCTTGTCATGATCTGTGCTTAACAGATAAATGCTGTGCTGTTAGTACAGAGAGAATAATCTCAGATGTACAATTTACAGTACAACTGATTTTAAAAAATCTCAATTCTCTTCTCAGTGCTACATGTGTGGATATCAAACAGCTTAATTTTGTTTAAGTTTAATGTTTAGTGCATGATTTGAATGACATCTGGAATAAGCTTGGAGGAGTAAGAATTAAGAGAACATCCTGTTTTACGGAGTAGGGAAGGTCTACTTCAGATGGTTCAGATGTGTGATTGCAACGTGTGTGAATGCAAACCAGATTTTTTTTCAGTTTTAGTGCACCTTCTTTGAACCACTGGGCTGTAGGAGGTGGGAATGTGGCGCACATCTTCCTGCAGAGGTGGGGCCTGAGACAATACTGCTGTTCAATGGGGCTATTAATTTTTTTTTTTTGTTCTTCTTTGGGGTCTTTGCCAAATTAGCAGCAATCTTTCTCACAAGTTTATGTGACAACTCTGCTACTGTTGTAAAGTGCTTATCTTTAAAAATGCCTTTTTATATCTGCGTCTTCCTGTCCACAGAGAAAGAGGGGCATTTGGTTCTTGTGCCTTGTTCCATACTGGTGGTCACTGTGGGTCAGGTTTGTAACAGGTGACAGATGTGGTGTGAAATATGCCAGATTTCTACAAAGCAGTATTGCGTAAATTTTAAATGTATTTTCTCTTCTGCTTATGGCTTGGTTATTGGCGCTTTGGGCAGCAGGGACTAAGGAAAGTATTGTAGACTTGTCAAGGAAAAAGCAAATTGAAAATAAAGAAATACATATAAACAAAAAATATGAATATGAATAATGACAGCACAAAGATTCCAATGTTTAATTTACTTTCATACAATTTTTTTCAACTTCTGAATTAAGGAAAAGCTCTTTGGGAAAGTTATTAACCTGGCTAAAAGTGGTTTAGTTCTTGCCTAGAAAAGAAGCATTAGTTCTAATATCACATTGAGCTTGAATTTTCTTCAAGTTGTTAGTTCATCCTCAGAACATCCTACTCACTAATAGTTCATCTTGCTGCATTAAGAGTTACACTTCTTTTCTTTTTTTTTTTTTTTTTTTTTTACATAGGCTAGGCAACAACGACAACCAGTTTGAGCTCAGCATGGCCAACAGTGGATGTGAGGTGCATCGCTTCGACCCCAGCATTAAGGCAGCACACATTCAGGAGGGTCGGCACCTCTGGTACCATCGCCTCTCCATTGACTGGAGGGATCCCAACCCAGCCATTGCAGCTCATAAACTTCACAGCAACACAAAGAAGCTGGGCACTGTACTGAATGAATTTGGACATCAGAAGGTGAGGAAGGACTTGGGTGTCAGGTTTTTGACTGCAGAGTTAGGTGTCGGGAAAGCTCCAGATCTCCCCTTCTTGCTGCCTGAGAAGAACATGCACTTTCCAAGGGTTTTTTTTTTTTCCCCCAAGGTTTTCCTTCAGCAGTACTTCTACTGCATTTCTTTCAGGGGTGCCTTTTCTATCTTGCTTTCTCTGTGTGCTGATAACAGCCACAATCCTTAGCCACATACCAAATACTTTCTTTCTCCTCCTTGCTTCCTTTTCCCTTGAACTATCTGGTGACATTGGGTGCTAGTACATCTAGTCCTGTGGAAGTTCTGGTCTTTGCCTGAGAATGAAAACTAAACTACTCACACAGACAAGTTTATAAAGAGAAAACAATATTTGCAACAGTAATTAGAAGAGAAGAGGTAATGGATGGTTTGTTTACATTTTCAAGGTCACTGTTCTTAATTACAGTCCTCAAAAACAAAAACATCCTGTTTTGAAATTGGCAGCAATCTGTGGGGTGTTTTTTTAACATTTCCCAGTTTGTTTTTAAGGAAAAATAAAGACATCAGAAATATTCAAATCTCAAATAAATGTTGCTATAATACATTTCAGGAAGTTCTTAGGTTGCTTTTAAGAGAGTTTTTCCTTCAGAGGATATACAAACATGAATTCAAGTGCTAATATACTTCATTGCCTGCAGCTAGTTCTGCTTGTCTATGTTTTTTAAGAGATAGGCAGCCTGGGCTAAGGAGGAGCTTTTCTGTAAGGTTTACAAAGCGAAGCAGGACAATGTTTGTTTGGTTTGTTATTTAAAAATGCAAGATGTCCTTTTTGGTTCACTTTCAACTTTTTAAAAATATTTTCTTTTCGTTCAGCTCTACTGATTGGAACATTTTAAAAATAAGAGCAGAGAAAAGGGGCCTTTTCCTCCTTCTTCGTAGTCATACTGTAACTGTACTAGGTTGTGCATTAGTAAAACATCTGGGGAGACAGAGAGATGGCTTTTCTTTGATGTATGCCTTGCATTGTTTTGATTTTAGAAGAATTAGTCATACAGCAAAAAATTAATGACCCAATCCAGAAAAAGTGTACAAGTCTTGTGATACACCAGACCTGCTGAGGTCAGTGTCAGGTTATCATGGTGGAACAGAGTGTTTGTAACACCTCCTGTAAATGAGAAGGATGTAGGTGTGAATTCTGAATGTGTAACTTTCTGAAAACAGTGGGCTGGATGGCAGCCAAGGAGCATAATGCACACATAACACATGCGACCAGGCTTTCTTCTAGCTCTGTACGTGTGACATGGGATTTGGTTAAGTGTTTTGGCGCATTATGAACAGTGGATAGAGCCTCTTGCTCTGGTAGTATTTGAGGAGCTCCCTGTGCAAGGGTGTGGCTTAGTGGAGTCAGGAGCTGACTTTCTCCCAGTGGGGATAAAGTTGTTACACGCTCTGAGACTTTCTGGTGCTATATACTTGTGAAATACCTGAATGGGCTGACTGTCCTCACACTTTTCTGTTTTGGTTTTCTTTAACTCAGAAGGAAGGCAGCCTGAGAAGTTGTGTGTATTGCATAGAGACCCCATCCTTCCAGTGGATGTGAGTGGAATGTTCCCTCCACTGAATAAATAAGTTAATTCAAAACAGTTTCACAGAATATTTTCCGAAGCACTTTTTTTTTTCAATTAGAAAATTAAAACATGCTCTTCGTCCAATTTTTAATTTAAAACCCCCTTCCGCCTACCCTCAATGTTGTTCCGTTCCCACTTCAAGGCAGGAATTCCAGGCAGCTGCATTTGAAGTTAATGCCTCATTTTATCCATGCTTTTATTCTTTAAGATTTGGGACTTGATCCAAGAACTTACAAGTGACTGAAACTATTTCCACTGATGTTAGAAAAATCAGGCTGATGAAGACTGCACAAACAAGATCTCCCGGAATTCTTGCTGTTGTTGTCTTGAAAAGAAAACTTGCAGTTTGGGGGATTTGTGCACAAGAGAATCAAAGAACTTGGATGAGCTCATTTGCACCCCGACTCAGATGAGAGCCCACCTGCCAGTCTGCAGGCAGTACTGGGACCTCAGCCACAACAGGGAAACCCATCCTGATATTTTGGCAAGAAATGCAATCACTTTTTGGAGTAGATGTGAGAAAAGATTAGAAGAACTTGATCTCTCTAACTGGCCATGTGGCGAAACAGTCCACATCAGTTCTTTGAGGAGTGTAAATAGCCTGGAGGCAGAGGACTTAACTAGTATTATATTAGGATGTGGCTGACAAAGGAAACATGTAGTCAGAGTATTTTTGAGAACTCTTGGAGTGTGAAATCTCTTAAACCCTGGAATAATCTCCAAAGGACATAATGGAATCCTTATTTCCTGATATACAGATCTAAACTGAAATTTTACTGGTGTATCTTCTGAGGAGAGCAATATTTTTTCAGCCACAGGAAAGAATAAAGATGTAAAAATTGATCTTGCTCATGTTCCCTTCTCCTCCCACCCTGCCCTCAACTTTTTTTGCTGAACATGCATACTCTGTAGTGCAGTCTCAATGAACAGTGGAGACAAAAGGGAGAAAGCCACTGAGGAACCATGATTCTTATGGCAGTGGAGCTCAACTTTATGAAAGGATTCACTTTCCTATTCTCTAACTAGATGTTCAAGGCTGCGCTGGTGAGGGAGGAAGAACTCAAGCAGAAACATCAGAGATTGGAGCACTCAGGCAGTTGGAATCATAAAAAGGCTAGGCAGCATCACAAATGCCTTCTCAGCCCACCCCTTGGTGTAAATCAGGGTGGCCTCAGCCTAAATGGTGCCCATAGCTCTTATCAGGGGCCCAGCAGAGATCTCTCCTTGCTCTAGAGAAGTCTGAAGAAAGTAGTTGTTGTAAAGCAGCAACCTCTCCTTCCCCCCCACTTCACCCGGGAGCCGATGGAATCCGGCCAGGCTTCAGGTCAGCTGCCCCCCACAAAAGGAGAGGAGCAGCAGGCCCAGCTCGATGTTACCTGTCTCTCTCTGGCCAAAGGAAAGAAGGAAAAAGGACCCACCTGCAGGAAATCAAGGGGTTTTATATGGTACTTCCCAAAGTCATAGCCAAAAATTTTCAGTGGTCAGAACAGATGCCAATATTCCAACTAACCCTCTGATAGGTCCCTGTCTTTTCTTGAAATTTCCTGATTTTTCTAAAGCAATTCCCAAGTCCTGACCTGGAGAATTATTCTACATTCTTCTGTAACTAAAAAACTAAACTGTACTAACCCATGGCAAAGGCTTTTTTCCACTCTGGTCTTGAAAAACACTGAGTTTTCTCCAGAACAGAGACTGCCCAACTCCTCTGGGTCACCTGTTGTCCTGCTGGACTGTTCTCTTCATGAAAATGTTTCTCCTTATACCCAGCCTGAACGTCCCTGATTTCCATTCATGCCTGTTGGCTCTTGTCCTACTTTTATGCACTGCCAACCCTTAACCAGAAATTCAAACCAAGCTACCAAGTGTATTCTGTATTCCAAAGATTGTGCTGTGAAGCACAATTAAAAACCTCGGACAGAAAGGCCCTGAGCAGCAGAAAAAATCAAAAGTTCATTCTGTCCCAAATGGGCATGTGTGGTCACACATGCAAATTTTTATTTCAGTAGTAGTTTTTCTCCCACTGGAGCTCTGCAGGACAAGTTTCTTGCCATGCCCTCAGTGAGTACTATGAGTTTGCCTTCCTTGGCAGTATGGCTCACCAGTGGATGAAATTGCTTCTTGTAAAACAAATTAATCTGGAAAGGAGAATCTGAGAATGCAGAGTAAAACCTTAATTTAATCAGGAAGTGCTCATAGCTGTATTTTTCAAGGGACAGCAGAGCTTCATTCAACTCCCACCACTCAAGTTATCTCAAACAAATTGTGTAAGAGACCAAACTGTGTCATTATTTGTTATGAAAATAAATGCAAATCAATCTTTACATCCTGATTTCAATTTGAAGGCTTTAATTTACACTCTCTTCACAAAGATTTTTTTTTTTTCCTGTAACAACTTGGGTAATTTTGTTTCATTTTATTGAATAGGCTTCGATTTAGGATTTCAAAAGGAAAAACCTCCTTTCCTTCACCTGTTATTTAATACTCAAGACAACTTCAAAACATTATACCCTGAAGACATTCTGATTAATAACATCACCTCCTCCTAGGCAAGTAATTTATCACTTGCTGTTCTCCTCAAGTAGACACTATAGAATTTATTTTATGCTGCACTTTCAGTTTTGTGAAGGCTGGTGTGAAAGGACAAGTATTAAAGAAAAGATTAAACATATTTACTTAAAATCAGCTTTGTTTGTTGTAGTACACAAATAGATATAAAAGAGAAGTCCAGAGAAAATGTGTAACACCTTAGTTGTGCATGGTGATTTTATTAACAAAACAAAAGATAAACTCTTTGGGCTGGGAAATACCCGCATTCAAGTTTCGTAGCAATGAAATCCATGTAATTACTCTTTACTATGCATATCTTTAGGGCTGTAGGGGCCAGAACAGGCTTTTGAATTTTTGACCCTGCCTAGACAAAATCATTTAACTTTGGTTAATCCTTGCAAGGCAAGACTTAGGTATTTCCCAGGGAGCCTGGGGGTTGATTAGTGTGAGTTGCATTCACTGAGGGGCTGCTGTGCCCTGCTTCAGTGTGTGGGTGCCACGCTCTGCTCATCCTGATGCACAGCAGGACCTCAATACCTACTGAGCACCTGCAGACTGGTCCTGCTGTGGAATCCTGAACTCAAGATGAGGAGCCAGGGGGTCAGAAGCCCAGGAGCTCTTGCAGGGGCATGAGTCCTTGTCTCTGGTGCTGCTGCAGCCAGGGAACAGCTCCCATCACCTTGCTGGAGTGGGGGGCACAAGTTCAGATCTGCTCTGCTACGTGTGGCTTAGTGTCAGAAAGAACAAATGAGACCAAGTCTTTTGAATCATTGCATCACAAATCCTAAAGTAAATGTTTGGAATTATGAATTCCTGAAAGGACTTAATTTTTTCTTTGCTTTTTGTGCTTATTTGGGGCTTTTCCAAAACCTCAGTTCTAGAAGGAAAAAACCCACCCTTCATCTGATTTTTAGCCTCACTATTTTCACATCCAGTTTTTCTTGTGCAATCAATGGTCTTTAAGCTTAAGTGGCCCTTTTTCTGCAGCTGTTATTTACCATTCACACATAGCAGTGAAGAACAGCCTTTGCTTTTGGAGGGTTATCATACTGGCCTTTCTAAGATTTCCTCAACATGAGAGATCCTGTTTTTCCTCTAACATCTTATTTGTGGTGTGCTGCCCCTCCTGCAGCTGGAGCATCAGCAATCAGTACTATTCAGAAATCCCAATGGTGTCTCTGCTAAAGCTCAGGCTGTGACTGCCTTCTTCCTGGAAATGTCTGCACTGTTACTGCCTATCATCTTGTTTGCTTTTTAGTGACTCATCAGACTGGCTCCTTATTATATCAGTTCCTGAATGGCACAGTAGAGTTTTGTCCCAGAACACTGATTTTTTTCAAAGTGTGAATGGCTGGTCATGACCTATTTGCAGAAGGACTCTGCTTAGCAAAGTCCCATTTTAGTACTGCACCCTTTTGCACCAGGCAGATATGATACTATAGCATTTAGAGCTCATAGTCTAAATAAATGACCTGCCACAGGATGGAGGAGCACGAACCTCACCTCCATTAACTCAGATTTCTACATTTGAGATAGCTGTTGAGCTCCTTATGGACTCGGACTAGACTGTGTTTGTCTCATTCAAGGGCAGATATTGCTGCAGTTTGAGCACTAACTGGTACCACGTGGGAATCTTCTGTTTGGGGAACTGGCAAATGTTACTCCCCTTGCTGAAAAGAGGCAGTCAAGCTGGTGCAGATGTTTCCAGTTGCAGCTGGAAATGCTGCCTTCTCTAGCCTTGGAATAGTTGCCCCTGAGTAATCTATAACTCTATAGTTTAGACACACACCGTGTTTCTTTTCTGCATGTATGTATTTTTTCATTTTAGGGATAATGAAATCAAGGTGGTGATATTTCTGTATTTGCTTAGTCAGCTGGAGCTGCTGCTTCCTAAAGTGTTTTAATTGTAAGTAGATTGAAAAGTTTGGCTGCAACTAAAAATGGACTTGACAACATCATGTTTCTGGAAGCAAAGGTCTTTGGATAGTGATTTACTGTTCACCAGCTCTTGCTCTTGGTGTTGTGTGCACAAAGGTGTCTCATGCACTTTCATTTACAGGGTTTTCTCTTGGTCCCTTACATCTCCTTTCACCTCATTTAAATTTTCTCCACCCAGAGCACTTCTCAAGACATTGTTAAGAATACTGGTATTTCTAGAGAGCAACATGAAGGTGCTGTTTAATATGCAATTGTCAGGCATGGAGGAAAGATCTTTATAATGATACCATTGGCTGAATATGGTGCAATCCATAGCCTTTTCTTCCCTTAGGAAAAGGCCTAGTGCAATGCCTGAATTGTAATGAAAGTGTTGAAGTATTGCGCTGTTGAAGCAGAACTTATTCAGGTCATCTTTCATAAAAAGAAATAAAGGCACTTTCAAAGCCTATTATTGTCTGCTAAAAATTAGAAGGGAGGGGCAATTCTTTTTAGAGGTGTGGTGGGGTTTTTTTGTTGTTTGTTTGTTTGTTTGTTGTTTTTTTTTTTTCCCTTGCCTTTGTTGTGGTTATTAAGACCCTTCAGAAAAATAAATCAGGTAATAAAAAAACCTGCTTTCCCCCAGCTTTGCTAGAGGGCTGTGCAAGCTGTGTTCAATTCCACCTTCCTATTAGACTATTCCAGTGTCTGAGAGTTGCATTCAGAGGAGCATGGCACGTGCTGCAGGCACTGTGGAGCCAGCATTGCTGTGCTGCTGCTGTAGGAGACCAGTCAGTCCTGGTTTCCTCCTCCTGCCAAGTCTGGAGATCGGCAGGAGCCCAGGGAGCCTGCCCTGCTTCACAAGGTGGTACCAGATGCAGGACACCTGCTGAGCTCAGACCTGTATGCACACTCCACAGCTCCTCCTTAAGCCACTAACCCTGGCTTAAACACAGTAATGTGAATCATGGTTTTAATTTGGCTGAGGTACTGAACATCTGATCAGGGTGGTGATCCATGCCATGGCATGGGTTTAATGAGGATTGAGAGCAATCCCTTTCTACGAGCATCCTAGTTTTTCTCCACTACCCATCTTTCTTACAATTTCTTGTGTTGACATTAACATGCTCTTCAGATAAATGCCTTATCCAGAGACTCCAGGAGCTTTCTTAAAAAATGTACTTTTTTTTCTCCCCACATTTGTCCCTCCTTCTGTCATGGTTTACAAATTCTTGCCATTGGAATTGGCCATATCTTATTTAAACACTTTCACTTTAGTGTCTGGATCCTTTCTTGTCTCTCTTCTGATCTGACAGCATTTTAAGGTTCCATTCTCAAAAAGTTTGATATCCAGAGGTCAAAGGCTTAGCAGCTCTTCCTGCCCCTCCTGAATGCCTGTCCCAGATGAAATCTGAGCGAGCAAACATTTGGGGATTGGTTTATTCATGTTTTCAGGAATGTACTTAGAGCTTTTTTCCTGTCATAGTTGCAAGCAAATAGCAGGGTGGACAAAAAGCCAAGCAAAAGGGTGGAAGGTTGGCACCTTGGCCCAGGAATGGAATGGAACAAATAGATCCCCATGGAGGGGTGTAGTCTCAAGGGACTTTATTGTTCTGGCAAGTGCAGATGGGGACCAAGTCCTCCACCAGATTTAACTGGAGCTACTTGGATATACCAGGGCTGCTGATTCTCATCCTGCAAGAGATGTTCCTTAAGGTGTGGTGGACATTTTTTGAAGATGGGACACTGATTCCTTTCTCCAATTACTTACATTTTGAAGGCTCCATGGGCACTGTGTTAATAAACCATAGAAGGCCTTGCAGCCAAAACGCTGTTTACTTTGAGCAACAATTTTACAGTAGCCCAAGCCCTCTGTCCCTCACACTGCTCACACACACTTGCAGGTCTTGCTCCTCAGGGCTTTGGAATCAATTGTTGCTTCACCATTTGCCTTGCATTGCACACCTCCTCCGCTGACAGCCCCCTCCTCCTGCTGCAATGTGCTTGTCCTGTTGCTGCTGGCTTTCACTTTGAGCAAGACCAGGATAGTGTAGCTTTACGCAAGCACGGAGCAGTGCCCCGCCATCCAGGCTTGGTGCCGGGGCAGCACAAACAGACTGCAAATGTTTGTTCCCCTCTAATGAAGAGGCTTGAGGGTCTAGCATACACCATTTATTCTTTTGAGTAAATATCCGTTCCCACAGGCATCCAGCAGTGTCTGGCAGAGAAGATCAAGAGAACAGAAGGGAAAGGGTGTTCCCCCCTTTGTGGGGGCAGTGGGCAGCAGGACATCTCCTGCAGGATTAGGTTGGCTGAATGCGCGTTTTGCAAAGCAACTCGTGCATTCAGCCGGGGCTGCACACAGAGAGGCTGTGCTTCCAGCTCGGCTGCTGGAGGAGTACATGCAGTGTTTAAAATGTCTGTTTGCACCATGGGCATTGGCAAGCAGAGCTTTTGCAGGCTGTTAAATGCTTTAAAGTTAGGGTTTCTGCACATCCCTTGTGGGATTTTTCCTACTTGACAATCTAGACATTGGATTAAAGGACTGGGCGAGGGCTCCGGGTGGTTTTCATCTTTTAGTGTACAACAGGAGTCATGCAAACTGGAAAAGGCAACAGGGTGCAAATGGGAGCTGAGGCACAGTCTTTCTGAGTGGAGGCACACATTTGTGAGCTGCTGCTGCTTGGAGCAGATGAGGAGGTTGCTGTTTGAGGGCTTATGTCCTTGCAGTGACTCTTCACCATTTCCTCTGAGGAAGCATTACATTGAGTCTTCAGCTAGTGGTGAGGTTCCAGTTGCCTGCTCTGGAGTCTAATCTCAGCTGAAAAAAATGGGGAACAAAGATCTTTGATGCTCAGTTTTTCTTGTGAGGTGAAGGTCTTCACCCTCAGCCGTGCCCATGTGCAGAGTGTGCCTGCTCCATGCTGAGGGTTTGTAGAAGAACCTGTTCTCTGGGTCACTGCACAGGAACCTTCGTCTTGCTGGGTAGCAGCTAGACAAGATATCTGGCTTTAAGTTCATTATAGTGTAGAGCTAGCTAAACCCATCAAACCTGTCTAAAAATCAGTTCAGGCTTGGGGATCTGTATTACTGTATGAACTTGTATGATGATTAACAAGTTGTCCATTGGTAAAGTGTCATTGAAAGAAGCCTTCTGCCAGCTAAAAGGCCTCTTCTTCTCTGCCTGTCCACTGGAGTAAGAGGCATAGCTGAACTGATCCAGTTAATTGGGCTAGAGTGGGTCTCTGTACCTTTTATTCTGTAATGGGTCCCCAGAGAGAAATTGTTTCCAGATGGAGAGAGTATACTGGAAATGTCTTGGCATCAGAGACCAAGGGAAGAGCTGTGGAATCAAAGTGCCCGACTACCCCCAGACCTGGGCTCTGAGGCTGTGGGAATGAGACACCTGGGGTGCCAGCGTGGATCTTTCCTAGGAACAGTCCCTCATGGGAAAAGTTCTCGTAGTGCTCCTGAGCACGCAGCTGAGACTGATGCCTCCTGCATGTGCTGGGTGGGCTTTCTGGATGGGGGGTGCATTTGTCTGGGACCATTACTGCATCTGGCAACCTGTAGCTGAACTGATAGTACGCTGTGAGAAAGTTAAATAACTTTTCTAAAATATGATTTTGGAACATATTCTCTGATTTAAGTGGTAAACATAGTATAGCTTTATGTCCTGCTCCTGCTACGTAATGGTTCATGGAAGTACATCACCAGAACTGGGAAAATAGACTGCCACTTGTGAGGTTGTGGAGAATCAGTGGTGAGAGAGGAGGAATGAATCTTGCCTGCACTCGCTGCAAGGTTTTCTGTTCGAGTGGTCTGTATATTATATGAGTAACTTCAACTGGACAGTTGCCCTTTACTGTAAAAAAAGACCAAAGACCCTGTAAGCACCCAACTGCACAAATCAGCTTTGTGACTTTGATGCCTTAAGCAGATTCTTGAAGATGTGCCCGATCTTCACACTGGGAGTGAATAATCTCAAGTGACACACTTGTTCCAGAGCCAATTTGAAACTGGCTGTACAGACCACCACAGAGAGGTGTAAATGAGAGCAGGAAGGAAGGGAAGTAATTTGAAAGAGAAGTGCTGTCGGTTTGAGCTATACATCACTGATCAGTGGTGACTGACTTTTCTCCTGATTTCAGTCTCTGTGTTGCTCTGGCCAGGCCCCCAGCAGCCCTGGTCTCCCCAGCAGCCCTGGTCTCCCCAGTGGATAGCTCAGAGAGAGGCAGGATATTCCCCCCTCCCACCGCTCACAGGGAGAATAGGGAAGAGACAGACACAAGCTCCTGGGAGTGTAATTTGCTGTGAGGCTGTGTGGCACCCTGGTTGCCATCAGTTACAGCCTTCACTCAGAATAAAAGGGAATGGAAGGGACTTTACATGCAAGCCATCTCCTGCTGGTGAGGATGGGCTGTGGATGCATTTTGAGAAGAAAGAAAATGAGGAAAGTATCATGCTGAAAATCTGCATGTGGGAAAAGGGTAAGAGGGAAGTTACAGTTAAACAAAACACACCCAAGAACCTGTTGTTACCTGCAAAGATGACCTACCAAAATGTAAATTAAATGGCTTATTTTAGAGTTTTGTTTTCTGAGACTGGAGAATTGTACTTAGGTAGAGAGGGGGAAAACTGATGCACAAGCCAGCAGACCTTTTCTTGCTGTACAGCTGATGTCAAAATGGTAACCTGGTATCACAGGGAGCCAGAGCAGAGGAATATTTTTCTCTTGAACTGTGAGAGCAGGCCTGCAGTTCAGGAACTGGTTCTGAGCTCTGTCCCTGTCCTGAAAGCCATAGCCAGCTCTCCTCTCCCTCCTCCCAAGCTTACACTGCAGACCTGCTCCCACAGAACTGGAGGGATCCCCTGTACCTGACCTGCATTTGCTGGTTTTGCCTTTCCTGGCTTCCACTTCCACATGCTGAGCTCATGCTGGAAGTAATACAGCTAAATTACTTCCTCCAGCTACTCACTCTCAATTGACTCTTCTCCATGGTGAGCTTTAAATGATGCCCACGGGGCAGCACAGAGCCTGAAATCCCCGTTAACCCTGGTATTTCAAAAGTGATCAAGGCGAACAGAGCTCAGGTCTCTGCTTTAGGAAATGATGCACGCTTGTAACAAGTCATTACCCTAAAAAGAAGAAATGAGCCTTCATACAATATGTGTTGACCTTCACTAAGTAAAACACAATTTTTTCAGCTGTTTCATATGCTTGGTTGTGCATGAGCATGGCCACTTCTCCCCCTTTTTTTTCCTCCAAGTGTAAGTGGTACAATGCTGCAGTGCTTTTTCAAGGGAGCTAAGCTGAGAAAGCATTCAGAAATCCACATTTTTTATTTTTCTGTGATAACCTAGTTAGTTCATGGAGGATAAGAGGATTTGTGGAAGATAAGAGGAACCAGCCTTTGTGAGTGCTTGAAACCCACTGCCATACTTTACCTTCGGGCACTGTAGATCTTTGCCCTCTAGGATTTATTCACAGCAGCAGACTCCAGCTGGGCTCCTGGGTGAATTAGAGCTCTGAATTTATAGATTTGTCCACTAATCCTTTCACTGGCATTTTGGATCAAGGCAACTGGAAGGCGGTAGTGCATTTCTTATCGGTAGTGCGCTGCTTATCACCGATGGTAAATATCCCCTGAGCTGTCTAATCATCACAAATCTTGCATTTGGTGTTAGCAGGACGCTTGTAATTTGCTCAGGTTCTCCAAAACAGAGCTGTTCTGCCATTCATTTTACAGTATCCATGGCATGCAATGGAGACTCTGGGCAGAGAGAGACACCTTGCCTGGACGGCAGTCACAAAAGTTGGTGGGTTGAAACAGGTACCTTCCTCCCTCCAGGTTTCTGAGCAGTGCAGGGCACTAAGAGCCACAAAGAGCCTCTGGTTTGTGTGTGCAGCACATCTCCACTAGCCTTGTGTTTCTTTCCTGGTCATTTCATTATGTGTTCGAGCTGCTATTGTAGTACCTCATTTTCTCCTCCTGAAACACTGGTTAGCAGCCACTTTCCAGATCAGTTTGCAAACACAGCACAGAGCATGCAGAGTGCCTGCTGAGCAGCCAGGGCAGCGGTTAGTGTCACAAGAGAAAAACAAACAAACCTGGAACACTACCATGGGAAAAAGATGTCCTACTGATGTCATGAAGTAAAATCATGGGAAAACAGCACCAAACACCGAGAAGCGTTTCTTCCCGTACCCGTCCACCCCCTCCCCCCAAGGGAAAAAAAAGGGGTTGAATAATTTTTCTGCTTTCGAAGTTACATAAATCTCCCAGAGATAAAAATCTGTGGTTTCTTAAGTGCGGCAGTGTGGTCCTGTGGCAATTTCACCCGAGAGGAACCAACTGTGTGCAAAACTGCATCATAGGTAGAGATGTGAGTTGGTATTTGCAAAATAAATAAGCAATTTAAATGTATGAAGGAAAACGAGTGAACTCACCCATGATGTAGTTCTCAGCTGAAATGTCATGAGTTACATCATTTACATTCAGCCTCCTCTTGAACCCAAAGGAGCACTGTGTCCAACTGTTTCACTGACCCGTGGATGGACAGGCTGACAGGCTCTTTGTTAGAGGGGCAAGCTAGGAAATACCAGAGCTAAGGTTGTCTGTGCAACCTTCCTTTCTGCTCCCCATGCGGACATACCACAATATGGGCTTTAATTCCACAATCCCTAGGTCATTTTCCGCTGGCCCCCTGCCTCCTACAGTGTGAAGGAGGCACAATGCCTCCTTAATGAGCAGACAAGCCGTGGCTTGGCTTATTATGATTCACTCTGGGACCATGGACCTCATTCAGGTCCTGCTCTGAAAATGTGTTTTGTTTCCAGCTGTTTTACAGCTTGTTCCACCCAAGCCTTGCAGCCCTTCACGTGCTCAACCCCTGCACTCCGCAGAGGGCGTTCTGTGATTAACACCCTTGTTTTACAGATGGAGACCAGAATGGGCCAGTGCCCAGCACCTACAGATTCCTGCCATGCCGTGCCTGTCCATAGTGCTGGGGCACAGCCCCTGAGGAGGGCTGACGTGGCCTTGAGCTCTGCACTCCAGCACCTCAGCCCTTGGCATCTCCATGGAACAAAGGAGGGTAGATGTGGCCACCCCTTGCCACGGCCCTGAGGTTTCCTGGCCATGGCCCATGCGAAGCCAGTGCCCTGGCATGGGGCAGCTTGGGAGAACAGCTGCCTTGGAAGTGCTTTTCCATTACCGGCCCACATTTCTCTCCTACACCTGCACAGGCGCCTTTTGTGATACTGCCACAAATAGTTAAGGTAGACTGGCAGAGAGAATCTAGGGGGTTTGTTGGTTTTTTGGTTTTAGTTTTGGGATGTTTTATTTGCTTGGTTTGATTTTTGGGGTTTTGGGGGTTTTCCTTTGATATATATATATATTTTAATTCTAAATAATGTCTTTAGTTTTTCTGAAGAAAAAACTTTGAAGCCATCTTGAGTGTGAGCAGATGGGCAGAAGCATCTGCTCAGGTGGAACTGGCACAGGCAAACACTCCTCTCACGGTGTAGGACTTTCCCCTGCTGGGCTCTGGAAAACAAGCTGAGCTCTGCAGCTTGTGACCGCTGCTGCACTGTGGTCATTGTTTTCTACCAGGTGTGAAATGGTGATGAAATGCTCTTTTTATGTTAGAGCATCTGATAAATCAACTCCCCCAGCTAATCTCCAAACAAAGTCAACCCTCAGTTGTGTTGGGCTGTGAGAAGTTGGATTGCTGAATATCTCACTACAAAATTAAATAATGGTCTAAAACTAGATCATGGCACTTTCCTGTTAGACCGATTCATCCTTTCAAACATTTTCATGTCTTCTTTTCTGCTATGCCTTTTTCTTTGGAGGAGCTGCCCTTAAAATCCTGAAGACTCTTTGCATACTCATCCTTTGTTTTGGTCCTCCTCTCTCAGCATCTGTAGTGATGCCTGCAAAAGCTTCAGCCAGCAGCTTGGCCAGGGGCAGCTGGTCACCTGAGCTGCTCACGGCATTCATTTTTTGCTTTGGTCTTCTCTTGCACTTGTGTGATGCATGTGGGATATGGCTCAGGAGCACCCTACTCAACTACGGTGCAGGTAATCACTGTTAGCGGGTTTGGGTCTGCCATTTGGTTCTGTTTCTTTTTTTCATAGCTGTGATGCCATCCAAGGATTGTGAAGGTACCGGTGACATGTTTTGGTTATAGGAGGAGCTTGGAATACGCAGATTTTTGACCATGAGTTGGAGGCAGGAGGAAAAGGGCTGTGAACAGTCAAGTGTGAAACACCATGTACTGCCTGTGTTAGTCCTCTGAGACTTTACAATTTTATTATTTTTTTTTTTAATACAAGATGAATAACTATGCGCATTGAAAAATAGTCAGCCCCGGCCTCAGATGTTACTATAAGTGCAAAGTTTCTCGTTTTCACATAGTGATGGTGCTGTTGTTGCAGATCGATGTCCTCAAGGCAGATGTGGAGAGCGCCGAGTGGAAAATTTTGGAAAACCTGATCTTGGAAGACGTTGTTGAGCAGATAGGACAGCTGGTCTTTGAGGTGCACATCCACTGGCCTGGGTTTGAGGTCAGTGGCAATGACAGCACCGTGGTGCGGTACTGGTACAGTCTGCTCCGAGAACTGGAACTGAAGGACTTCAGGCTTTTCCATACCTACAAAGACTTGTCAAAACCACAGATGTTTCTGAAAAAGGAAGCCTTCAACGCCAGTAGCTGTTACACACTGAGCTGGGTAAATACAAGATGGAAATAGCAGAAAGGAATTTATGATGTGTGATTGCGAGCCACCTGGCCCCGTAGCGTTATTGAAGAGGATTTTGGCTTCACTGGCTAAAGTTGCTGAATATGCACGCAGTGACGGCTAACAAAATGAACTGGCTTTTATATTTATATGTTGTCAAAAGAACTGGCACTAGGAGAAGATACATGGTACAGGTTTGTATACCGATATATTTGCCAGTGTGTACGTTGTCCCAGAGGACCGAGGCTTCTGTAAATGTTTGTCTGGGGGAGCTAAGAGCACGGCTTTTGCGGGCTGCCCCATGCTTAAGCATGCCTGCAAGGAGGGTATCTCTCTGGGGGTGCCCTGAGAAGCTCTGCTGGCTGAGCTGGGCCAGCCCTGGGGCAGGAGAGTGCTTGTGATGAGGTGTCTTTTTAAGAGTGTCAAGTGTTACTTCTCTGTAAAGTGATCATCTTTGATTTGCACCTTTTTTACTTCGGCCTTGTTTCCTATGGAACAAGTTTTAGGCAAGAACAGTATGGTCTTGAACCCAGTGGCAAATTTCAGCTGAATTTGGCAGAGACAGAAATCACCATCAAACTAAATTCCTACCCATTTCTTTGAGCAGTTTCTGAGTGCCCTCACTTAGGTTTCTTAAGCTACTCTGGCTGCAGAAAGTGACTTCAACGCTTCTGACACAGGAGACGGTGGGACAGAGACACTCAGCTGCTGGATAAGCTGCTGCCAGCGCTCTCCTTCCTCACCCTCAAGAGCCTTCAGCCGCCGAAGACAGAGCTTCCCTAGTTCATCTGCTCAAAGAACAGCTTGATTGAAATTACTCATGCAATGGGCGCAGCAAGTTGTTTTTTGATCTAATGTAAGAGACAAAAATGCAACCTGGTCTTTTTTGTTTGTTTTGGGGTTTAGTTGAACATTTCCTGGTGCCTTTTCCAGTGCTGTGCCTGGAAGCCTGCCACCTGCTCACCACTTTGCCTCTCCCTGGCATAAGGAGGCCAGACCCTGTATCTACACCGATGCTGGCAGAGGGGGTGGCCCAAGCAGGTGCCCTGGACTGCAGCTCTGCTGGGGCTCAGCAGGCTGGAATGTGGATTGTTGGCAGTGCCCCTGGGAGCCTTGGACATTCCCCAAAGAGCTAAGGAATAGGGGGAGCTAAAAAATACGTAGTCGGTTGGATTTCTTCATATCTTTAGATGAATTTTGGCATTAAACTTTGCATTAAAATACAAGATGTCACCACATTCATGTCTTTGGTATGTGGACTTTTTAACTGTCTTTGGTTTCTGACTTCTACAAGTTTGTAACTTCCTCAAGGGAAGTGGTGGATTGGGAGGTGCTGAGCTCCTCTCTCCAGTGACCAGGGACAGGACATGAAAAAATGAAATGAAATTGTGTCAGGGGAAGTTTAGATGGAGTATGAGGAAAAGGTTCTTCATTCAGAAGGTGGTCAGTCACTGGAACAGGCTTCCCAGGGAAGTGGTTATGGCACCAAGTCTGTCAGAGTTCAGGGAACCTCCGCATGACTCTCAGTAACCTGAGGAGGTTACTCCTGTAAGGAGCAGCAGGTTGATTGTGATGATCCTTATTGAGTCCCTTCCAACTTGAGATATTCTATGATTCTATAAAAGTAGCTCCTCTTTCTGCTCCTGCACATCCCACCTGGACCAGGGCTTTGCAGACACCCAGAGCGGGGCACTTTGGGTGCCCACCGTGTCCTCAGCTCTGCATCAAAATCAATATGACCTGATGCAGATGTGTTGGATTCCCCATGTCCAAGGTGCTGGGCAGAGTGCTTTCCTCAGGGCTGAGCTTCCTGTTGCCATCCCTGAAACAGGTAATGCACAATCCAAGAGTTCCACAACCTCTGAAAATTGAGTAAGAAATGTCTTTGTGACAGCCAGCCTTGCTACAGCTCTCCTACATTAAGTACTGAAGAGGTTTAATGATACAGAGCCATGAGGAGATTCATCAAAATGCAAGAGGCTGCCAGGTTTTCCTAAACTAATACCTGGCATGTTGGAATGGCCATGCTCACTGAACCACAGAATGGCTCAACTCCCATTTTTCAAATAACAGGGTGGCAAAAGTCCAGGCGCAAGTCCTGATTTGTTAATAAAGTATAAAAATATGCGCTCTAGCACTGTACAGATTTTTCCCCCTAACAAGTCTTAGAGTAAGTAGCCTAGTAGCTTATTATCAGTTGTTTAAGAAACCAATAGACAGAGGTTAAAAAATAAATTACATGACCTCTCTCAGATGTTAAAATTCTAAATGGATGCACATCTTCCATAATTTATTTCCCTGAAGTAAAAAAATGGTGATATGCAAATTATGGAAGTGGAGTAGAGGTCCATCCTGGTTCTTTGGTTAGTAAGGGAGTTTAATAAAGCCTCAGCTAATCTCTTGCTTGGGATTGCCAGGTAGTGTCAGGAACACTTTAGACTACAGCAAATACATCTTTGGCAAAAAAAGATTACAATAACTATGGTAATTTTAAAGAAAACCTTATCTCTAATACAGGATAGATAAAAGCCATTTATCATTCTGCAGGCAGTTATGTGATATTATAGGAGAAAATGAACAGTGCTTATTTAATGCACTCTGTGCTTTTCTACTTCACATCTCTTAGAGCAGAGTTATAGCCTTCCTTTCTGAGGTCTTGCTTTTATGCCCCTACCCCTTCTTTTTTATTGATCTCTTTTACCTAAAGGACAGACCTTTAAATGAATTCAGTTCCTGTCTCCTAATGACTGAGCTGCTGGGTACGTGCCCAGGGACCCAAGCCAGCGACTGCTGCAGTGGACAGGCTGGTGCTGAGGGATGTTCTGTGGGGTCTGTGTCTACCCACTGCCATACCCGGGCACAACTGCCCCTGACCTGCTCAGAGATCATCTTCATGCAGTAAACACATGCCTGTATTGCACTCCACAACTCCTCCCAGATCACACCTGCGCAGGAATCACATTTCTTCCAGATCTAGGTACAGAGAGCACCATTAAAACCAGCGTGGGCAGGGCATTGTGCCCTCGTAGCCACAGCCTGAAGACTGGGAACTGCATGGCCATGAAGGAAGGAAGTCAGACTCTGCTCCAGATCTGTTCAGCATCACCATTACAGGTATTGCCCAGCTCTGCTCTCCTCCCATTCTCCTGGCCTGCTGTCCCCAGGTGCCCTGGGCATCTCCCCATACTCCCTGCAGGCACATGCATCAGCTCTCCAGAGCAGCCCGTCCATTGCTTCCAGCCCAGGAGCCTCCTTCTTGCCCAAACCTCAGGCCATTCACATGGCCACAGCCAGTGCCAACCCCACTTAACAAAGGTGACGGGTCTTGCTCCTGACGTGGAACCATTATTGCATCAGTTGGACCACTCCACCAGGAGACGTTTCAGGTTGGTCTAAAGTGGATCCTTGCAGAGATGACCCAGGGGTAAGGGCAATTCTACTTGCACAAATCCTTTTGTGGGGCTGAGGACATTTCCCTTTCAGACAGGCTCATGGCAATTTATAAATCACAAACATTTGTGGATCAGAACTTACAGGTGCTGTCCATAACCTGGTGAAGATGAAGAGAAGCAACAGATGTGACTCTCCACAAACTAGCCCAGCTGATATGCAATGTGAACTTTCCATGGTGAGCCCATGGCAGCAGAGAGGGGAATTTGTTAGAATGCTAATACACTCCTCCAGGAAAACTGGGACCTTTCTGAATGTCACATTGGCTTCCTTGGAGATTCCAAAATTTGCCTAAACAAAGGTCTGACCTCCTGCTGCACCCCAAAACCTGTCATTTATTGCATGTACATCTGGCCCCAGGCTTTGAGCCCATTGTGACTTGTGAAGGGTTGTTCTTCGAGCGCCTCTCAACTGTGAAAGAACAAAGAAAGCGTAAAGGGAACATATGTCTGGCCTTTCTTGGCAGATGCCAGGAAGACATATCACCCAGTAACACACCTGAAGAAATGGCACTCATTCTCTCTGGTGAATGAGTCAACATCTGAGACCATCTGGTTCATTACAAAACTTTGATTTCATGAGCTTCATTAGCCGCTCCCTTGCCCTTGAAAGGATACTCAGGGTTACTCAGTAGGAAATCACTCTTGATTTTTTCCTGCTTGGTAACACAAAGTGACGTTTAATTGCAGTCAGTAAAGACCTGGTTTGGTGGCAGTGGAAGTTCAGAGCTGACCTACATTCAGAGACATATTTATACCTGCCCCCCTCCACTGGCTTTCAGGGGCAGCATCTGCAGAGCAAGCTTGGCTCTTGAAGGGAACCACCTGCAGTAATGAATGGATCTCTGTCCTCAAATAGAAGTCTTGTTCATGGTGCAGCTTGACTCCATGCAAAGAGTTTTGCCTGGTTCAGAAGGAGACCTTTGCAGAGACAGCCCATGTTACATCCCTTATCCCAACCTTGCACAGGGAAAACAGGAGCCTGCTTTGCACTGCCTAGAAGTGATGACTCAAATATGAATGCAAGTGCCATGCCCCTGGGTTTTTTGGTTTTTTTTTGGTGGATTACCAACATAGATCTTTGAGTTGAAGCAGTTTTCTGAAGGAAAGTACAGTGGTATACACAGTACAAAACTTCTGCAAGTAATGAAAATGCTTCAGTGTCTCAGCTGGTATTTCCCCCATCTATATTTGAAATTCCATTTCTGAAGCGATCACAAACAATGTGAATCCCACCCTTGCATCCACCTGCAGATATCTAAAGTAGAGCCACCACCCAGGGTGTCACTGTCCTTGCAGGGAGGAGGGGACAGGTGCCTGACTGGCGTCAGACCTCTGAGGCAGCAGCAGCAGCTGTGCCCTAGGGGGACCTGTGTCTCTCCACTGATGTCAGCCAGGAGCAACCAAGGCACAGAGACTTCACCGGACAACCCCATGCTGACCTCTCAAACTGACTTACCAGGCAGGAGAGGACCTGAAATGACTTACAGCTTCTTTATGAAAGAAAAATTGCTCCAAGAAACAGGAGAATCACGGGAGAAATATTCCACAATATTATTCTACTTGTTTAACATTGGAGGAATAACAACAAAAAGCAAACAAAACCCACTGATCCTGCTGCCCCAAGGTACTCCCAAAGCATCAGCATCAGGGCAGAGAAAGGAACTTGCTGCAGGGAAGTTCTTACAAAACTCAGCAAGGTTTTGGAAACCCTAGGGAATGGGCCTTCCTTCTTTTTCCTGTAGATGTCTGGCTTGACAAATGATTTCAGAGTCTGAGTTCCCTTTTTATCTCCATGGAATACTGGAATGGATTATGGTTTGAGAGAATACATGAGGAGGAGCTGAAAGAATAGTACAGGGATGCCAAACCAAAATATGAACAAAAGCCATGGGCAAAGGCCGGGGGGTGCTTGGGGAAATCAGCGTGGAGCAAGCTAAGGTGGGAAGTGAAAATATTGCTACTCTTCTAGGACAGGGCTTTTTTTTTTTTTCCCCTCTTAATATAATTTTGCAAGAGTTTAAACTCCACCAAAAAAAGGAAAGACTTATTACACAATTAAAGAGTTTAGCTAGGGAATAGGAGCAAGACACCAACTGCGGGGCAATTACGCTGGGAGAATGGGAAAGATTTGCAGCTCCCAGAACTATGTCTGGGTAACTGTCAGTGGTCTTGAAGCTCCATAAATTTCCTGTTACTGAAATGACTCCCCAGAGGATTTGTGTTGCTGTCTTCCTTTCCCAAACCAGAGAAGCAGGCTCAGTTAGCCTTGACATATTCCAGATTAACCAAAAAAACCCAAGGCCTAATGAGAAGCTCTTACTCTATTGACCAACGCAGCAATGTTTCATTTGAGCAGTGCCCCAGTGGTGTAAAGCATGGCAGGGCAATAGGAGGCTCAGAAAGGCTCAGTGCATTTAACACATTTTAAATATTCTGTCATACAAGATAACAAACAGGTCTGAGGACAAATTTCCAGCGTGCCTGGTGAATTTACAGGTCCATGGCCTGCTGAGAGTTATTGCAGCTTGTTTCTGAAGGCTTTAAATTCTGCAAGCAGCTTCTGTAAACATAACCCTGCCACAAGCAGTTTTCTCGGAGTGCTGCAAGACGGCCGTGGTGTCTGTTTTGCTTATCAGCAAGCCTAACAGAAAAGACACATTTTACTGCAAAATATGAGGCTTAAAATTTTGAGTGTATGCTAGTGAAGCCAACCTACAGTAACAAGTCCTTAAGTAGTCTCCAGAGGAACAACCTCCCTGGCAACTGATTTTTTTCTGGTGTACAGGTTATACTGTTTATAGAGTCTTCCAAGCAAAATTCCCCTCCCTCCTCCGCTCTGCGCTTTCCCCCTCGTGCAGGCTGCTTGTCATATGGAGTCTTCCTAGCAAATGGGAGCAGGATTTTGTAATGACCAGCTGGTAGAAAGAAGGAAAGTACATTGTGTTTGTTACTGGGTTGCTGGAGCTGCAAGGCTCCCTGTTTAAATCAGCTGTGAAAGGCCACAGCGTTAAACAGCGTACTGAACATCTGCCTGCTGCTAAAAATCGGATTTCTACACGACAATCTTGGACTTTTCTGGATGTACAGTAATTTTGATGTTTGTTCTTCATAATGAGGGCAAAGATTGAGCAGCCCCATCTTACTGGGGACAATTATAAACTCTGAGCACAGATGCCAAGACCATCTGCTTCAAGACAGCCAGCCTCCTTTACCAGCAAGATGCGGGAGGATATGAGGGCTACTTCCCCCTCCTGCATATGAAAGAAGCCCAAGAAAAAGCTGGCTGAAGGTCAAAGGAACTATCAGTTTTCCCAGACAGAACTCCAAGAATGATGGAGATGACTGACCTGTAAAACTTCTGCCATAAAAGCAATCAGTATAATAAAAGCAGCAACATATTGGCGTGTCATTTCTGAAAGGTACAGGCGCATGATCAAGGGGAACAAAGCAAGGATGCTGTGATGGCAGCCCTGCAGTCCGGCTTGCCTGTGCTCCTTCCTGGCAGTGCTACACACTCACCTCCAGCCCTCCTGAGATGTTCTTTCAGCTTGAGTCACTATGCTGCATTCCCCACTAATGTCCAAGGAAAATTAACCAGGGATCTCCAAATGCACTCTTCCCTTTTCTCCCAGTGCTGCCTTTTCCCTGGATCTGTCTGCTCACAGGCCAAGTTCAGCGTAGAGGTCTCAGCCTAGACTTGCTCTGACCAACACCTGCAGTAGACCAATTTCTGGTCAAACATGAAATTGGCAAGAGAAGGATGTGATTTGAGTTGATTGGCCCAAAAAGAAATCTCCTCCCAGGTGGCTGCTGGAAAAACAAGTCTGGACTCGCACCTCACTCACACACTCCTCTCCTTGTGCCCGGCAAACTAGCTGACAACGTGAGCTTTGCAGTTTACAAGAGGAAATTATCCTCATGAAAATTCCCCCTGCAGGCTTCAATGCAGATGTGAGAAATTCCACAAAAGATTAATGCGGTGACCAGCTGTGAGGGACAAAGGATTTTATCTGAAAGTTTCTAGGGCAATTTTGATTCTGAGCTCACTGCAAACATTTAATCCCAATTCACAAACTCCAGCAGATTCGATTGAAACTTTTTTTTTTTTCCTCCAAAGACAACACCCAGTATATGACTACAAGAGTTTATACACTTATTTTTATATTTTGCATGTACTATTTTACAAGTATATAGCTACAGTTCAGCCCGGTAGATGACACAGAAAAAACACAGTATCAACAACAGGGCAAAGCATTTTGCGTATTATGATTTAAATGGTTTTAAGCATTTAGGAAAGGTGTTTCTGATGTGAAAACCAGTATGTGTTCCTGTGGGAAGATTTCTATCTGCTCTAGTGCTCTTTTCCTCCCTATTTCCCTTTACATATAAGCTGTTAACAGTTAGGGCACACTGCCACATACCCATTTGGGAAATGTATTTGAAGGAGAAAATCCATTCCAAATTACCCCAGCCCGCTTTCTCTTGAAGCAGCACCTGGCACAAAACACACACCAAAGCTCAACTCCCAGCTCAGGAATCAAATCTTGCCTGTGAAAAGCACATCAGAAATTCATCCTCTGCAAGACCGCAGCAGCTTTACCACCCACATCCTGAAGAGCAGAGAAGCAGGAAAAGCTTCTTCTCTCCCATGTCCTCAGGACATGCTGGACCAGCTCTTTCCTCTCTTTCCAGGCTCTACTGTTTTTTTATCTCAGAACTTGCATGGGAACAAGGCAGAGCAATACCCAGTTTCCACCAGGATGGTGCCTGTGAGAACAGTGTGTGGAGCTTTTCAGGCACACATGGCTGCTGGGGCGGGAAACCAACCAGGAACGTGTAAACTCAGTGCAGTAACGCAAAAGCATGGACTGACAGCGGAACAGCTCTTGAGCTCAGCGTTACAGAGTTGGCCTAAAAATGCTTAAGCTTCCCGTTCACTCACAAAGGCCTAACTTGTCTAAGTCACTCTTTGAAAGACCAGAATTTCTTGCAACCAGTTAGACAACCCAAACCCCACAAAACAACCAACCATTTCCTTCCATCTGAACCATTTGGGATTCTTTGTCTCAGCTTCTACCCTGCTGTCAATTAAGGCAATTATTCCTTTGCTATCCTTTGTAATGGTTGAGCACTGATTGGATTTACAGTAAACAATACAGTATAATTCAAAACTGTAATTAAAGCCTGGTCAATGGGATAAAATATGCTACATGCATTTATTTTTATGTGCCCAAAAAAGAGAACACACAGGGAGTCAAAGGGTTTTTTTTCTCCTGCTGCCAACTTGCCTTAGTTTTAAATGAACACTGCAAGAGAATGAGTGTAACTGAACACTGATACAACTGCACATTAAAATAGCAAATGGTAGAAAATACTTTATATGGACACTGCACAACAGAAAAATTGAATAAAGATAAGCAGAGTTTTTACAAAAAGATTTATTAAAAATAAGTTCTTTAAAGAGAAAAAGTATAACATGTATATACATTAAATTGTCAAAACCTTCATGGGGCTTATAATACAAACTATTCCAAAAAGAACAAGAGACATTCACTTTTTTTTTTAATATGTCATGCTTATTGGAACAGAATAGCATATGGGAAGACAAAAAACCAACACACAGCACACAACCATTACGAGGAAAACCCTGAAAATGAAGACTACTTGCAAAGGTGAAAGTGAGTGATCCTAATGAGTGTACAGATAGAAACTAAGACTATGAATGGCATCTTCAGTTGATAGCATTCACCTGACAACTGCTAGCTTCCAATTCTTCATTTCTACTGTGAATTGGCAGATTTCAGCAAGTGGATTTGTGCTTATCTTTCCCAGCTCTACTGCAGTAGGTACCAAAGATTTCTTCTTAGGAAGAAAGTTACACAATTGCTGGTTTTCTCTTTATCTGACAGCCAGAACCACAAAAATATCTTTTCTCAAAATTATTTTATTTTACAAGAGTGTTTTGCACAAGCAGAGGCAAGACAAACTGGCACATGATTCTGCATGCTTGAGACGATGACCTCAGCTTAGCTTCTCATTCCCAGATGCCATATTTAGAACTATATCCTTTCACTGGAGTCTTCTGAATTTCCTGGTGTTTACTGCGCATATACAGTGAGCTGAGAACTGCAGTATCACAAATGTCTACCCATCCTTACAGCAGAATGCACCCTAATCTCAGATCTTGCATCTTGAGGTCTCTGTAGCATCCTCTTTAGTCCCATAGTTTAATCAGACCATCCCAGCCGCACGTAATGACTTTGGATGTTTCGTGTGGATGCCACACTGCACCGATACACACTTTGTCATGCGCTTTTAACCTGCTGTAGAGTTTTGTGGTCTTCCAGTCCCAGATGTTTAGTTTCCCATCTGCATCTCCAGATATCACATAGCTGTATTAACAGGAATAAAATGAAAGTTGTGTCACGTGTGCAGACTGCTTGTATGCTATTACAAGTAGCAACTGAGCAACAGAAAAGAGCTTCCCCCAGGGAGCTTCCCATCTGACAGAGCCTACAAACCTATCTACCAAGGAATTAGCATTCACGCTGTGCTCTAAGAGCACACAAGTCCTGCAGAAGCTGATCCATCAACTGCGAGGTAAATGTGCTAAGCAGTGTGATTATATGCAGCACTGCGCTACTGGAACCCAAGAGAAAGTGCCACAAGTTCCCGTAAAATTATAGAAGCTTTTTCCTCCAGGTTTGCTGAGGTTATTTCACAGTTTTTGTAACTAAAAAACTCATATCTTATGTGCATACAGTACTAAACGTATGGGCATATTACTAAGCCAACAGGAAGAAAGAGATGGTTCTCTGAACAGTAAATGGGGATACCCACACCAGACCTATGAACTGGGGAAACTGGGTGAGTTCAAATCCCAGACACCCTAAACAAGTGCACGTTGTGGGAACAGACCCTGCACTGCACACCATGTGCAAAAAAGATGGGAGTCAGGTGTGGAAGCCTCTCTCGGTCCTATCAGACGCTAAGAGTAAACTTTCTATTCTGCTGCTTGGCAAGGGAGCTCTGCCCACTGCTGAGCTAATGGGATGACTGCGCATTCATGATGTTGCAGGGAATTCTAAAGGAAATTTAGTGTCTGTACTTGCAAGTTTTAAGATGAAGTTAATTCCCAAGAAAACTTACCTCATATCAGGTGAAAAATCCACTTGACAAGCATAGCCAGCTACCATGTGACCTTTGAAAATTTTCTTTTTGTTTAATCTGAATCTGTTCTGAGCTCCAAAAATCAAGATTTGGTTATCCATTGACTGGCAAGCCAACCATTTCCCTATAAATGCAATAAACAAAGGTGGTGTCAGTGTGCTGCATCTGAAGAAACAGACCTAATTGGGATGTTTTTAGAGATTTTGACATTTTTTTCTTGCACTATCTTAATCCAGATTTTCATTACGTAGCAGGGTTCTAGGTAACAGTTGATATTGCTTCTGCCTGGTACAATTGCCAAGAGTTATGTTTGACAGGATTTGGGATGCCTATTCCTACAAAATGCACTCAGGACTCTACTAAAGCTCTGACTGTTCCAGCTACGTGCTGCATCAACCCCCCTACTGTTAAATTTTTAAGATACTGTGTCATCTTGCTGGTGCACATAAACATGTGACTCAGTGAGGGGAAAAAAATTCCATCTAGCTGCACTCTAATAGATCACCTGTCCTGTGGGTACTCTAAGACAGCCACCCCCTCTTTTCTTTTTGGGAAAATAGGTCTACGGTAGACTGAGGGGTTTGCAGCTATACAGTATTCTTTGCCTTAATAAAATGCAATTAATAAAGATATTTTAGTGAAAGAAAAATTGAGGCTTTTCTAATCATAACTTAATTTCATCTTGCATCCTGGCAGTGCATTAACTCCTGCCTGAGAATCCAGTGAAGATGATGTGCTACAGAACACCCAGAACAGAGATTTCTCTCCTGAACTCTGCATATTGTCACTGCCTTTAAAGTGTTTTCTGCAGTGACAACATAACATTGGCTGTGCAACAAGTTGATCAGCCTCTACTTAGCATAATGGGACTGTTAACAGCAAATCTGGCAACACCGTAATAAAAGCTATTTAAATTCAGCCAAAACAGATAACAGGAATTTTGTCCTGTTAGAAGGATTTTCACTGATTACTTGAGGCACTAAACAATTATCCTTCTTCAGCATGATTCTAATTGAAGAACATAAACACCAACATTAACATCAAGAAACATAAAGAAACACTGAGATAATTCAGCATTTCTCTTATGCAAGAATTATTTGGACTACATTGATAACAGAAGAAAACAGAATCATGTACAACATGAGTTTCTGCTTTAACAGTGGCACCACAAGGACTGCTGAACTTGCTTAACACTTTGCCACCATTGTCAGTCCCCTCTATCGTTTCTCTAAATACTTTAAATGCAGCAAAGAGCACTATGGAGAGTCCTTTTGCCTTATCTGGATGAAGGCCTGATTTTAAGCTGCTACAGTTACCCTGATATAAATCCCTATTTTGACATACTTGCTCTTCAGAATTTTAAATCAAAACAAGATCCAGTCCAATCTCGGAATAAGTGCACAGAGTGACTGGGGAGGGGGTTAGTCTGGGGTGAAAGGAGGATGCAACACAGCAACATCACAGAGATATAACCAGAAAGAGGTGCCTATATAAATTAGGGCTAAGAAGGCAGTAAAGTGTTAACCTACCATTTGGAGACAAAGTCACGGCTGGCATGGAATGCATACTTGGCTCAGCTATGTACTTGAAGTCTACAGGAATGTCCCTGCAAAAGGAAGAAGTATGTGTTTTATGAAGACATGGAGATGTTCCAAAGAGATGCTTCAAGTCAGCTGATTTATGTGGCAACTGAACCATGGAGAATGTATGGTGGCATCCAAAAGAAGAATATGCAAAAACTCAAAAATATTATGAACGTCCACCCGAGAGCTCCAGATCAGAGCCATCTACAGCATAACCTCTGAGAGTGTGAATTTACCCCAATCAAATGAACCAGAGTCTAATTTAGAGTCATAATTCTAATTGTTAAGAGCAAAACTGTAACACAAAGTTCCTTTATTGCCTCCAGTATAACTGCAGCTCTTATGAAGTTGCTATTTAGATAGTAAGAACATACTGACATATGCATGGATCTTACTGGAACATCTCATTGACTTGAGTTTTATTTTAACTCAGATACTTCTGCCTTTTAAAAAATTCTTCTTTTTAAAACATTTTTTAAAAGAAAAAACCCCCCCAGGATTCTCTCTCTCTCTCATCTCTCTGACATGTCCTTTTCCTCCTCGTCTCCCCAACTGGGATGCCAACCAATTCCAAATACTCACAGCTGAACTCCCCAGCTCAATTGCATAAAGACTGTTCTTAACATACACTGTCCTGTACAAAGGCCTAGGGTAAAAACAAGGACAGTCTAATCCTTACTCTGCAGAACTGCCATTTCATTTTGACTATATAAATTGAATTACTAACGGTTTGTGCACATTCACAGTATTCCTCATACACTATACTGGAAGACTGGAAAAAAGGGAAGCCATGCACATGGCTTTCTCATTAAGCAAAAGGAACCTCCAGCAGAAAACAGATTTGGTTAATGTATTCTGCAGAAAACAGATGCAAAATGTTCTATAGCAACATTAATTAATACAAAGGCTATGTTTATGACTTCATTGTCTAATTCACAGAGCAGAAGAGCTGCTGGGACACTCTCGGAGCGGAGAGCGTGGGTGGCTGCCTTGTTCCAGCTGCCCGAGCCTTGTTGGATGGCAATACGGTCAGCATTAGCAAGGTAATTACCATCCTGCTTTATTGTGGAGGAAGATATTTCCCATCATCTTGAGTTAAGCAACACACACAGGGGCAGCGGGGTGAGAAGCTGCTCTGTTGTCAGGAAGCGACACAAATGTGACTGAGTTAAAATAATTTATTCCTCAGAATAAGAAGGGCAACCCACTTAATATGCTCCAGGGATAAAAGCATGCACTTTACGCCAGGGATAACCAGATTCCAAACAGGCAGACCTAAGACTGCTGTTGGGCAGCAAATCTGTGAAGAAGTAACTAAAAATCCACATCGCCTCTGAGGCTGATCAACACAACAGCACAGGAAGGGCAGCCCCTGTGCCCCATCCTACCCAAGCAGTTTCCAGCTCCTCCAACAGGACACAAGGTTATTGCTGCAGCAAGGCCAGGCCCTGATCCGTTCCCACCACCCAACGCTCCTGCAGATCAGCAACCTTCTGGAGTCCTCAGTGCCAGGTAAAACCAATCCCACTGGAAGCCCCATTAAAGAGTCTCATCACAGAAAACGCATCTCCAATACTGAATTGTACTGCAGTCAGAAATTTAAATGCAGCACTGGTTGTTTTGCTTTCCTCCCCTTTTACCAGTGAAGGCAGGCTCACCTATTAAAACATTCACAACAGCTCTGCTTTTTGTTGATACCTACCAGGCACACTTAGGACAGCAGCAGGATATGAAGCATTAAACTATTAGGCAGAATGAAGAGATGCATTTGTGTTTCACATCTGCTTCCAGTCAAATTGCTAAATAAGTAATGTCAGCCTGCTCTCTTAAAAAAATTACCAATACAGATGCTATCATGGTTGCCCAACCTCAAAACTCACGTGATATATCTGTTTTTGTGACAAATATTTAAAATTAAAATATTTTAAAGTCCTTTCCCCACTTCATAGCATTTCAAAGGCTGAAAAGTTTTAAACACTGGAAGTGATATCTGCTAGCCAAGATTTAAGTGTTATACTCTGGAGTTCTGATACAACTTCTTCCCTAGGCAAGAGGTAGAAAAATCTTTTGAATGAAAGAAGGAAAAAACTAAGCTAACCCAAACCTTCAGTACAACCCAATCCACTTTTGGGACCTACATATCATGAAGAGATCTCTGAGGAGATTACACTATCTCTACCAGGAGCCATAGACAAAAAGGCCCACCAAAGGGGACAGCTTTACAGAGATGACAATCCTCCCAAGCCTGTCAGCATAATAGCTAAATTATCACTGCTTGCTTTGCTGGCTGACTTGAGGTAAAAAGAAAAAACAGCCTCCGAAGTTAAATGCCCAAATCATTTCACTGCTTATCCAAGCAGGATCAGAAGCGTACAAAGCAAAGACAAAATAACATTTTGTATTTCTGGAAGAGAGAACACAGAATATGATACCCATGCCAACTTTAATATCCCAATCACATGAAATGCAAAAGCAGGCACATTTTCAAGTGCTCCCATTAATATTTCTAAATAGACCATGTGATCTACAAGAATATCTACTATATTTGA
The DNA here is from genome assembly GCF_015227805.2 of Hirundo rustica. Lineage (NCBI taxonomy): Eukaryota > Metazoa > Chordata > Aves > Passeriformes > Hirundinidae > Hirundo > Hirundo rustica. Next base: position 70,046,085 of record NC_053452.1, read on the forward strand.
AGTTTGAACTTTCAGCAACCAACCAACTGCAATTCTATGTACAGCCCAGCGAAATCTGTGCATGGGATGAATTCTTGGGAAAAGGAGATTTAAGTTCTCAGGAGTTTCTCACTGTGATGAAGTCAGATATGCCATCCCATTACCAGCTCTGGCCAAGTCAAAGTGTTTACAAAACACACTCCAGAATTCCTCTAGACAATTGAAATGAAGCAATTAGACCAACTTTTATTCATGGGCTTTTAAGGCCATACTCAGGTCATAATTACTTCCGCTTTGTTCCTGTAGGATACTGAAGAGATGTTGTGCTGAAGAACATAGAGAAGAAAAGTGCCAAGAGGTGCAGTAGCCAAATAGCAAGTAATTTTTCTTATCAACTTAGGAAAAAAGGATTTGAAAAATAATTTGCCATGGAAGTTTCTGAGCTCCAAAATCTTCCAGAATGTATGTATTAACTTAGTTTTAAGGCATTTTAAAAATCTGGATCTTGAAATTATAGAAACATGCTTACAGACCCATTAACATATATCGTGGTAGGTTGTGGGGAAAGGTTTTAAGTCATGCCCAGTAAGATGGCATTACATTTGCTCTTTATGAAACCAAAGAATTTCCCATCCACTGCATTACAGAATATTGCCTAGAGTCGAGTTCCCTACCATTTCAACAAGGGAGCTCTTTCTTCAGTGTACAACAGGCATGTTTTTTTCTTCAGAAGAAAAAAAACTCCTGCTACTGGAGCAATCAGGTTGCGATGTTCCCATGCCAGAACCTTTTTGCCTTTCCTGCTTTTCTCCACAGACTAAATCCACCCACATCACTTTTTTTTCAGCCATCACACAAAGCTCATAAAACAAGGGCAATCCAATCTCAAGGAAATAACAGATTTGCGCAAGCGAGATCATCCTCCCACTCAGCAAAGAGGAGACATTCCTTAGCAGACATGGTATCGTAAAGATTTTTCTTTAAGGAGCTCAGCAAATCAGTAAATGCATGGGTCTACTTATGAAGTACTGAACAGAGGCTTTCTTGGAGTGGCATATGGTGACAGCATTTTACGTCTAGACTAAGCCTGGGTTCCCAGACTTTGGTCATTCCCACTGCTACTGGCAATGACAGCAGCCAATCACAGACAAGCTGAGGATTTAGCTAGCTGCTTGGGTGACATCCCAATACCACAGATTGGAGTCTCCTGTCTAGGCTACAGGGGAAGAAGGAAAAAAAAAAGGCAAGCAGCTGGGAAGGAACTGATTAGTCACAGAACCGTCTAACTAGTGTCTGTATTATGCAACAGTTTTCCATGTATGAACAGCAAAAGGAAATTAATACCTCAAGGTATGGGACTGATTATTTCAAGAAGAGACTCTCAAATCCTAAAGAAATCTTAAAAGTATTAAGTTCAAGATCTTAGTACGTAGAACTTAATGAGAAACATTTCAGATAGGAGTGATCTGTTTTCTCTGCAGGTTAAATGTTAAAAACTGGAAACCATTTCAAATATTTTGCATTATTTTTTCTTTGACAGACTCTCCCTTTTCTGTCATCTATTATATTCATACTGTGTGCATCAGTTATTGCCAAAAAGCCAGACTAAGAGAAAACCAGAATAGAGCTACACTAAACTAATTATTTCAAACATGGGCCAAGTATCATATAATACTATGGACATCCAAGTTCAGAGCATTCAAAACTGACACACACCAATTGTAATAGAGCAGACATTGCTTTAAGAGTTAATTTAAGGGCTAATACACTCTTGGGGAAAGGGGAGACAGCAGAGACCACTAACTGAGTGCAGTGTGATTCAGGATGATAGGGCTGTCTTATGTTTTCTTTGAGGAAAAGGAAATCAATGAAGTGTCCCAGGCATTAAGTCAGAACAGGGTTTCAAAGCTTTTCCTGAGCTAGCTAGAACTCAGTACAGGCCAGGGGCCTATGTGCTATGTGTACTTTTAAAAATGAACTCTCTTCTCAGTTTGTTCACAATATACTTTGAGGTAAAATTCAAAATGTTAAACTTACCATTCCCAGACTCTTAAACTCTTGTCATCAGATGTACTCACAAACCTTCTATTTTCATCCACAAACACAATGGTGTTGACAGCTCCCAAATGCCTATCGTATTCCTGCACAATCTCACCACTTCGAATATCCCACTACAATTAAAAGAGTCAGAATAAGAACCTGTTTTTTACTAAATACCAGTTTATTTTATTATTTATTTTTATTATTTTTAGAGAAATGTTTATTATTTATTTATTATTTATTTTTAGAGAAATAAATATTGAGTAGACATACCTGTACAATTTTCTTATCTGACATCCCTGCAACAAAGAGATTTTGTTTATCTTCATCAGGATTGAACTTGACACAATAAGGAACCTTCCTGTTGGTGAATCTTGAAATACATTGCCCTGCAAGAGAAAATCCTTTTATAGTGTATCAGGTTGGAAATGCTATGGGCTGATTGGTTGTTTGCAGATACTGAAAAAAAGCACTTTACTGAGAGCAGAAAATACTTCTATTAAAGTCCTTGAGAGAATTAGAGGGCAGAATTTGCCCTGCTCTTTGATTAGACCTTCTTTCACATTTGTGTGCATGCACCTGCATAAACATGCACACAAAGAGTTTCCTAAGTCTGCGACAGCTTCCCAAACAATACAACTGCTCAGTACCCTGTATGCCACCAGGACATACCAAGAACATAAAGACAGGTTCAGGATATCACAAGCTGACCACTGTCCTGGCAAAACACCACCTCCTGAGCATCAGACGTCTTCTCAACAAGAGATACAAACAAGACTAACCTTAGAAAAGTGTAACAGTAATTCAACTGCAAAATAAAGCCTCGACCTCCTCTCTTAGCTTCAGCCACAAATATCCTGATTATTCATTATCCTGTTTATTCATTACCTGTAACTTACAGGAGCCATGGTAATCTGAAAGCTCTGTCTAAATAACTGAGTTCAGACTCAACACTGGAGAATTAGACTTACGCCTTTCTGGCTATCACCTATATAAGATTATTGGCGCTGCTAACCCAGAAAGCTAACAACTTTTTCAAACATGGGAACTTCCTGTCTTAGGAAGAGACGCAGGTTTAAAAGAATACTGACAAAAATCTAACCTGTGTTTCTTTTTAACTTAACAAACTACTTGTAGTAGAATGTCAGAGTATCTCCAAGGCATGAGAGCATCAGACCTACCCTTCAACTCTACACCAGCACCTCAGTTATCACCACCTTTTCCTATTTGGAGCACTCTTCAGGTTAAGCAAAAGACCAAGTCAGATAACTTTTCTAAATTAAGCATAGTTAGGTGTAAAGAGTAATTTTATGCCCGTAAACGTAAACATGCAAGTAAATGATTTGGCAAGAAGTCTTTTTGCTGAAAAGTGTTCTAGCATTACCAATAACTATCAAACTTCTCAAATAAAAAGGTATATGAAATACAGGTAGTGTCAATTGTACCATTACAGATAAGAACAGAACATATGTGAAAAAAAGATTAATTATCCTGCACTGAAAGCCTAAACAGTGAACTACAAGAAAATATGAAGGACAACTGGAAACAACCTGAAAGCTAAGATATCTTCATAGTCACTATTAATTAAAAACAGTGCCAAATAACAAATACAAGCTTACCTGTCTCAGTGTCCCAGAGTTTTAGATAGCGGTCATATGCAGCACTAAGGAACTGAGTGCCTGCATTGTTAAAACAGATGTCTCGAACAGCTTTACTGTGTCCTACAAAATAGAAAAAGTGCAGTGGTAAACTTTCATCCATTTATACTTAGAATTAATGTGTTGGATTTTATTTTTTTAAAAACTCAACCCATATTACTCAAGTTTAATGCTCTAACAATGCAGAGAGAAGAAGAAAATAACTTAATGAGAATTAGTAAAGAATAATTCAAGTGAGAAAGAAAAAGTAACTTCTAAAGAATGATGAAAATATAATCCGGTAACACCCTAACCCCTCTAAGACACTGGAGAGAGAAACAAAGCACTACACAGAACCAACTTGATAAGCAAGTATAAACTTGTATAAATTGATACACAAGCACAACTTCAGAAGAAATTTAAAACACTCTAATACATGGAAACATCTAATGGAAAAGAGGAGAGACAAACACTACATGAGACACATTTAATGGAGAATTTATAATTAGAAAACAGATACAAAATATTGGATATATTAGATCAGAAAACTAAGAATGCTTTCATCTGGTGCTTATCTTGCTACCCCTCAGCCTCAATACTTTTATCTGACCACCACATCAGACTTGCAGTTCTTTTTAGTTTAAATATTGACACAGTAATTGAAATATAGCAAAATGGCAGGCAAATCTGGTTGATAATGAGAACCTTTTGAGAAAAATAGTCACACTGTTCAGAAAGAGCAGTCTATTGAGAGAGAACCTTTTTTGAGCCATCATCTTTGCCACACTGCTGTCATCAGACATAATAGGTGAAAAAAGACTTCTTTCTTGTTACTCAACATATATTCACTCAGTGTTCTAGAAATGTTTCTACTTCAATAGGAGAATCAGCTACTTTTGTTCTGCGTTCAAGGCTGCTAAGAAGAGTTTGTATTTCTCTCTCAGCTGTCTGCTTTAAAAAGCACCTGTTACATGAACAAAGACCACACCTGAAACTAGCACAGATGGAATGACCTGTTTAAGGCGGGATCATCAGACCATGAGACACCCTCACTGGCTAAATACAGAGGGTTGCTGTTTTCAACATGAAGATAGGACAACTTCATGTCAAAATTTTGCCCTTGAAAAGGAGTCTTACATAAAGAATTGACGACTGTAGTACACTAATGTTTTGTTTTAAGGGTTCTAAGGCATTACACACCAACATTTAATTGCTTGGGATAGTGACAAAGTCTTAATGAAACGTGCATCTTTTTCAGTTCTTACTGTCAAGATCATTCTGAACAACAGCCATTGCCTTGGATGCACACAAGTCACCTCTATGACAAATTAATAAGCTAACCTAAATCATATTCAAGGAAGTTGTTCTAGACATAAATGAGTTAAAAAAAAATACTATTACCAATAAATGTTCGTAGACATCTTCGATCACCATATACTTCCCATAGCTAGGAAAAAAAGGATGGAGGGAAAATAGGTCAATTGTTAAACAGTAATGATGCTGAAAGTAAGTGCAAACATATATGGCAACATCTTTTAAGAGATTAATTACAAGCATATACCACATATTGATTAATGACAATCTATCCAGAAATTCACTAGAATGCTGTCACCTTCCTGTTAGCAAAATCCCCTTAGAATAACTAAAAGTCCCATACCACAATCCAGCTTCAATGACTTAAGGTTTTGCTACTAACAAAAAACCCCAAAACATCAGCTTTCTGTTCATATATGCTGGACAGAAGTGAGATTAGTTCACACCACAAATGCTTTAGTAAAAGACTTCAGGAGAGACCTATTGTTAGTTGTAAAACTAGGCTCAAAACAGAAAATGAATCAATATAACAACAAAGGCAATAACGTGAGAAACTTGTGACCTTCTAAATGCTATTAAAAAACAACTAACACTGTTCTAAGAGCCTCAGGCTTGTGCACTATTTCTATCTTTGTTCCAATGAATATGCAATTCAAAAATTAGGTGAGAAAAAGAAAAGCAACACAGACCAAAGGTGTTTGGTAGAAGTACCAAATGCTCACGTAGCCTAAAATGCACTGTCTGTATTCCAGGATGGTATAAAAGGTATACATGAAAAGAGAAAAATAACTCACCTTAATTTTGCAATCCATAGAGCAAGACAACAGTATATGCCCAGACAGAGGAAACAATCTGACTGCACTGACACCCTGTAAATAAGAATAGAAGTTAACAGTAAGTGGATCATCTAGATGTTTCCTCAGTTCATTTGCCCTCTTTTCCAAGCAAAAAGCTAAAGCTTACCTTCATAAAATATACAGATACTGTATCTTGAAAAGAAATAACCTGCCCACATTCCATTTTAGAAACAATGATGTATTTTTAACAAATGTTACTGGAAAAAAAAAATGATTCACTTTAATGGCTGTATATATAACCTCCTTCAACATCCACAGCATTACTGTGGGAAACACAGCAAATAAATACAAACTGGGGGTTGGGGACTGTCTCTGCATAACAAACCTTTTCAGATGGGGCAGGTACAGAATTAACAAAAAAAAGCTTTGGCCAGCTCCATTTCTTACATATACTACCAGTACCTTCTACCCACTGAGCTCCGATTTCCTGGGCACAGCTCTCTGTCTTCCAGGTACTCCTTTCTGGGAAGTCCAAAGAACGGCCAAGTACCTGTGGTTTTAATGTCCCTCCTTTCCATTTCATGTCAATTACTCTACCCATATGCCATCCACCCCTGGTTGGAGCTGGGTACTTTATCCTCCCTATTGTTGTCTACTTATATCCCCCAGATTTTCTAAATTTGTCAGCCCGTTTTTCTTTTGCATCTCTCATCAGTATCATTATTCATCTTGTTTGAAGGAAAAAGACATTTTACACATCAGTCTGTTGTAACAGGATAAATAGCAGAGGAGGGACTAGAGCTTTGGGGAGGAGATATCATTCTGGAAAGCCCTGATGAGCTGCAGCTGTAAGCTCATTAATGAAGCAATCATTTAAGATGATCTCAAAGATGTGACTCAACTGAAAAAAATGGTGAAAGCTAAAAACATTCCCTGTGTCCTCCTTTCTTCCATCTTCCAGATACTATTAAGGTGATGTCCATTGCAGTGCAGCATATTCCCCCTCCAGCAATACTTCAAATTAGTGAAAAAAGAAGCAGCAAATTGAGTATATGCTATACAACACTGAGCAGTGAAACACTTTTTTTAATACCAGAAGTGTGTATATTGTGTTGGTACCTGACAAGAAGGAACTGTTAAGCAGCATCAAAGAAAACTCTTATCAAGACACACCTCTCAAAGGTATTAGCTATATTTGGGAAACCTTTAATGCAGATGCATCACAATCACAGAATCTATGTAACTTTACCCAAGTCTGATACGAAATAGCCTTTAAGTACTCTTACTACAAAAAACCCTCAAACATTCTAAGGAATCTCTAGAATTAACCTTACTGTTATTCACATTGTAGTTTAGGGAGTAACTTCAAATGCCCCAGAAGTCACTAAATAATACTTTTCCCTTTAAGGTAGGTCAGGAAGTCACTACGTTAACACAAAAGTATATGCAGCTAGACAACTGCAGCTGAGTAAGCAAACACCTTGTGTGAGCATGTAACGGAACCAATTACACGCAGAGTACAGTAAACAGGAAAATACTCTTTCCTTCTGCTGATTCTTCAGTTTTATAGAAATTACTATAGAAAATTAAAGGGTTGTTAGGGTTGTTACGCTGTATGCTCACAAACGTTCTTACCTTTGTATGCCCGGACCACACATGGATTTGTTTTTTTGGAAGATAGCACTTCTCAGGCGGTACTGTAGAACGGAGATTAACTCCAACATCTTGAGGGACATGAAGATAAGATCTCCCCTGATAGTCATACATTTCTTTAACTGAAAAAGTAAACACAGAATTCTGAGAATCCATATTTTAAGAGGTTATAATCTTTGAAAGGCTCAACAACTCACACATTTAGGGTTTTCTCAACGCAGCTGCTCTGCTGTAAAGGGTGAGATGAGAGAGGGGGTAAAAGAAAAAATAGCTTCTTCATACAGATATAGAATCCTACTTGACATCAGTTAAATTAAGTAATTTCAGCAAAGTCTGCCTGGGATCTTACAGTCCAAACATTAAGACAATCTTTCTCCTACCCATTTCACTCATCATCAAACAGCAAGAGAGTTCCCCTGACCAAAAAGACTTCGCTTACACTAATGCTATGTAGATTAACCCATGCAACTCTAACCCTGACATTTGCTTGCAACTCACATTCTGGCCAGCTCTGTGCTGCGTCAGTCATGTCAACAGTATTACAAATCAAAGAAAGAAAGAATCATTTGGCTAGCATGAAGCAATATTGGCCAGCAGCAGCCAACAGCTGCTCTTTAACTAGATTTAAGAAGCAATTGGACAATCAGAAACACAGGGATGCATTGTGCATGAAAATGGATTATTTCAGAGTAGATGTATGTTGGGTAGCAATGACCATAAACTGTGCACTGATTAAATTAATTTCTCAGTTTCTGGAATATTGTTACGGCAGTTTTGGTTGTAGTCCTGCACAGTATTCATGCCTAAACACATCTTCAAAATTGAGTATTTCTGGAACGTTTGCATGCGAGAAGATCACAGTTTATATGGCAAGGTCTTTCACTATGAAATTCCAGGTAGAGAGCATGAAAACTTGGATGCAAGTAAATAATTAGTCCATAGGAAGCTCAGTGGCTAAAATTTCATGTATGTTATGCTCAGTGCTGTTCAATAAATAGCATCATGATCTACTACACATAAACAGAACAATATTCTAATGTCAGCAATGCTTGTCTCACAGCCACCACTTCCTCCTCAACGCACATTAGAAAGGATGCTCACAGCTCGTGTGTGTGAGCCTGGCTGTAGAAACTGCTACACAGAGACCCTGTCTACCAAACTATCTGCACCAAGCAGTGTAACACAGGGCTCTTTTGTATGCAGACAGCTGAAGTAACAGTTTCAAAATGTTACTGAATTTTACTTAATTACCAAATCATTTTCTTTGAAGGTACCACATACTACAGGCTTCTGTAGGGTAATTAATTGATATACAATTATTCACTGTATGACAGCAAGAACGTTTACATAAAAAATTGAGGAAGTATAAAGTTCAAGTGATTTTTCTAAATTGTTCATAAACGGTAACTCAGAGCCCTACCTGCTGATGAAAATACTGACACATAAAACTACAGTAATTCTGAGGCTGAAACGAAGCCAAACTCAGAACTTAAATATGTTTGCTCTGTGAAACAGGAAAGGGATATGTGCATCTAGAAACATTAAAAATAAATAAATAAAAGCTGTACCCTGGAAAATTACATTTGCACACTGCTCTTCACAGTACGAAGTGGAATTAGTCCAAGTTTATTTATCTCTTTCCCTGTCCTTTATGCTTTTGCCTTTGAGTGCTGAGGCTGTCTGCCATCCTTACTAATTAACACAGCAGGCAAGAAAACACAGTGAGCTAGAAAATGAGAACAGCCAGCAAGATGCCATTACCATGTAATATAGTCTTCTCCTCTCCAGGTTTATCATCTTCTAGTTTTCCTCTCTTCTGCCTCTTAGCTGTTATTTCATCCAACTCCTTCTGCTCTTCCTGGAAAAAATAAAACACAACCTCTTTAAAAAAATCAGCATTCAGAATCACATAACAAAATCCAGAACTGTACTATTGTTTACTCACTATTAAGAACACATTTTTTTGCTAAACAAGATTAGAAATATTTCTAAGTATCAATAAAGTGTATACCCCTATCCAAAGCATAAAGGCTTGGAAAGCTATGTACACTTGGAAAGCTATGTACACTGAAAAGAACTAGTATCTTTTTATCCATAGACTAAAGCTAAGCACTGACTGGACAAGAAGGATACCTGTCCGTTGGATGGCTAAGAGTGTGTGTATTTGTGTGTGTGATATTGGGGGTTTTCATTTGTCAGTTCTTTCCAAAAAAGTTTTACTTTCACTTTTTTTTCCCCCCCAAGCTGTTTCTTCTAATCAGACTCTACACACAGATTTACAAAAAGCGTTCCAAATAATTGAATGCAGAATATCTGGAACATCTTATTTGGACATATCACCCAAAATGCTTCTATTACCCCAAAGCATAGCATGGATGTGCTTGGACAAGCACTGGCACAGCTGGATCTCTGTTGAAACCACTTCCATACAGTGACAATTTGTATCCATTTTGTTAAAGCAGTACTTACTTCTGAAGGTTTGGCTACTTCTTTTTCATCAACATATTTTGCCCATGGTCCCAGGAAACCATCAATATTAGATGCATCATTCTCCTTGAATTTCTTCCTTTTTTCAATTTTCTTTTGTCCTGTTTCAAACACTGTTAAACCTGAAGAAGGAAACAATACACTGACTAACTGCTAACACAGAATACATCAGAGGTTACACCATAGTCAGTTTAAAAGAAAAAACAGCCACCACCACTCCTTTCAGTATAAAGGAAAACATGGAAAAAGAGTTTGAGCAAAACTGGCCGAAGCATTGCTCACTTTTCCAGCTATGAACACTGCTAACTATGCACAGTAACAGAGCAACCACTTAAACTGTGTGCCCTTGCTTGTTAGAATATTTAACAATGCATGTACCATAAATTTTTAACAGTAAGTCTGCAGACTGTTTGAATACACCAATTTTCATGCTTTAGACAGTGTAGTTTTTGAAAGCAAAGTCTTCTTGGCTTCTGATCCCTCTGAACAATCTTGGTTTGAAAAAAACAGTCCCAAAATGAAAATAAGACAAGTGTCCCAAAACCCCAACCACAACTGTATTTTAATTTTGAAAAAAATTCATAGAATTATATAATGGTTTGGGTTGAAAGTGACCTAAAAGGTCACCTAGTCCAACCACCTTGCAATGAGCAGCAACATCTTCAACTAGATCAGATTGCTCAGAGCCCTGTCCAACCTAAACTTCAACATTTCAAGCGATGGGGCACCCACTACCAGTCTGTAGTACTTGTTCTAGTATTTCACCAACCACATTGTAAAAAATTTCTTCCTTATAACTTAGCCTGAATCTATCCTCTTTTAGCTTAAAATCATTACCCCTGTCCTATTGCTCCAGGCCCTCTTAAAAAGTCAGTCACTATTGACAGTCATCTCCCTCCAAGCACTATCTTGTTCTTTCATAGAAATACTAGCTTTTCACAAATATTGCACCCTCAGAACTTCATATGTCAAAACCACTATACAACATAGATATGGGAAGAAAAAAAACCCTGTAGGTAATTATTTTAACATCTTTTAAGTTTTCAAGCTTGTATATACAATTATGCTCAATTTTCAAACCGTGTTTTTCTGCAGCAGCAGTAATACTCATCTAGTGCAAAAGAGACAAAAGAAGCTTTACACAAACAAGGGGAAAATAGGCAATGTAAAAAGTTAAGTAGTGATCAGAAGGAATCACACATTAATCGAGGGTTTTCTTAAAATGAAGTACAAAATTCTGTTATGAAAATGGGTTCTTTAAATTTTTTTTTTGTTTAATGGTTTAATCTTAGTAATTTCCTTCTCTGGAAGGAAAGAGTGAAATAAGCTTGGATATATTCTGAGGAACAGGACACACAAATAAAGGTCCTTTGTATACCCATATGAATAGGATATTTGAAAAAGACACGCAAGGGAAAGCATTACCATGACGTTTACACAGGTACAGTTTCCCAATGCGAACAAGTCCCTTTGAGTGTTAAATATCTTGTATCAAACTATTAATTACAAACCCCATGCCTCTGGTAGTCAATCCTCCCAGTGGCATGCCACACTGTTACCACTTGGCAACCTTCCAGTGGTTTTTCTTTTCCAAACGACCCAAAGAGCTTAACTTTGCTAAGCAGAGATAACACGCAGCTCCCAACAGGAGTGCCAGAGGTTGCAAACCGAGTGATCAGTTCGCTCCTGAGGAGCACTTATGGTGATTAGCTCAACATAGAGGTATCCTAATGCAGATACATGACAATATTAGCTAAGACAGAATTTAAGAGGACCAAAAAGCTGTTTCAAATTATACAGATAAATTGTACTCATGCAATAGCACACTGCAAATCCTATTCTGAAATTTGTCATGACAACCTGAAACATTTGCTACTTCAAGAAAACAAAACACTTCAATATCTCTCCTCCCCCTCTACATTAAAATTGCAACACAACTCTTCTTTATTGTGTTTTTGGATATGGGTAAGTCTCCCATAATACCTTCCTTTGCTAGTATTTATTCCATTTCTTAGCAAAGAAGAAATGAAAACAGTTAAGAGATGTAAGTAATTTATGCAAGATTCTGAATTAATTACCTTGATTTTTTTCAGCTTCTTCCACAGAACCAATATATTTGGTAGCAGCTTCAGGGTTATCTACAGAGGGATCTAATGCATAACCTGGAACACGTGGGAAAAAAAATATTTATTTCAAGCTTTTCAGTTTTGTACAATTCTGTCCCTCCGCAAATTCTTTCCTGTTAACTCTGAACAAGCTGGGGATTAACTTTTCACTTGGCCTGAGTATTAAGATTACTATGAAGTAGTACCATGAGGCCCTCAGTACATATTGCTATCAGAATGCTTAAATTTGCACAACACAGGCAAACAAATAAATGTGAGAGGCAACAATTAACAACATAAGATACATTATGTAAGACATAAAGGGTGGGTAATCACAAGAAACCAAGTCACAGAATCTGGTGGGAAGGGACCCCAGGATGCCCCTGCCCCATCAAGGTCAACAGTGAATAATGCAAACATTAGATTTTGCAATGCCACAGCAACCTCTTCTTGTAGTAATATGGCATAAGGAAAAGACTAGCTCAAAATCTTATGTCAGAGACACAGAATGTTAAATGGATACTGCTTTAGTGCTCCTTGGTTTGCAAAGCCAGTAAGTCACGTGGAAACCAGCCCGTGGCTGCTGCATACCCAGAGCCCTCTGGCTTCAGGAGCAGCCTTCTGCTCTGCCCACTACTTCCGCCAGGTCAAAGACAGTGCTGCCCATCTTTGGAGTCCTGGGGCGGCAGCAGCTGGAAGGCAGAGGACAGAGATGGGGGAAAAAAAGAAATCAAACTAAGTTTTCTAGGGCTTTATGTGTGTTCTGTCTTCCACAGCAAAAATTACTTAATCCTCCTCCTACCAGAATTGGGAAAGCTTCAGCTTGAAAGGAGCTGTTTTAACTACTGTGGATGGTACCAGAAGCAGCAGTCATGGCCTTTAACTTTTAAAATAATTAAGTATTGACATCTTCATTTCCTGACTATAGCTATTGAGCCTCAACCAAAACAAAACAAACAAAACAACCCCAAGAAAATCTGCTGTATTTACTCTTATAAATAGTTTATAAAATGAACCAGCATTTCATAGCTATTTAGGATATTTACAAATTTAATACATATATCCAACTTTTTTTGCTCTATTTCTCCTGAAGTGGATAGCATGATCTTGTAAGACAGACAAATAAATTCATTTGGTTTCCAAGGAACAGGCGGTGCATTGAACACTTACTGACCACCATGGCTTTTTTTTTTTTTTGGGAAAGACTGCACCCTGGCGGACATAACACCAATTTTTATTAAAGTGACAAAACGTCTCTTGAGGAATCAGTGAGAATTTCTCTATATCAAGGATGGGGGGAAAAAAAAAAAAAGAGAGAAAGATATTAAGGCACCAGTAAAAGTAATCACACACACATAATGAATACAATCCTACAGCATACAATCCATACAATCCAATTCCTGTATTTTTGTTGATTCACAGAGACAATTATGAGCAGGGGGAGGTTATCCAGTCTACTCTGGAGACCACTGGCTCATAAAGGCACATACCAATGCACACAAGTTGAGAACAAACCACCACCTTTCTAACAGCCAAAGGAGACTGTCTGCCCAAACATTTTTCAGAAAGACTACTCTCCTAGAACATGGTCCAGGTAATTTCTTTTTAGATGCTGGGAAAAAAGTAGTACTGAAATTAGTAGAAGAGCCATTCCAAGAACACAGCAGGTATTCCCATCCAAATAAAGCATTCCACCTGCTGACCAGCCCTGTAGTTTCAAACCTGGTAAGACCCAGCTGTGGAACAACGTATGTCCAGATGATCCATGACCACACACAATACAGGGAGAGAAATATATGCCAGCGTCATCTTACAAAATATACATTCCCACCATTCCTCTCTTAAACAATAAAATAACTTATTCTAGACTTTTAGTAGGATTTACTTCTATGGAGCCAACAGTGCAATCAGACTTCCCCTAATTTAGCTGCTGCTTTTACTAAGCCACTATTTCAATGAGTTCTCTTCCAAGCTATAAGGTTTCTGTTAACAGCAGAGAGATATTACTTTGGATTTCTGTCAAAATCAATACAGTGGTTTACTTGTCCTCCAACTGTATTGACACCATCTCCGGGACTCTATTTGCTTGGTACTTGTAAAAGAGGGACAGTATTCCCATGAATAGGGCCCCTGGGCCAAGCACAGCTTCCCGTGGAAGTGGAGACTTCTTATAGTTGAGTTGAATTTGGTCCAGCATCATTCTCATAGAAAAGCTCTGAACAATTTCTACTTTCTAGTGGATATGTGAAAGGGAATATTTTCCTTCTGGCTGGGACTCCTAAATGCAGCTGCAAAAGACAGCTTGCTTTTATCCTACTCAGCTGGTATCCCACATAGTGTGCCCTGACTGCTATGTCTCCTTCAGTTTTAGTTAGGAGGCAGATATTTCCCGCAACGTTTTAGCAATGAAAGATACAATTCCACCTACATCTATAATTTTGGTGCACCTGAAAATGGTTGGTTAAATAATTAGACTTTGATGTGCATTCCAGAAAGGCAGCTAATTAAAGTCTGTTTACACCACACTGTGCAATGCAGCACATGGAGACCCAAGGCAGCTCAGGTATGAAGAAAAATACAGCTGGACCAACCCACTCTGCACTGGCATCTCTGCAGAATCAAAGTAACCAGAGAATAAAGTGCCTGCAATTGTTAACAGGTAACAGAGACTGTAGGTGTTGCATGTAACATGAGTAGATTTAAAAAAAAAAAAAAAATAAAAAAATTAAGCATTATTTCCAAGGCAGTTATTTTAGCCTCTTAAAATATCAGTGTTAGTGATGACATAATCCTGCTATGACCAAGTTACTGACTACTCATAAAGAGCTTTGAGATTCATGGAGAGTAGACTATTTCTTATTAAAAGGGACAATAATATCTTGGGAAAAAGAGATTTAAAAATACCAAATGTTGCATGAATGAAGCAGTCCACTTTTAGGATGATCACTGCTGCTCAAATAGCTATGAAATGGCTAAAATATTCATGAACAGTTTGTGTGCAGCATGTAAAAAATAATATGTAATTCTGCTTCTGAAAATGTATATGTGCTCATATATTGATGTTTTTATCAATACTCAAAATGGGAATTTTCAAGAAAAGACTCCTTCAGCTGAGAGCACAGATATGGAAGAATAAACACGTGCCGTATGTTAGGACTTCCTAGTCTTTTTTGACATGCTCCAAGGAATACAACATTGAAAAAAAAATGCTAGTTAAGCATTTTACATCATAATGTCTTGTGAAAGGGAATTTTATTTTCTAGAGAGACAGCCTTCATTCGATAGTCAAAATTAAAATAAGAAGACTGCCGTACGTCAATGGAATCCAACTAGGGCAGATTACCTACTACTGCAGATGCAAAACTGGTTACCAATTTAAAAAGTCAGACTCCCAACAGAGCAATTATTAATGGCTTTCCATTAAATTGGGAGAGGAACTTTCACAAGATCATAAAATGCCTACATGGACTATTTTATTCAATGTTTTTTTATGGATTATGCCATCAGCATACTCTTTTCAGGTAGCTGTAAAGGGCAATAAGGTCTTCCACCCAGGACTCCTTTTTTCCAAGCTAAACAGTCCCAGCTCTCTCAGCCATTGCAGATTTTAACCTTAATGTGGAAAAAATCTCCAGTGCCTGTGACCACTTCCCCAGACTCCTGGAATAAAAGGAATCTTACTGAGATGGGTAGGTCTCATTTAAATTAAAAAGCAGATGGCACTGAGAAGCTTGAGAGTACTTTTTGATAAAATAGCTGGGGTACTTAAAGAATACCTAAAGAAATATAATACTTTAAAAAATACCAAAAGAAAAGTAAGCAATTTGCAATGACACTCAATTTTTAGAAACCTATATCCTCAAGGAAAAGGTAGCACAGAAATCTGAAATCTCAGGTAAGAGGGACAAGTAATAATCACAGAAACCTATTTAAACTGAAGACGGGGAAATGGAAAACCCAAGCACACACACAAAATTACAGAGGCTAAAAATAATACACAGCAACATTGAAATATCTTGTTTTAAAATAATAAACTAACGTAATTGTTAGGACAGTACTGACATAATAGGATAGAATATATGCTTTACCAGGTAGAAAGAATACAGAATAAGATGGCCATGTCAGTGGGGAAAAACAAGCTGTATGCCATAGAAGCTTAAAGACAAATCAGATTAACAAGTTAATAGTGTTAATGATCATTAAATGATCCTGTGGACTGAAATTCCAGGTCTAAGTAGTAGTGAGTACAGTTGCCAGAACTCCCAGAGTGACCATTAAGACAGAAAATGCAGTAACCATGAAATGGTAACAGAAATTAAACAACAGTTGCCAGGGAAAGAAGCACAGTAATAATGACATATTTTAGTAATCTCCCTGTAGCAGACTGCACCAATCTCACACCAAGATGTGATGATTTTTACACAATGTACTTGTATCAAGAAGCAGTCACACCAGAGATTCCCATGGAAAAAAAGTCAGTTTAGCAGTGCAGAAAACTTGATTTTAAGATATTCTTTCTAAGGACACACATTTTAACAATGACCATAATGAGGTATAAAACCAACACTGTTGACAAAGCAAAAGAAGATATAAAAACATTTATGACAATGACTTCAATCTCAAAACAGGAGAGTTATATTAAGAAAAGATTTTTAAAAGGAACAGAAAATGAGCACCAAAGGGTAAAGCCTTTTTCAAATGCAGGGGCACTTCAAAGATACCATGTAGAAGAAAAAAAAACCTAATGCCTGCCAGCTAATAAAAGACGACTTTAAAGCAACCAGAAGGAAGTGAGCACAGCTGAATAGTAAGTAAAGAGAAACTACCAGAAATAAGAAACTATTCTTCAAAGAGTTGAAGTTGCATCCAGATGTGGAAAATACAAAGACCAAACTCCAGCAGACAAAGTAAACACTACGCTAAGGCAGCCTGCCCCCCAAAGTGAGGGAAATCTTGTAAGATATAAAAACTAACACATGTCCTCTGTCAAAACTGGCAGGGACAGAAAGTGTACCTGACAGTGTGTAGGCCAACAGATGATGAAGGACTGAAAAGAGCATCTGTGAGTGTTGTATTAAACACACGTTGATTATGGTGGAGCTTGGGTAGACTCCCGAGCCAGAACCTTTCTTTATGGGCAACTTGACACCATATTTACCCCAAAGTGAAATGCCAGGAAACTAAAGAGTCAAATAAGTGGTAACAAAACATCAGGATCAGAGGCAGTCAACTAAGAGATCTAAAGTCAAACCACAGAGCAGATACTCTCACCTCAATGACAGAAAAGGAATGTATCAAATACAATGGCATCTTTCAAAAGATGTTTCAGAGGAGACATGAAGAACTACAGAGCAACCTGCCAGACATTTGTTTGGTTACAAGATTCAAATAGAAACTACAATAAAGAAAATGAGTATGCACTTGGATGAGAATTATATACTGCAGGAGAGCAGACACCACAATTTTCTCTACAGGTTAAGTACAATGACAAAACCTCCAGAGTATTTCTGAAGTGACAACCCTGAGAATAAGCAAAGCTTAGTTTATCTTGGATACCTTCACAAAATCAAGTTAGACTGATTACAAGGTTCCTCAAAGACACTTTAAAAACCCACAGGTCTTTACATGGTCAAATGAAGAAAAGTTATTAAAACACTGTCGAGAATAAATGGCTGGCTTGCACAGCACAGTAAAGTTGCTGGTGGATTCATGCTCAGGCCCATGACATTCAACATATTGATAAATGATCTGGAAAAATGGAGCAAGTAGCTTTGAGCAAGTTACTCACAGAACAAATTCACAGTGAGATTAACATGTAACCACTGAGCACAGCTTTGCTCTCCATCTTAGGAGCAATACAGTGGAACTAGAAGAGTTACAGAAGAGAGACAAGGACAGCCATAGGCATGAAAAGACTGCAACTGGGGAACAAGAAAATTGATCAGATCTATCCAGGTGGAAAAAAAGAAAAGGAGACTGAGAAAAAGCTATGGCAAAGATTTATAAAATAAGAAATCACACAGAAATGGTAAATAAGAAATGATTGTTCATTTGCTTTCCAGCACTGAGAGACTAGGGGATATGAAACCAAACTAGAAAGCTGTTAAATTCCACAAGTTCGAAACAGAGATACTTCCTCACACAAGGAGCTGCTAAGCTGCAGAGCTGCCTGAAAAAGGTTGCTATGCAAAGAAAAGTTATACAAGTTCAAGAAGCACCTGGAAAAGTTTGTCAAAAAGAAAAAACTGAAAACTCCCAACAAATTATCTGAAAATTAATAAATATATAAGCATTGCCCTTGGTTGACAGACTGCATATTGATAAGAAGTATTCAAATGTATCACTATTTTCTTGCTTCCTTCTACTCCCCATTAGATACCCACTGCTGACCACTTGTCTAATGGAATAAAGGGCTGGAAGGACCATCAGTCAATGACAGCATGGGTGTTCTCAGCTATCCAAGCACTACAAGAAAAGTGCACTTTTAAGAGTAAATATTTACTGCACAAGAAGTAGATAAGAAAGACTAGATGTGAAAAAATACTTGGGTTTTGTTTGTAATTAATATATAGGTTTCTCAATTAATATGTATTAACTTTCAGGATTTTATATATATTATAAAGCTGGTTTCATGGGGGTTTTTTTGTGAAAGACACTGAGACAGTTGAGCTGTTTTGGATACAGGCTCTCATTTACTACCCTCGTCCTTCATTTAGTCACTGCTTATCTACTTGCCAGCTATTGCAGATTTGTTGGAGACCTCCTGACTTAGTGCAGTGGTGCTAAACAGAGTAAGCATTGTAATTAGAATGGTAAACACAAATTATAACGGTGCTAAAACAGAGACCAGAAGTCTCAAGATCTGTAGCTTTTAAAAGAGAGGTTTACTCCTGTTCTTCTAATAGGTTATGACTCAGTCTTGCAAAAGATCTATGGCTTGGGTTTATGGCTATTAATTTTACTTGCATTGCTCTTCTTGGTGTTTTCTGAGAAGATATTTATTACATCCTTCCAAATGGAAAGAGAGGGTACTGAAAATGTTAGTAACTTTCTGACAACTTAATGAGTGCTGTTTTTAACAGATCTTCTACTGAGCTAGAATATCTTGCTCACTTACTACATCTCCTAGCTTGAACTTCAGCTTCTCAGTGCTGGTTCTTGCTGTTTAAATTGCCTGTATTTTCATAGTTCCATTGTCACTGTATCTAGATCATTACCTATTGAACATTTCTAGAAAGCTGAATGATACCTGCACAGCTGTCAGTGCTACAAGGTTTAAAAATACTTTTTAATGCTCACTTTTAATACAGCGTTCAAGACAGTTGCTATACAGTGATGACATAACCAACAGAAGAAGTTTTGGGTAGACTTACTAGCTTTCTCTTTCTTCAAATGAAACTTCAAATAAAAAGCCTCAAATGAAACACTGTATACCTACAGGCACTTTTTCCCAGTATCTGTTTTACACACACAAAAATGTTACATTTAATTTCAACCCACAGAATGTTACATTTAATTTCACAGAACAAAATCTAATCTGCCTATTCAGATCTTGAATAGAGGCTTCTACTTGTCTGTCAAGTTCTAATATCAAAATTACAGTCAAGTAAATTAAAATTATGCAATGAAGCTAGATATCCATTTCTTAATATTGTCATTTTGCTTATATTCCACATCCTAACAACTCAGTGAAAAATACCTATTAGAAGAAACTATGTAAGAAAAAAACTCTCTCATTAATATATTTCAATTTTTAACATTTACAAGAAAGCTTCTAATAAAACTCAAGTACAAAGAAAAATTGAGGGTGGGATAGTCTCGGATGGGCATTTTCTTCCACTGTAATACCTAGCTACCACTGATGTTAGCAACAAAGTCCCAGTCTCATGCATCACAGCTCACTCTTCCAGCTACATCTCACATCTTGTCCACAAAACTCAAAATTTGAGAAAATAAAAATTAATATAATTGATAATAATTTATCTGATCAATGGTTAGTGACATTTAAATAGTGATCAGCTTACTTGAAATTACTTGAAATTAGGACAGTTTTTTTCCTGCTCTTTAATCTGAATCTATATTTAGGCATTCATAAAGCCCTATGAAATTAAGGATACTTGTTTAGGAAGGTGATTTTTGAGACAAAACAGTTTGCAAGAAGTAGTATTTTGAATGTAAATACGAATAAAGAAAGAAGCAAATCTGTTGTGCAAAAAGTTGAGTGTTATGACATTTTAAGCTAACACAGGAAGTATCAGATCTTGCCTAATAAACTGAATTTCAAGTATATAAAGGATACTTCATCTGAACAAGCACTTGCAATCAAACTTAAACAGAAATGAAAGCTTGCAATGAAACACAAGAAAAAATTAACCATTGTTAATGGCAGCTTTGTTCTTTCAAATGTGTGCAAACTAATGTTTAGAATTCATAGTCTTTACATATTTTTCCCATTAAAAAAAAAAAATAATTCTTACAGTTCATAAAAAGTCTGCTTGAACCTCAAGCTTCCCCAAGACTCATATGTTTTATTTTTCAAGTGCCACTATTTACAAGGGAAAATGTTATTCAAGATTACAAAGCAGTTACTACATTGACCACCAACACAGTTCTTTGGGTCTGTCTTTGCCAAGACTACTTTAGTAATGCATTCCCATTCTCTGCAAATCTGATTCATTCAGTTTGTATCAAGAGGCAACCACTGAAGAACCTGACAACTCAGTAAGGCTTCCTCATGGTCTTGAGATAGTCAGAATCACATGAAAGAGTCTGTTTGCATAACAGATCTACAGATAGTCATGTGAGAAGTGTGAAATTTTGATTTGTGTTTTCTATACTTGATGCAACTAATGGAAGGATTAACTAAGTGGGACTTGCTAGGAGATCATATACTGGATTACAGTTCAAAAGGGAACTAAAAAATGAATTTTCCTAAATAAATACTACGATCTCTATTCATATGGATTCTTATTAAAAAGCCTTTTCCCATTTTATTAATTCTGATAAAAAGCAATTTACAGAAGTTACAGTCCTATTAATTGTTCTATCAAGACCATAATTTGCCCAACCTAGGTATGATAAAGATGGAGGTGAATTCCACCTTTAAGGACTTACCATAGGTTGCAAATGTTCGTCTTTGTTGTTCAAACATGAAATCATTGATGTGAGCTGGTTCTGCATATCCAGAAAGCATGTTTCTAGGTGCAGCCATTTGCTGAGTCCTAAATGGGTTTTCTGGTCCAAACTTCATAAAAAATGTTAAAACAAGGTGGAGCAGAATTAGTAATTCGTTATTTTTGTGTATTTACTTCTTCAGAAAAAAACCCCACCACCACCAAAAAACAAAACAAAACAAAACCAACAACAACAAAAAAACCACCCACAGAAAAAAAGAGACACGTCTTTCAAAAACGGTAATGCAAAATCACTTCAACTTTAAATTTCTTTGTGACTACTGAATAAACTTTTTCACCTGTTATTTCACATGGTAATCACACAGTTGTTCTGAGTAGTCGATTTCGGGACTGAACTTTCTAGCCTGTATTACTGGCACAGAGCTCAGGCTGATATCAACTACTTGACTTGCTGATACTTGATAGAGCCAACACATAATGTCCTTCAGTATGGGACCAGTACAAGCATTCAGGCAAAACCCAAGGCTGTCCCACATTAGGTTTCCCTAACTAACACATTCACACACAGCAGCACTGAAGCAAGTTAAAAACGGTACTACTGTTTGCACACATCATGGCTTTGATATGTTGCAAGCTCGCTACGAAAAGGCCAATTTATGTAGTTCCTCAAAAGGTTTTGTAAGCATAAAGCATAGCTAATGGAGAAATTTGAGACTGATACAGTATATGTCTACTTAGAAAGCTAACCCCTGGTCAAAGAGAAGACAACCTGTACAAAGAAATTAAATATGGAAAAAAGTTAAATGCTTGAACAGCTATTTTTATCTTTCAGATAGCCTGTCAGTTACAACAAAATGGAAAGTGGTTCACATGGCACCAGGCAGTCTAAATTCAGTCTTAAGAGGTTTTTCACTCGACAAATTTAGCATAGCTGAAATTACTAAAATTCATAATACTGATGTGAATAATTAAACTGAAACTTCTTTGATTTTAATGTTAAATCCTCCTCTTAAAAGTCTTATATTGGCAAGTCTTACAAATGTTAATTCCGCCCTAATGAGAACAATGAGTAAATAGCAAAAAAGTGAAAATAGTAAAGGATCACTTCAATGCAGCTCATGTTTAACTCAACATCTTTATAATGCTATTTTCCCAGCTTATTTTTTAATTTTCATAGCTATAATTCTAATAAGTATTTTAAGACTCTTCTTAGGAGAACTTTATGCAGAATATTAAAATTCAGGCACTAAAAATACCAACAGTCTTGTGTAGAATCTCTTTTTCAGTTTGCCCAAATTACATTCCAAAATGCAGCAAGTATCCAAAAAAGTTGTCTTATAGGAAATTCACACAAAATCTATACAACTTCTTCCCTTTAAGCCAAAGGTGTTTCTGCTCTAAAAACCAACATTGTTTCTTACCTCAGGTGCAAACATCGTTTCATAAGTGGGATTGTACTGAACTTCCTTGATAGCAGGATCAAGGTGGACTCCTGTTTCCACATCTTCCTGAAATAAAACAGACATATTAATAAACCTTTTTTTTCCCACATACAGACATTTAAATATATGACACTACCTTCTTTATTTCCAAATTAGGGCTGTAGTTCAAGCTGACACTTTCAGTATTATGAAAGAAAAGAGCACGTTGGCCAAAGTTTCAATTTTAAAAAAATATTAATTGCAAAACCAATATTAGGCGGTCACTGAAAAACTCGTCTAAAACACTTGAAGATTTCTGCATGTGAATAATTATTTCTTCTTATTTAAAGATTTCATGCACACATTTTAAAAACAGCAGCAAGATTGAAGGAAAGGGTTTTTTTTTTTAGGATGTTTGAAAACCAGACTTGTAAAGACCAATTAAAATGGTCACAAATTTCATATAAAGGTATGAAAGCCAGAACTCTACAAAAGGTAGAAGGCATAAATCACAAAAAACTATTCAGAAAGACAGTTGCAATGAAAAAAAATTACCTATCAACATTACATACAAACATCAAGTATAACAATGATTTTCACAGAATCCAATAATCCCTTATTTCCAAAAGGTACATTTTTTAAGCTGAAAGGTATAAATGTAATTCAGCTTTAGTACTTAAACACATTTGCAATCTTGTTGTGACAAAAATTTGACTTGATAGATGAAGGGATGAGAAAGAGGGATCGACCAAAATAAACTTCAAGTAAGTCACAGGGAAAAATTCAGAAGGGCACATGCAGCTGAAATAGAAGACAGAAGAAAAAATATGGCTGATAAGGTAGCAGTGCTCAAAAAGACCTGGTTTCAGAGCTTTAAGAAGGCCCTTTCACATCAACAGAACCCCTCCCCTCATCAAGACCGCAGTTAACACAGGAAAATGTTATTTTGCAGAATTATTACCATCATTGCTTCCTGTGTCTTTATTCTAGAAAAATAGCAGTACTCTGAAAAGGATTCAGAATGCACTAGTATGCTGACAAAATTCCTAGTAATCATACTGAAAAAGCGACCTTAGCATCATTGCTTAGTCAGTGCTTACCTAGAACAGGATCCCAAAGCAATTGTTACTTACAAAAGAAAGCGGCACAACAGAGAATCAAATTTTAGCAGTTGCTTCATTAATAGAAAATTATTTCAAATAAACTCAGTCTTGCTTTATATTATAGTATCTCGAAAGAGCAAAATGGTACACTCTTAACTTGTTTAATATTGTTAGCTATTCTCTGACATGCTGCACCCAGAAGCTCTTTTTCTCCCCAGTTTAACAGCAGGTCAATTACAAACTTGCTCATGCATACAACATTCAAAAGATTTTAAAACCTGATTTTCTAGAACAGAGAAAAGAAAAACAGTACCTAAAGATCTCTGGCTTGTTATCTGATTATATTTGAATTAAAACTGCTCAACAAAGGAAAATAAAAGCATGTTAAAAAGTCTCAAAACAAAAACATGACATCAGAAATCCCATTAATTATTTTTCTACTAAGGCCACTGTCTTAGTAGAATTGTTAAGTCCAACCAGAAAGCTTTACTCTCACCACATTATCAACTATTTTAACAGGCAGGTCCAGCCACTGCAGTGATCTTGCCTGAACCCTCAGCACTAGCAGATCTCAGCCTGACCTCATTTTTCTCATCACACAACCTTTCCGATTCACTGGGCTTGGATGTCAACAGCTGCTGGTACATTCACAGCCCTGACTTTGACAGCACAGCAGGCCTGATCCTGTCATTCAGCAAAAAACCCACACGGCCCCAGTTAGAACAGGAGCATACCAAAGCCACTTCCTAACCTGTGTTACCTACAAACTTACACTTCCTTTCACTGCTCCATGTCGTGAGGATATTTTCCGCAGACAATTTTTTCAAGTCACATCATACAGTTTACTCTTCCAGCTACACTTCACATCTTGTCCACAAAACTCAAATTTTGAGAAAATAAAAATTAATATAATTGATAATAAGGCAAAATTTATCTGAACAATGGTTAGTGATATTTAAATAGTGATCAGCTTTCTTGAAATTAGGACAGTTTTTCTCCTGCTCTTTAATCTGAAAAAGCAAAAAAATCGAGGTTTGTAAAAATGCCAAGAATTTTTCAGTTCTGCTATTTTTCCTCCTCTTATCTTCCTGTGAAGTTCTATTATATGCTGCTTGGTAATTGAGAAAAGAAACAGATTGTGCCATAAAAGCTGATCCTCTGCTGGAGGATTATAGCAATTCTGGTTCTACTTCGCTGCTGGTGGAACAGTGCTGAGTCACTTGAAAGCCACACAATATGTTCACTCCTAGACCACCACAGGCACATTCTTTCTGTGTGAAAACCACCGAGCCTTGAAATTGAGGCACATGTTATATTAATCAGAGCTATGCTCCTCAAGACTTCCAGTCTTATGCACGTTTTCATATATTAGGGCATCAAATGACACTCTCATAACATGCTGCTGGAGCACATAATGGTTATCTTTTCATTACGTCATTTTGCTTGAAACTAGGTAATAATTTGAATGTGGTCCAACTACCCACTTTACTTTCTCAGTATTTAAAAAAAATGAAATCTTGATAGGAATATAAAATATTGACAGAACATATTGCCAAATGTTAATCCATGGCAAGAGTTCAAATTGCAGCAGACAAATTATCTTTTGGTCAACATCTGGTAAGTGCCATTTTGTACAGCATTACGAGACTCTAGTAGGCAGCAGAAACATTTAAAATATGAACCTAGCCCATCATTCATTTCACCAATTGCCAAGCTATCTGTATTGGGGTATTTGGTTGTGGCTTTATCATTTTTTTTTTTCTGGATGAGAGGAAAGGACTCATCGGCAACCTCTGCACATGGTGAAGATCTCCGGGTACAACTGCATGCATTGCCAGAAGACCATTTCAGCAGAGCTCATCTTTCTAGGATCCAGAAAGCAAGAAAAGGTAATACAGGCCTCACAACACTGTCCCTTTATGCTGGCAACAGACTTAATTTCAGATGCATTTGCCATAGTTCCAGCTAGCAGGGAAGGGATCACAGGAGCAGCAGTCTGGCAGAGCTATGACTGAGATAAGGTAACCTAAGAGATCGGCTCTCTGCTGTGCTGTAGCTTTTCCTTTGGTCACAGGAATGATTTATCTAAAAGCCTAAGGTGAGCAATCCATCACGTAGCTTATGTGCCAAGTGTGACACAAGTGGCTCTGTGGGATAGGAGATGATCAGTAGTTAAGGTGAAAGAAGAGGGCATCAGTGATTTCAGTGAAGGGCTAAGTATTACCCTAGATCACTTCCACTCTCAAAAGGCACAGGAACCATAAAAAGGCGGGTCAAAAAGCTCTCAAACAGATACAGTGTTCCTCTGGAGAAAAAGTTCAGCTGGCAGAGAAGCAGCTGGTCTTTGCTGCAACTCAGAAATTGTATTAATATGGGCTTTATGGCATGCTGTAATACCATTAAAGGGTTTTATACCCCATACAACCTGGAACCAAAGAATTAGGGGTTTAGGAAGTTATGTTTTATTGAATATGGCTACCTTGAAAAACATAATAGAAAGAAGCTGCAAACTTAGCTGTGTGTCACCTCTCTGCTTTTCTTAGTGCTAGTAACAAGCACCTAACTGAAATACAGTGTGATTGTGCACCACATGTCAAGTAAGACACATGCTACTGAAAAGTGTTTAAAAGAAAAAACAAACAAACAAAAAACACCCCCGCGTGATCAACGGCCTAAGAAAATACAACTTGAACAGAAAAACTGAGCAACCTAATTCAGCATAGAATAGATTCAGATTATGCAACTTTACAGAAATAAGGACATCAAAAAACTGAAAATGTTCACTCCATAGATCTACTGAGGTTTGGTAGACAGGTTGAATGAATGTCTGTCCAGAGAGATGCAAGAATCACTGCTAGCACAAGGCAAAAAGAGGCAGATGATGTCATTTCACCAAAGTACTTACTGTGTTGGTTGTGTTGCTTTGGGTTTTTTTAAATGGATGTGATGCTTACTTACTTGCAATATCAGTTTGCTTTACAGTTCAGAGACGATCTGATGAGGTAAAAAAATTCTTTCAATAGTTAAATGCTGTCCTTTTGTGCACTTTGTTTAACAAAACACAATCACACTATCATAGGGGAATAGCACACCATACTCTGGAGTATTAGCATTGCCTAAGGAAATCTATCTTGAGTCAGAAAGAAGCTTTTGATGCTAAGTGTAGTCAAGGGGGTGCTTCATTATAACTCCCCAGAGATCACCAAACGTCTGGTTCCTTCCTCCTTCAGTCCTACCATAAAACTTGGCCACTTTTAAGCATAAGAAAGAGGACAGGAAATAGAAGGGATTTTAGACTACAAATAGAGTAAATCAGATTAATATTCCTCCTTAACAGGTTCCTTAAACATGACAAGTCCTCTTTTTCTTCAAAAAATCTCCCACCCAAATGCCATAAAACAATAGTGTTACTGTCTATGAAAATCACTTGATTTATAGAATAAAAAATAGTTCAATAATAAAAAATATGCTAAAAAAGCTTCCTAGATTTTTTTTTTTTTATGTGCATGCAAGACAAAAGCATTTCTTTAATTAAACAGCAGCAAAATCCCTGTAGCAGGCAACAAAGCGAAGCCTTAAATAAAAAACCCAAGGTGCACAATGTACTACAAGACTGGATGGTAATTCTGTTCCTTAGAAAGAATATAATGTGGCTTATGTTTTCCAGCTTCATCTCATGCAAGCAGAGTTTTGATGTCTATATGTTGGGAGTTTTTCTTTTTTTCCTGGACGTTTCAGATAATAAACCTACAACATTCCATTTCCCCAGGTAAAGTCATTACCAGTTAGTCAAATAGTTAAAAAGAGCAGGCTGATTTGCATAACATTTGATTAGTTTTAATTATCAATCACACTGAAATGTGGTAAATTATGACCGTGTCCCATGAGCCACTGAGACTTAAGCAGTTTGTCACATATCAGCTCTTGCCTAAACCACTTGGACTCTCGAATATACTTTCTCTCATTCTAAAGATTTACAAATTTATTACCAATAAATAGCATTTGCAGTGAAGCTCCAACATTAACACACTGTTATCAGCTTTTATTCTTTCTACCCATTCATGCACTCTTAACAGTAAATGACTGCCTCACTAACTTCAACAGAATAAAAATAAACCAGCAAGAAAAGCATATGATAAATGGCTTTGCTGAACTAGGCTACATCCTCAGGATCTTGCAGGATGACAAGTTCTAAACATCTACTCTCTATAAGATATTTTGTGTCAAAAAAAGCTGGAAAACCCACCTTGACTAACAAGACAAACATTGCTAACAAGTATCACTTCCCAAGACTACGAACATTCAATCACTGCTACACAATTGTCACATGCCACTTTGTATCTTTCTTCTCTCCATGGCTGGCAAGATTAGGTTTTTAAAAAACATTAATAAGTGTGACTGAAGTCTATTACCTCCCCTTACGTAACCCTTTTCTGGGAACCTGCATAGTGCCAAAGGTAAACTAGATTCAAAGGGAACCAAAACTTCCGATCCCTTCTCGCATTAAAGGCAACACAGATGCTCCAGCTCCTGCACTGGACTGAGCCAGCCTCGTTATTTTAACCCCGTTAAAATGTCCTCTCCTCAAGACTACTGAAGGGCATACTGCAGAGAAATATCATCAAATCTGCTCCAATCTGAGTCTTGCCACGGACAGAGATCAAATAATAATTGTTCTCTCAAAAGCAAAGCTTATAGCTGCGATGTTTCCTGTGATTTTTTCACAGAAAATACAATTTCCTGAATTTCCTTCTACATTTATAATTTGAGAGTGAAGGTAAAACTGTCAGCAATGTTAGGGTGATTTTTTTTCATAGAAGTAGAAACTGTAGGAAAATTAATTATAATTGGGTTTAACAATGGCCTGGTTGTTGGCGACTGGGTTCCCTTCCCTTTCTTGAACAGCCTCTATTTACAACACCACCGTGCTTACCTACTGCTTGATGATGTATTTGGAGAAAGAAAATATCTTGATTAACCTGTCCACTGTTCCCACAAAAGAAAACATCTGCCTTATGGAAACTTGGCATCTCGGGGAGAATAAGAGCAGAGCAAGGGTATATGATACTTTTGCACTCTCCCAACAGCCAAATATTTTCAGGTCTTGGTGAGACTTGAGGAAATCCGTATTTATTGACACCTCATCCTTCAATGGATCTCTTCTAAGTACTTGTCCAGACTCTCCTTGCAACAATGCAAAATTCTTCAACACAGAGGTCTTCTTGGCATGACAATAAGCCCTACTACATGCTGCATGAAGAGCTGCATCCTTTTATTTGCTTTGAACCTAACTCCTACTAGACAGCTTATGGCTGCTCTAATGGAAGAGACAGGAAGTATCCAACTCAGTCTCTATGCCATTTAATGTAGGTGTCTAAAATACTTTACACCTCAGCTCTCTCTTTCAGCCTTCTCAATACTTCCTCATGCAGAAGCAGAACCCTTCTTCAGGCCTGCTGTCCCTCTCTGAATGTCCTGCAGTTACAACCTATCTTATTCTGCATGATGGGATCAGAAGCACAAACTTTCATCCTCTGTTGTCTTCCCTCAAGTGATTTCAGCGGTGCTAAAAACAGTAACAGAAACATGCAACCTTCATCCAGTGCGCTTTCCAGTTAAGAATGAGAGTAAAGTATTACTGGGTTGGAGTCACCAATATTTATGGCTGTTATCTATTATGAGCAATTTAACATCAAGATCAGCAACAGGCCTATGTCAAGAAGCAGAATGTAAGAAGAGGGTGCAACAAAAGCCAGCCCTTCAAACTTTTAAAACACAGTTACCAACAATTAGTACAGCTTTCAATTGCAGAATAATTATTGTCACAGAAATACGACTTTATGTAACTATGATGTACTTTGAAAAAAGGACCCAGCAGATTTCTACAGAAAAATGAAACACATATTGAGTAGCATCTTAGGGCTCTATTTGATATGCACACTTCAGTACCCAAATGCAGTCAGCTGAATGTGCTAACAATGATGCCTGCTATTAAAGAGAGTGAGGACCCATTCCTGTTTAATGCATACATAAGTTACATAAGCTTAAACGTAAGTTTAAGCTCTATGCCAATTACCAGGCCAAAATTCTGAACTAGAAACAGGTAAGTCAGAGTGCAGAACACCAAACATTTAAGGTTGGCACTCTCAACTGCCAAAAATGCAAGCTATGGTTTATATTGATTGTATAACTAACCCTTCTAATCTCCCTTCCTACCATCAGCTTTTGTTACCCATTCCTGGTGCTTTGTGCAATAAATATCTTTGCACTTAAGAGTACTTGACCCTTATTCACATCAAAACAACATTTGCATAAGTGAAGTGATATTAATGAACTGTAAGTTTGCTTTCTGACTTACTCAGTTTCCTGTTTTTCCAGGCCTGTACTTACACTCAAAACACCATGTCTTTCACTTCTGTTCAGTAAGGGCTTTCTAATTCTAAAGAATCTGGGTAAACTCCTGAGGGGTGTCTGGCAAGGTTCCACTGCTGACCAGTGGGACACTATCATTTTTAGACATGGCGTATGAGACCTGCAGTTATTTCTTAAACCCTAAAAGTCTGAAAAGAAAGCCTGACATAATTCTACAAAGAAATGACCTGTTGCTACTCAAGAGTAGGTCGTGGTCCTAAAAGAAGCTCCAGTATGCTGTGTTCTGAAAGCCTCAGGTCGAAACCGTTGCTATTTGCAGCTATATGCACCTCATCTATGTTCACAAGTAAAACTTATAAACATTATAATCTAACATCTTGATATTGAAAGGCCTCACACCCTTTTCATCTTAGTTAGCATATTGTGTGAGGCAGACGCAGTCCTAGATATGTGGTGGATACTCCTTCCAGAGCACAGCTTTAAACTGAATGTGCTGCTGACACCTAACTCTTTTCTCCAGCTGATTCTTTCTGCACCGGCACTGGAGATTCATCTGCACTAGCACAGCATTTGTGCAAACCAGATCAAGGAACGGATCTGAGGACAAAAAACTTTATCAGAGTCATGTTTTTTCAAAATTCAGATCAGTTCCCTGATGTCAGTCCCTGAGCAACTACATAAACCTTTGTGCTGGCATGGCAAAGGGAAAACCTGTTGCTACAGGCCTAAGGGTGGCAGAAAGCACACCCAGTGCTACTTGCCACTTACCACTAATGCTCAGGAAATATTATAGAATTTAGTTAGCATTTCTTCTGAAATGCGCACAAGACAGCCTACTGGACGCTACAGCTTGAGAAGCCAGATTTCCAAACCTCTAAGAGATAAACAAATGTAGTCACTATATACGATACAACATCTACAGAAAAATATGATAAATTGTGATAGAATATGAATGAACTAGTAACAGCGAAGTGAAAGAGCCCATCCACCTCTTGGTCACTAGGCAAGAAACTTTTCTGAGCATGTGGCAGCAGGACAGTAACAATGACAGATATCATGGCAAGATGCCTGCTTTTTATTAGAAATTTGTTGCCTGTACAAAAAATCCCAAAGCTAAACCAGCAGCCTCCCCTCTCCCTTTCTGGTATCACAAAAGTCAGCCAACAGGATACTGAACTTGAGAAAATCAAGGTTCCCCCAGCAATAACGAAATAGAAACAACAACCAGCTTCGAGGCTGCCCTTTAGGACAGGATTCACTTGCAGCTACCCTATCAAGTATCGACTTCACCCCACCATCCCGGAAAACACCTTATACTGGGAACAGCACACAAGTATCTATGGAACTGTAATCAAAACACGCTTTGAGACGGAGCTGACACGCTTTAATCAACTTAACCCCCTGAACTATAATCCACGGGAGCTCCCCGACACACGCCTTCCCCGCCACAGCTCCGATCCCCACGCCTCAAGGCAAGGCAGGGCAGGACCACGCGGCGGCCCCGCACCCCTGCCGGCACCGCGCCCCTTCCGCCCCGCTTCCCCCGCCTGGGGCTGCTCCAGGGCTGTCCCCAGCACTGTCCCGAGGCCGGCGGCGCGGACACAACGCCGGGCAGGCAGGCGGCCCGGGCCCTAGAGGATTGCTTACCTTCACGGCTACTTCCGGGGCCGCATCGACGGGCAGGGCCGGGGGCGCGGCGGGCGGCGGCCGGAGGTGCAGCACGGCATCGCGGCTGGCGAGCACGGCGGCGGAGCGCTGGGAGCCGCCTTCGGTCTCGGGTTCCGAGTCGGGCTCCGAGTCGGACCCGCCGTAGGAAGCGAGCGCGGCGATCGCCGCCGACATCTTGGCGCGGGGGATGACGGGACGGGTAGGTCCTGGCAGCTCCGTAGGCTGCCAGGCGTCCCTTCCTCCGCAGAACGAGAGGGCTGGAGCTACCTCTTAAAATTGTGGCTCGTTAAGATAGAAAACGGGAGGATTTTTGAAGGATAAATTATGGTCTTTTACGGGATATACAAGCTATTGATGGGGTAATACCCCGCTTGGCCGTGCACGGTGCTTAACCTTTCAGGACTCCATAGCAGGACTACAAGCCCCAGCATGCAATGCAGCGCCGCGCTTGGAAGTCCCCCCCCGGCGCTCTCCTGCACTTCGCGGGGCGACAGATGAAAACAGTCAACAGCCCAGAGCGAGCTCCCAGCCGCCCACTTCTTCCTGAAAAGCGTCCTTACCGTCTTTTCGGCAGAGGGCAGCGGAGCGGGGAGCCCGGCCCCGCAGGACCCTTGACTGTCGGCCCCCGGCTCCGCGCCGTGCCCCGGGGAGCTCCGCCCCCTCGTGCTGATTGGTCGCATGCACCCCCGGCTTTTTACGTCACAGCGGCGGGGCCCCGCCCCTCCCGCGCCGGGGAGAGGGAGCCCGGCGGGCCGGACTGTACCACCTGCCCGCCCGCGGGGTGGGGGGCGGCGGCGCATGGACCAGCCCGAGCATCGGGCGGTGGTGGGGGGGGGCGGCCGGGTTCGGCCGCCGGGTAAACAGCGCTTCCCCCCCCGCTCCCTCCCGCCCGGCTCGGCGCGCCGGGAGAGGCCCCGCCCCCCGCGCGCGCACACACGCGCACACACACAGAGACACGCGCGCGCTGCCCGGTGTCTATTGTGAAGCCGCCGGGGACGCTCCGCGCCCGCCGCCGCCCCCCGAAACACGGAGCCGCCAGCTGGGAATGGCCGGCGCCGCCTGAACTTCCAGCGTCCCGGCGGCCGCGGAGGCAGGGGCTGAGGCTGAGGGCGAGCGGCGTGAAGGTGCGCGGCGAGGGCAGGCGAGTAAGTGCCCCCCACCCCCGTACGTTCATTCCCTCGCGCTCCCTGGGGCGGGCGGGAAGGACCGGCCCCAGCTCCCCATCGCTGGCGGGGCTGCGCGACGCGCCTACCCCACAAAGGGACCGGCGCTCGCCAGGTGTTGGTCCCCTCCCCTTTGTCCGCGCCCGCGCGGGGGGCGGCGGCGGGAGGGGAGTGATGGAGGGAAGCACGCCGCGGAGCCGCTTTCCCCCGTCTCCCCGCCGCCCCCGCGGGCAGGGGCACGAGGGGGGCGTGTTGCGAGGCGGAGGAGGGGAGGGGAGGGGGCCGCACTTGTGTCGGAGCCCGGCGCGTCCCTCTCCTTCTCCCGGCCGCCCGGTGTGCCCGCGGCCGGCGCGGCGGCGGGATCGGCCGGCGGGGAAGGTGCGGCGGAGCGGGGCCGGGGTCAGCGCGCGGGCGGGGGGCGGCGGGGTGACGTCACCGCCGCCAGGTGCGGGGAGAGGCGCCCCCTCCCCTCCCCTCCCGCCCGTCCGTCCGTCCGTCTGTCCGTCCCCGCCGCGGGGACGGGGGCCGGCCAGAGCAGAGGTGCGGACGGGCGGCGGGACTGGCGGTCGGCGCGCAGGGGGATTAGGTCCGATTCCAGGGCAGAGCTGCCCGCTGGAACACTGCTACCATTGTTAGGAGGGCTTGGAGATCGCGGGGGATGGCCGGCAGCGAGGAGAAGCACGTAGGTCCCAACTTCTCCCGGCCCGCTCCCGAGCGCCTTCCTGCGCGCCCGCGGACAGGAGGAATGAATGGGAAGTACGGAGCGCCGGCCGAGGGCTGGCTGTAACGCCGGGTGCGTGCATTGCACGCGCTTGCACCTGGAGCCGTACAGTGCCATGACTTCCCTTCGAGCTGCATGTGCTTTCAGAATTAAAGTGAGCCCACAGTGACATCTAATTGCGACACAGCGGCATTTAATCTGATTAAATGCTCTACTTTGGATTTTCCACCCATTTCAGCAGTCACGGTTTGAAACATTTGTTTTCTTAGTTTGATGAGGTATCGCTTGTTTTAATTTGTATTTGAAAAAAGGATAAAATAATCGTAGGCGGCATGTAGAAATTGTTGATAGCATGGTGTGGAGCAAGGTGCTGCATTAAGATCTTTTCTGTTAGAC
Organism: Hirundo rustica; assembly: GCF_015227805.2. Classification (NCBI taxonomy): domain Eukaryota; kingdom Metazoa; phylum Chordata; class Aves; order Passeriformes; family Hirundinidae; genus Hirundo; species Hirundo rustica. The sequence goes on from NC_053452.1 coordinate 70,080,075, forward strand.
ACAGGTATGTCTTAGTGTGCTAGAAATTAGGTAAAAGTCCCGCACATTTCAACACCAAGACCTTTTGTTTGCATCTCCAGCAGCTGAAATATGCTACACTGAACTACCGTTTCATATGCTAATGAGCTGACTTTTTCATCTTAAATCTATGAATGATGAATCCATAAGTAAGGAAAGCTATATGATGCTTCACATGAATCACTGCTTATTAATATCAAAAGTGGTTCTTCCACTGCAGTCAATTGGTTTATTGGCAGTAATTGGTAACTGATTCCATGTGACTGCATTCCTTTTTCTCATGGCATGCAAATCGTAGGTATTGTCTGAAGTTGAAAGGTGTGCTTCCTGAAAAGTGAAAAATTTCAAGGTCTATTTGTGCAACCAGTTTGTGCTATTCTATCTGGAGAACTATGTTGAAAATCATTAAAGTAGTTCTGCCTTGTTATCCTTGAATGTTAAGTGTTTGATTCACAAAGCTTTGATAGTTGACTTAAGTATGTTCAACTATGTTGTGTCCAAGCATCTGAGTTTGCTTGCCATTGAAATGTAATCATCTGGGATTCTAGATGCTTTTGTTGTTGAACCTACAAAAATCACTTACTGGTTTAAATTAGCTGCCTTTCTGGTACTAACAGTAGTAGATAAGCAAATACACGAGAAGGCATTCAGGGCAACACTGTCTGAAGTTTCTTGTTGCTTAAGTAGTAGCAAAGATTAATTTTCATCAAGCAAGGCAGTGTCACTTCTGGGTATGAAAAACTGGCTTGACTATGCTTTAAAAGTGTAGCTGGCTAATATATACTGTGATCTAAAATCTGTCTTTGTCAGAAAAGCTGAGGAGTTGCTGCTGGTCATTTCTGTTGAGTTAATGCGCTGGTTCATCTTGACTAGCAACTGCATATTTGCAATTTCAGCAGGGGATTGATCAGTATAAAACAAACGGAAAGAATGATACAGCTTTTCTAAAAAGCTCTACTCATTGGTTACTGTATGTTCTCTTTTAACTGAGTTCCACAAAATGTGTTGTGTTATATTATGCGTTGAGTGCTGCTGGTTCTGAGGCAGACTGAAGTAGTGGGTGGAAGGTGTTCTGGGTTGCTTGGCTTTGCTTTCCACCCAGCTTTTTCACTGCTTCTTTTCCTTGCAGTCACTTTGCTTCTCTTGCTTTAATTTTTCAAAGGAAGGTAAAACTGTCTCCCTTTGTACAGCGCTTTTACATATCAAGAGGGCCTTTTAACACCTGTTTGTTATTACTCCTAGTGGTAAATACTGTACCAAGTATTACCATGTCTTTTTCTCTGGTAAAAGGAAAGACAAAGAAGTATTTTTAAAGAGTGGTTCCTTGAGCAGTAGAAGTCTGGCTTTTATCCTTTTTCCTTCTTTTTGGTTTTTGTGTGGGGGTTTGTTCAGGTTTGGGGTTTTTTGTTGGTTTGGTGGGGGTTTTTTTTTGTTTTGGTTTGGGTTTTTTGGGGGGGGAGGTGTTTAATTTTTTTTTTTTTTTTTTTAATCTTGAGAGTGGTTGTAAGCTCTAATGGATTTCTTTTTTAGTATACTCACATCCTTTTCTGGATCATCTAATGTCTGACAGGGTGTTAATGCATCCTGAATCCTTTCCCTTGGTAAGGACAATCACAGTGTCTTGATTTCATGAACTTAGCATTTTATAGGTATCTTTGAGAATTCTGCACCTCTGACAAATTTGGCTGGATTCAGCCAGCCAGTTTCCAAGTGGAGAAACACCCATCACACTCCCCCAACACTTCCTGTTTGAGGCTGATTTGCTTCACAATTTGGGGTACAGTATATTAGAATTTAACTCAACATTTCACAAAATTTCCTTCACATCAGTCATTTTTTTCCCTATAATTGATCATAAAATCTGTTTCCTTTTGCTTTTAATGTATTCTATCCTACTTTCTTTTCCCTCTACTTGCTCTTCCATAGTTCTTTTTCTGTTGCTTTCCATGATAGATGTGCTTTATCTCACACCCTTGTGCTTTCGGCTGGTTTTTCTTCCCCACAGAAAATTATGCATATAAACCTGCTTAGTCTATTTTTTTTCTCTATGTTTTTTAATACTCTTAAATTGCTATCAGCCCACTTGCATATACACTCACTTCTCATCCACCAAGATCTGTAAGTCTGCAGTTTGGAGGAGAGGAAAAAAAGGAAAACCTGATACTTATCAGACAGAAGATTGAACTAAAATATGAAGTTCTGTTGTCTGTGGGAAATACAGCATTTGAAAGAAAATGAGGTTTTTTGCCTTTGTTCATATGCTTTTGGCTGCTGAGAAAAGGTATCATGATGTTAAGTCTTATCAGGTTACTCCTGCTGCATTTGGATTGGGCCCTTTTATAGGCACCTGCTTGTGTGTCTGATGTATCTCAGTGTACTCTAATTTAGCTGCTTGGAGATTGAAGCACATTTTATAACTCACACTCAGCTATTTCTACCACCTTGGAGCCTCTGACTGCTGCAAGGGTGATAATACCTCTTTTCTAGTTTTTTGTTATTTTGGAGTATGTCCTGGATTCTGAAAGATACCAAGGCGCCAGATTGCAAAAAGAGTTCTCTGTTCCAGTACATCTGTGAATCAGACTCTTAAGTTTTTTGGAAGGAATTTTGAGGTTGTCTGACACAGATTACATGCTATATATTTCATGTTTACAAGGTGTGGTTTCAAAGAATGTTATGGGATAAGACTGGAAAAACAGTTCCAGTTCTTACAACTGTAAGAACTGTTGTACTTACAGATAATTCAGATGACTTTGCAAACTAAATAATATTTGTTGCAGAGCCACCTCTTCCCTAGAGGATGGAAGCTGTGCAGCTTCTTCAAACTACTCAGCTACATATGCAGTGCTGTGAGCTGCATCTTACAGCACAAGCTGACCGAGTACTGTGTCAGAGAGGCAACAAAACTAATTATAGACTTCCAGGAATATAAACTTAATTAACGTAATTACAAATTTATATTGGTTTTCTTAGTTCTCTGAAAAATGGTTGATTTTTTTTTTTTTTTTTAATCAGTTAAAGGACAGAAAATATCATCAAAAGTGTGTATGTTTGAAAATAAATGCCTGTAGTTTTGGGGGAGGCTAGATTGACAGCTTGCTTATACTAGTCTGTTGGTGTAATAAATTACCTTACACATTCAAAGAACTACAGAATAGCAAACAACTGTAGTTACATTTTAGCAAACGACTTAACAAAGAGCAGAAATAATGGATAATTTTCGTTGAGTTTATACCTTTTTGTTGGTTGATGTTTCAGTTTGATGCAGTGGTTGCCACATGAATTTAGACTTCCAAGAGCTGACTCCATGCAGAAGTAAAATATTATAAATGCCCTAGCTGTATGACATTTAAAACTTATTAGAAAACAGGAATCTATTCTAAAGCCAGGTGTAGGATTTTTGGCATATAATAAAAGGCATTAATTCTGTTGAAATGGTTTTTTAATAGCTAAGGCATTTGTACTGTCTTTTCCCCTTTCTTTTCTGCTCTGTGGTAAGCTGTATTCATTTTCTGGAAGTATTAATAGAGTGTCTGTTCTCTATTTGTCTCTTGTTTTCAAAAATAAATCTGGTAGAAAATTGGTCAATAGATTTTAAGTGACTGAAGGAGAGTTTTCAATACTCTGCAAGTTGTCTCATAAAGTTTGCATAGGGAACAGGTCTGGAAATTGTTGGGTGCTCTTAATGAAAAAAACATGCACATGTAATTCTCATCCTTTACAATCACAACTGCCTGTAGATAGAAGTATGTTTTTGATGACAACAAAGACTGATAGTAGACTCAGTAGTGCTAACTGAAATCAGTGAAATAACTGAAATCACAAGTACTTGGTACTGCTTCTGCAATGACAAATGTGCCTCACTAATCTACCAGGGGTTTTGATTGCAGTAGTAGCATAGTGGATTAAATTTTAATGTGGTTCTAATTTGCATACACTTTTAAGAGGTGTAATTGAAGGTTCCTCACACCAAGCTATTAAATGGAAAAAGCCATGATATGAGATGTAAAATATTTTCATGGATCACAAAAATCTCTGAGAAGAATTATATTTTTTTCTCTTAAATATTGAATATGTGCTGTTCAATATATTTTATTAGTCATCTGTAGAATTTCATTCATAAAGTAGAATTATTTACTAAGGATTTAAAACAATTTAATCGAATTGACAAGTATTGGAAAGGTGACCTGAGAAGTCCAAGAAAGCTTTGTGAAAGGACAGCAGGACGACATGTAAAATTGCTTGTTGGTATATGCAAACCAGTGAGTTTCGGAAGCAGAAAATAAGTTTCCATTTTATATGTCTGAATAGTTTCTAAATAACAGTATTAATATAACAAAAAATTTGAGCATTATTACAGTTTGATAAGGTACTGTTATCCAAATTATAGCTGTAATTAGAAGTGAGGAAAAAAACAGAGAAGGAACCACCATTGTTTACAAATCCATTAATTCTTATCTGCTATTCAAAGTGCATTAGTAACTGTCAATTAGTTTAAAAGAGATCACAGTATTGTAAAGAGTTTGATATGATGGATATGGCAGAGTTTTTCAAGGGAATGAAAAGAATGGAATTATTTACCCAAGGAAATGAAAGAAAATTAAGAGTGGGTTATAAAATACATGTGATTTTAAGCTCTCCAATAGCAGTTGTAAAAGCAAAAAAAACCCAGTAAAAAACTAATTTATTTGTTTTTTATATTGGTAATAAGCAATTTATTGAAGCCATACATTTTTTGCAAGGAGGAGGGAATTGAGACCTTTTCCCTGTGTCTGCTAAATGTACCTGTATTTCTCTTGATATATGTATGTATCTGTATATCTGTCATTCACTGTTAGACTCTTTCTCTTGAACACACAGAACCAGCTTAAACTCCTTGCTTTATTTGCTTCAAACCAATAATTTGGACTTTGTTCTTTCTCATCAGAGGTGGCTGCTCAAATAAATTAATATTCATTGTAGTGAAGTATTCTCAGTTTTCTATAGCTGAAATAAATGCTGTAATTTCTGGGGTTTTTGAGTAATTTTCTGACTGTTTGATGAACTATTTTACACAAAATGAAGCAGTCCAAAACAGAGGGATAACAAGTAAAATTCCTCCATCAATAGATTGAATATGGAAGTGGCTTGTAGCATGGGGATGGGAAGTTTGAAAATCATAAATGAAAATTGATGTATGAAGGGATGCTGTCTTAGGCCAGTCCAGCAAGTTTATCAGGTCCCTTTTTGGCTGTGGAATTTTCTTTCAGAGTAACCCTTTTGTCTGCACTGCATAGTAGATGAATAGGTTATGGAAAACTGAAAGAGTGATTGACACTGTGATACTCTTCTGGTTGTATTTATGCTAAATACAATATTGAAGTGATGTGTCCAGCAGCTCGCAGTTGCCAGTTCTGATGTAATGACTATAGAGTGGCCAAAATTAGAGTTGCTAGATATATTTCTCCAACATGACACTGTTCATTGTTGGAGAATCTTTTACCTTCCAGGCACATGCATGTTCACATAGATTGTCTGACAGATCAGCTGTACCAGATAAGTGGTTTTCTACAAAAGGTTCTTATTATCATAAAACAAAACTGCACCCTCCATTGTGATTTTGAAACAGGCCTTCAAGTAAGTTAAAAAAAAAAAAAAAAAAAAAAGGGAAAATCACAAGTCATTTATAACTTGATAATATGTGGGAACTTAAGTAGTTTAACCAGCACTTGTAAAAGTGGCATGCAGAGTCAGCTTTTCAGTAAAAAAAGAAATGCTTAACTTGTTAAATCTTGTTCAGCCACTAGCCACTGAATGTCTGTGCAGAAATGCTTAGAGAGGTCTTTTAACTCTCAACTGGTTCTGCCTTTTGTTGATATTAAAGGAGCAGGCTGTGATTTGTCAAACTTTCCCAACTGTGTTTCCATGTTGTGAGACTCAGCAAGCTTGGTAACACAAGTGAAAATGCAAGCTGAGTTTGTCATAGGTGCTCGTTTTTTGGAAGCCTCTCCTTGGGAGCAAGGGCTTTACAAAAATTGGCTAATTTGTGGGGAAGGAAATTTCAATTCTATGCCACCCAGTTACCCAATATGGCAAATGTTGGTCGCTGCTGGTAATACAGGACAGTGGTATTTGTTATATCTTAATACTCTAAGCAAACTGCTCTGGCTGTTCCTGTTTTGGACAACCTCAAATGCTTAGATGATCTTCACAGCAGGAGGAAGAATTATCTTACAGTTAATTCAGGAGAAGCGATAGGTGGCTTAGACTGCTGTAGAGATGGTAATGAAAGTTTCTGGCATTGCAGTTTGATCTAACTTTGCCCTTGTGAAAACGGACCAAACCCTATGCAACACAAGTGGTGTTGCAGGGCCCTAAACTGTAGCTGAGGAATGGCATTAAATTGCAGAATACCTACACATATCAGTGATATGCAGAGCGAACTGATGTTACTCCAAAGTCTTGAAGATGCAAGACTGTTGTGCCATGGAAGCTTCCAGTGTGGCAAGACAATGGGATGCATTCTGTGGCTCTGGCTAGCATGAGTAGTCTACTAAAAAAAAAAAAAAAAAAAATTCCCAGAGTTAAAAAGAAGTTAACATTTTTTGTTTCTCGTGGAAGTGAATTTCAAGCAAATCTGCCTTCAGCAAGTTCCATGCTACAGGGAGAGATTCTGTACAATTCAGTCCAAAAAGAATATGTTGTCTACCAGCTATGATGTTTCCAGTAATGGAAGTTCAGATATTAGGAATTATCTGTGTCTAGCTGATTTAGCTAGACTTTTATCCATTCTGCTTCTAACTATAAAGATTTTATTTCTTTGTCTAAGAAATTGAAGAAGTTTTATTAATAAGGAGAAAGATTTTTGCTTATGTTATTGACCTAAAAGAGGTCCAGTTCTTGTGGGAGGAGAATTGGATCTCTCTTCCATACCTGTCGCTTCTCAGCTGGTCAACACATTATTTTATTCTGGGGTGACAAGTGAAGTACATATCTTTAAGCTTATCTGTCTTATCTGCAGGAAAGTTCTGAATAGTGTTTCATGGCTCAAATCTGTTCAAGTACTGGCAGGATTCATAAGAAAATTGATAGTAATGATATTACATCAAAAGGCAAAAGAAACCAACTGAGGTAGATGGGGTTAAGATCTATCATATTTCATAGATTCTTAAAGCACTAATATATTTATAGGCTGTCTTCTAGTAAGTTATAGGCTCCTCAGAGGTTTACTATCTGTTTATTCATTAGAGATCTGATCAGTGTTTCCAAAAGTTCGGAACCTGTGGAACATTTCTTCGAGTGTCTGACGATTTTCTTAATACAGCATAGCATGTCATGCTTGGAATGACCTTCTCATGGTGGATTGCTGTGGCCCAGTGAAGGGACATCTTAATAAATGTATGTGAATTTGTGACCTAAAATTTTTATTAATTCTGAACTTCTGTCAGCTTCTGACACCATGATCTCTGCCTAGATATTAGAGAGTTTCCATAGGAAATAGCTGCTTAATGATCAATATGGTCCTAAAGTAATACTTGTTAAGAAGTTTCATGTCGAATAACCTAATGGTAGAGAAAAATAGTTGTTTCTTTTAATTATTTTCAGTCTCTTGCCCGGTCACATAAAACAGCCCCTTAATTTTATCTTTCATTGTTCCTGGGAATACATTGAAAAGCAAAACCATTTGTATATAGAAATCTAAATGGGTCATCTTCTATGTCTGAGCTTTTTCAGAAGTGTAAGTGTTTCCCAGTAGCTCAGTGCTTATATATGGAGCACTGGCTACCAGGGCTGATTTTTAGCCTGAATGTGGTAAGAAGTAAATGTTTCAGATTTTTGGAATCCTAAACCATATGCTGATTATAGATATTCTAGTCCATCCTTGATTGTAATGAGCCTCTTTACTAATAGTAATTTTTTTTATTTGAAACTGACTGTTTGAAACTGTCATTACAGAAATAGTCTTTTTAGAAAAAAAGAGATTAATTTTAATAAGCAAAGAGATAAAGATATGGTTTTAAAATAGAGACAGTTGGGGAAAAAAGCTTTAAGAGCTGTGTAATGCTGTCATAAAAACGTGTTGGATGTTGAGATACTGTTCTGTTTTTTGATCTGGTTTTTTTTATTTTGATACATGTTTGCTAGAGAGAGATAAGAACTCTGCTTGATGGTGACTTTCTAGAAGGCTGAGAGACTTTTAAGGACAGATTCTTCTCTACCTGTTTTATGTCTCCCTTTTTCAGGAATTCGTGAGATCGTGTTGAAACACTTTCAAACATACACTATAAGACTTTTTAACTTAAATTTCTCACCTTCCTCAAAAGTCTGACTTCCGACATGAAGCCTTTAATGTTTGGGGTTTTTTTTCCTTGCACCTTGCATGTACGCCGTTTTTGCAGGTTAGCAATTTAGCTTAATTTTCAAGATATTATGTCCATTTAGATCCCAAGACACATCTGTTAGCATTATTTTTAGAGTGCTCAGCTACCTCTCAGCTGGAGTTGCAGACAAAATGATAGATGACTTTGATTTCACGTGGAAACAAGAGCAACCATTTGTACGCTCTTGTTGAAAGGATTGTAGAGAAGCCTGATTCACCTTTACTTGGGAACAGTATTTTGTTTCAAAAGAAACACTTCAGAAAAATATATATTGTGTGTGACTGTTGGAATGTTGAAATATCCAGAGCCTCGTGGAAGTAAAATGCATGTTAAGTGCAGAGTTATGGCTCTTCAAAAAGTGGTTTTAAATGCTTAAAACAGACAATAAAACATTTTGATATAATTATAATAATCCTATTGTTGTTCAGATTGGTGTGGAGATTTTTTCTGAGCTTTCTTAATGAAAATTTATACCTGGTACATTGTGGTCTCACTGTAGTGGCTGTATGAACTTTGGCTAGAATTATGCAAGCCTTGGAGATAAGATTTAATAACTGACATGCAGATTAATATATTTAAAAATATAAGATCTGGAGAATGTATTGTGTGTCCTAACTGCTGAGTCATACACTAACGTTTGATCTTTTTCTGTTCTTGTGAATCTTGAATTGTTTTGTGCTTAGTGGAACAATGGCAAAGGGAAGGTAATTGTATTCCAATTTGTGTTTGTCTATAATGTATTTTTGATATATGTGTTGTCCTCCACAGGAGGTAGGACGTATGCTTTTGAACTCACAGAAAATCAAGGAAGATGCTTCTGCTTTGTAGGGGACAGACCTAATATCAAAGATGTGTACCCTGTCTCCTGGCCACATTTTGTAATAGAAAATAAGAGCAGCTGCTTCATTTTTTGAAGGAAAGAATGTAAGCAGCCGAGTTCATCTTCGGTGGATAGAGAAGATTGCCTATAGGTTTAAATCTGACAAGCGAAAGCTAGAAAAGGGATGGAATATAAAGTTTACCTGTCTTTACTGTCATAGTTTTTTAGATTCATATCATACTGTATGTCAGTAGTCTGGAAGAGGTTAAAAGAGGTTTCTTCTCTGAAGGCAGTCCACACTGTTGTGGGCTATATGATGGGGCTGAGGCAGTGCTGGCTCGTTTCCAGACATGAACAGATAGCTGTCTTCAGCTGTCCATGTAGGTGTACTGTAAATGTTGTATTAGATCTAAGCTTTAACAGCATGGTCCAATTTGACCAAACTGTATGTAATGAAAAGTTTCTTGACAGCATGTAAATAAAAGCAAGGTGGGGTAGGGGTTTTTTTAGTTTGTTATGGTGTTTTTGTTGTTGTTGGTTGGGGTTTTCTGTAAAAATAAAGCTGTCTGTGCAGTACTGAAGAATGTATCTTTTACATAAAAGCTGGTACACTTAGGTTTGTGGAAATGGAGTCAGTGTCTCTTGGTGAATTTATCAGAAAAACTAAGTACGCCTCAAAGTAAACATTACTGGTGATTTGGTTTTGTTTATACCTCCCCTCCTCCTAATATTTCAATATGGAGTTAAGCGGTTAGGTGCACTTTGGGTAATTTAAATTTTTTAAATAAAATATTGGTTGTCTTGAATGCTGTTTGGGGATAGACAAAAATTAAGTTGACTGGTACCTGTCATATCATGGCTCGGTAGGGAAATGAGAATTGATAGACTGTGGAACCATGTTTCATTGTCATAACAAATTTCTGTCCTTGACCCAAACTCCAGTCTCAGAAAGATCATGTTCTTTCCTGTATGTATTAAGATTAAAGTCACAATATTTCCCTCTCACTCTTCTAAATACAGCACCTCTGTAAGTGCTGATCTACTGTCAGCTTTTTTATTGCAACGGAGCATTAATTTATGAAGGCGATTTGTTCCTACAGGGAGCAGAGAGACTTTGAGCAAAAAATTCAACACCTATCAGAGCTGTTCCCCCGTTTTCAGCGCCTGATATGCTTAAGCAATCTATCCCTGAATCGGGTGGTGTGCTGCAAACCTTCACTGCTGGGATGCAGCTAAGTGTATATTGAACTTCTTCTAAAAACAAGTGATTTTCAAACCTTTCTCCTTGAAATTGCTGAGCATCTGTTTACTGCAGTTTGAGAAAACGTTGCCTTGGTTTGACTATGCCTGCTCAGTTGTACCTCTGTGCATACCTGCAAAGCAGAGCTGAGAATGAGGAATGAGAGAGGCAATAGGTTCACTGCCTTTCAGTGGAGAAAGGAAGGTACCCAAAAATACTGCTTTTCTAAAGGGCAGCGATGACCTTCCCTTAGAGAAAGCCACCTAATGCCTTTATTCTCAGTCTTTGCCATCCGTGGTGTGTCACACGTCCCCAAAACGGCCCCAGAGAGAGCCTCATCTGGAAGCGGACATTATGCTTCAGTGCAACATTAAAAGCCCCTCAAATTGACAGCTGCTGTCATGGAGAAAGAGATCTCTGCAGATGTTGTGTCACTGCTGCTTTTGAGTAGCTGAAGAGCCTTGAGTCACTTTAATGGTCTGTTGTGACAGGTATATAATGGATATTTCATGGAATTCATAAGTTGCTCTTTGTCAGAACATTTTGAACTTAAGGTATTAGAAACTAATTGAAGTGAACATTTCACTGCAGCCCTTGCTGACCTCTGCAATCCACGTTACTGCTTGAAATAGTAGTTGCACTCACTCAGCCATTAAACAACTTCTAGAGCTGTATGTTGATCTCAAGAGTGTAGTTCTCTTAATGTTTTTTTTTTGAGTTGGCCATAAAAGAAAGCCAACAAGCTACTGTCAGACGTATTAAGCAGTAGTGTGCAATGTAAACAGGCTAGTTTAACTCACTCCTAAATATAATTCTTCTAAAAATAACTGTACTCCAAACAATAAAAAATGGACATAAGTTGACAGCATGTTTTAGCAGATGTTGACAAAAAGTTGACTTCTAATTTTTGACCTTTTAGGTAAAAAATGTAAGCAAAAAATAACTGAAAAATAATTGAAAAAAATTAAACTCTTCTCACTGTCCTTGTCCGGGTTTTGTGTCAGGTGAACACTAAAAAGAAGCATTTCATTGGTCTTCTGATTTTTTTTTTCTCCTCATCTCACCATTGTGTTCTCCTGTTTTCTACAAAATGGTGATGCTCGCGAGGCTCTAATTTGAGCAAGAGAAATGATCCTCAGTTGTAGAGTAAGTTACTGTTCACAGTTCTTATATTTTTGTTCCTTGCTAAGTGAAGCAGTAAGTAAAATGCTTTGTTCTCTTTTTGTTGTAGAAGTAAGTGTTGTCTGCATGATAAAGTAGAATGATGACATGCAGGACTTGCTTTAAAGTGTACATATCATACACAAGGCTAGGCAAGTAAATGTACTACAAACTGTTACAGCTGGAGTCGAGCTATGCTTGCTTAAATTGGTGGGTCACTTCAATGGACCTGGAAGGCTTAATCATTTTAACAGCCTACCTAAGGAGTTGTAAATTACAGTTACTGCTTGAAATTTTTTTCTAATTGCTCTAAATAATAATAAAGAATTTATTTCCATTGTTATTCTAGTTGTGAGGCTTATCACTCATTAAAATATTTTAAAGGTTGGACTGCTAAAATGATGTATTATACCATGCTTGTTTTCATAAGTTTATCGTTATGTATCTAAGCAAAAAAACTGCATTTAATAGGAGTTGAATTTTAAACTGAAAGCTAGAAATTTGTGTCAAGATAAAGAAGATAGCAAAAGAGTAATGTGTGACCAATAAGTTCTAGAATATAAGGATTATAAACATTTGGTTTATTTGTAAAAACTAGTATAACTAGTATAATTTAAAGAGCCATTGATAAAGCAGATGGTGTGATTCTTGGGGCTGCCCTGTGCAGGACCAGGACTTGGACTTTGATGATCCTGTTGGGTTTCTTCCACCTCTGTTGTCTATGACTTGGTGATATGAAGAGAAGGTAAAATTTGGTGTCAGAATTTTGAAATCTTATGGGTTTGTTTTGTTTTTATTATTAACTGCTGATGCATATGGGGATTTTTTTTGGAGGCGTGTTTTTATAATGTGATATGTAAAGCTTGCTCAGGAAAGAAATTTTTCGCTAACTCAATTAATTTGTTTATACCTAGGGCACGAAAAAATATCATTCTAACCAAAACTTTGCAGTTACTGTTTAAAAGATTTGTTTATGTTTTCATTGTAGGCAGAACTGTATTTGGAGAGAACAAAATAAAACCATAATCCTGAGTGGTTTTTTTTGTTTTTTTTTTTTTTTTTTTTAATATAACAGTCTTATTAAAATAAAAATGCACAAGGTCAGACAAGTCATCTTCAGTGATGGGTGATTTGTGTGTGAAATCCTAAAGGATTCCCGTATGACTGTTCACAACTATAATAAATATAAATGTCATGTAACATCTTGTAGCATTTATAATTGTTGTAAGCCAATTGTTGAAAGCCGAACAGAACTTTTAGAGCTTCTCTACTCTCTTTAATGTCTGATCAACAGTGTTATTAAGGAATAAAACTATTTGGTTTCATCTTATTTTTGTCTCCAGACTGGAAGAAACCAATAACTACAAATGAGGCTTAAGAGGTGAAAAATAGGATTTGGAAAAGTATAGGAAATTACTAACAGGAACAGTTAGTGGCCTCAGCATCATGTTGGCAGTTATGTTCGGAAAAATATTTGCTCAGATTCCCAACTGAGTCTTAAAAATTCTGCCACCAAATTAAAGGAAACCTCAAGTGTTGTTGTCTGCAATAATAGTCTCATTTCTGGATATTGCTAAATCACCAGTATAACACAATTTATGTGGGCATCTCAGGAAACCATTTTTTAAAGTATTACAGCTTTTCATAATGAGCCAGATTTAGCAAAATAAAATACAGTCTTGAAATCTGCTAAGATGGTGTGCAAATTAACCTCTTTACTTTGTTTATTCATCTGTGTCAGTTGCCACGTTCAAGTGAAATCCTGACTCTTTGGATAAACTTGTGCTTTTTACATAGAATACATCATTTTCCTGAAAAAGGAGGTTTTATATTTGTCTGCTTCTCAATGAATTTGGTTTTTTCCTCGTTGGTAGTTACTAGAAAACTAGTCAAAGTGGAAGGTCAGAATCTAAACCTTGTCATATTCCTTTTCTTTTCAGTTACAGACTATGGATAGAAAAGTTTTGGCACAAGAAGAAAAAGTCTGGTTTAAGGGCCTCTTGTGTTAATGCAGCTACTTAGATGGGCTGTGGGTGGGGATGAGATGGGGAGATTTCAAAGTTCATTTCCCAAGCCTAGTCTTTGGCAGGAAACCAGATGAGTACTATGAGGAAAAAGACAAACCACCGAGTAAGAGGTGAGTGAAAACTTGTAGCTAAAAATGCATCAGCAAAATGCCCCCTTTCTTTCACTTACAAGGCTGAAACAAGAACACAGACTAGTCAGTCATAATTTGAATCCACTAATTTGACTTTTTGTTTTGTTTTCAAAGTGTGTTCTATCTACTTAATTTCTGTCCCTCCTTGGCAAAAAGCTAAACCTGATAAATGATGAGAAGGGGATGGCAACACTTCTGCAGACATGAGGAAACCCCTGTTGTGGTCAGTCTGCCATGTGTGAAAAAGAGAAAGATTTTTTTGGCTCCCTTCAGCATGGAATGAGAATTATGATATCTGCAGTTGTCTGTGATCGCATCCTGGTGTGATGAAGCTGCAAGACATATGGCTGAGTGGGATCAATATATGACATTATCTGTGAAGGCTGAAGTTTAATCATCGAGTTAAGATGGGTGAAGCAGTGCAGCAAGAAACTGTAGGGAGGAGTCAGATGGAATAGAAAAAAAAAGCATTAGCAATTTTTTTCAAATGCCTGCTGAATTTGAAGGGCATTGGAGGCTTCAGTGTGATTTCTCCCCTAGGAAAATTAACTTTTAAAGCTACCAATTTTTCTCTTAAATTATTTAAAGCCCCCACCCTTTTGAAATTGGTAGTAAAATTCTGAAGGTTTTCTTTCATAGTGTATTGAATGTTGATAGCTTTACACATATGTGAAGGAAGTTGAAAGAGTGGAGAGAGATTGAAGGATTGAAGATATGATATAAGGAGGAAATGAATCTGGGAGCTGGAAAATGGAGAAAGGACGATAAATGTGGTGTGTTGATAAACAATTTAGAAAAAGAGGAGAGCAAATGTACGTTTGAGAAGAAATAGAGAATAGCAGTTAGGGTAAGAAAAAGAGCCTTCCTTATGGGAAGCTGTATACGGCTATAATCAGTGGGAAATATAACTGAAAACGAAGTGGAAGGAGAAAAGCAAGCACAGAGAGGTAACAAAAATACTTAGGATGCAGAGGATCAAAATGCAGATCCTTCCTAAATCAGGGTCTTATTCAGGAAAATAAAAACACCTGAATTTATGATCTTTTCTGAAAACGTGAGGAAAGGAAGATGTTTATGGAATTGAAAACTAGATTAAACTGCAACTTGAGGCTTGGAACTCTATGCAGAACTGAAAGACCTGTAGGTATTAGTAGAGCTTATTTATAAGCAATATTTGTTTTATTTTAAGATTTTTCTAGACAGTCTAATATCTTGTTAGCCATTGTCATTCATCCTACAGCCTTAGAACATCAATTAGGTTTTCATTTTACCTCCTGACAGATGCTTTTTTCCTTAAAGATGGCAACACAAGGTTTTGCAGAACCAGTTATTTAAGTGTGGGTATGAGGCTTCAGTGCCTTATGTTAACAATCTATACAAAGCCTCAGGAGTGTCTGGTTTTGAGAACATTTTGCAATCTGAAACGTTATGACTAATTTAGGCTAATATGTTGTATGAAATTCTTGCGCTGTGGTCACTGAATTGAGGCAGAAAACCTGTCTCTGTTTTGCTTCTATGTCTGTATTTTGAAAAAAATATGGCTTTTACGTGGATATAATAATTTAATTGTAATATATATGTAGACAATATTTTTGTTTTGATATCTATAAGGCTCATTGATTTTCAGAATTGTGCTTGTTAGAATATAGATTGTCAAGAAATTCATGAGGTACTGATTTCATTAAGCAGTCTCTGCTGGTTGTTCTTGCATTCAAGGCACCCTGCAGTTGTGTGATCTTACAGTAAGCAGGATTGGATACTCATGCAAGGTATTTTTTTGTTTGTTGGGGGGGGGTTGTTTGTTTGTTTTTTCTGGATTCTATTTTCCCTGGATTAATATTCTCTTCTTTTCAGAAAACTTTACCTGCTTGAAGCAGAAACACAGGGGCAGAAACGGTGAAATTTCTATTTGTACTGCTTAAAAAGTGGTTATTAAATTATTACCAAAGTATTCATTGCAGAGTTATGCAAAACATTTCCAAAAATTCTTGTCAAATCTCTTTCTGCACTTGTGAAATCAAGGAGGCTTTGCAATTTATTTCAGTAGAATCAGGCTCCTTATAAAAAGAAGTATGAAAAGCTGAGTGGCTGCAGGGAATTCCTGAAGTTTCTCTTCCAAGACAAGCTGTCTTTTTCATTCTCATCACAGTATGCTTAATTTTAAACTAGCAGAGTAAGAAAATAAGGCATCTGTGCAGGTTTGGAACTGGACTTTACAGTTGGGCTTTTGTCAGAAGTAATTGCAATGAGTATTCTACGTAGAACCTTATTTCTAAAATCTCAGCTGTAACTGGTCCTTACTCTTCTTAAACTTGGACTGCTTTTCAGAGAAAAATAATTCTTGTAAATATGTTATTTCAAACTGGAGACACTATTCTGTGAATACTTTCAATTAACGTATTAATTGTAAATGTGACATTATCGTTGGGGAAACTTTATTAATGAACTTGGGGATGAGGGAGTTTGAAATAAAATAGGCAATAACAGTGACAGTTCAAATGGAATAAGATTTTATGCTGTCAGTTCTGCAAGACAGTAGAAAGAGATTATTCTAAAATCTAATAAGCAGTTTGCATGCATAAGTTAGTTGTCAGTAATCTGATGCCATGTCAGACAGACATCTGTAATTGTTTATTTTTCCAGTAGAAATAAATGCGTAGTTTAAAATAAAGCATTAAAGTAGTGCTGGAGGGAGAGGAAGGGCAGGGAAGAATGTTTGCATTACTAAAGTAATCCTTTAGTACATCATCAGGACTCATTTAATTCAGACCATTTCTTCATGTGTTATATGCCTCAGCTGATGGGACACGTTTTATTTTAGTAGTAATTCCAGTCTTCCTTCCTGTTTTATTTTGTATTGGAACAACTTCTGTGAGGGGAGATAGTCCTACAATTCTAAGTTAATTACAATAACACTAGGAAAACTTGGTTAATTTTTCCATATATGCCTTTCCCTATTTTACTCCCGTAGCTGTCCTCAGCCCTTTACCATCCAGGAGGGCCGTGTCCAATTTCGTGATAGTCTTTTTGGAGCTGAAACCCCAAAACCGGTATTCTAGTTTTTCCCTACTAGTAGTACTGAGTTAGAGGCAGAATGGTAACTTTTCTTTGTTTGTTCTTGTTCCTGGCTTGTCATTTTTCTTCCTAATGCAGCCCGGTGTGCCGTTTGCCTTATTCCTGATGGAAAGGCATTGCTGGCTTGCCTTCAGCTGTGGGTCTGGGTCTGCGGCCCCCAGGTCCTTCTCAGCAGCGCTGCCACTTGCCCAGTCAGCTGCCAGCTGCCAGCCTCAGCTCCTTGTACTTGCGCTGCTTCAGGTGACTCGTTCCTCAAGTACCTCCATGTCATTCCTTCTGCTATCATGCAGTGAGTTTGGGTATGGGATTTGGTTTGTCTAGGCTTTTGTGGGTTTTTTCCGTGCAAAAACAGGATCAGAGCTATACGTCCACCACTTCTTACAATCTGTGGTTATTTAAAGATGGTTCGGGAATCAAGGTTTTGGAAAAGTGAAAGAAAAATGGTCCTGAACATCTTGAAGGCCTAGGCCCCAAAGGACTTCCTTAGATTTATGTCTTAGAGAAGAAAACTAAATTTCCAAACTTGTAAAATACCAAGAAAAGGAATACATCTCTTTTAATTTTCATCTTTGCGGTGGTGAGAAGTTATTTCTACTGAACAGTTGCATAGTGTTGAAAATTCTGGAATTTCTTAGTAGTAGTCCCAGCAGTGGTTATACAATCATTCTAACTCAGTATTATTCTCTGTTGGCCTTTGAGGATGTCATTGCAGTAGAGACTGTCCATCCATATACTGTGTGTTCAATCTTTTTTATAGACAAATAAATACTTCCTTTTTGGGCATGTGAATTACCAGCAGTTTTCAGATGAGGAAAAATGAATAGAAAAATCAAAAACAACATTACAATCACATTGTGAATATTTGCAATAAAACCTGCTTTATACCCATGTATTTCAAATATATTTGTCATCATAATTTGTTTTAATATAGTTAATATTGGGATAATTTTACATAAATAATGAGATCAAATTAAACCTCTTATCATCTTAAGTATTTCTTTTGAAGATACAATTTGGACAGAGTGTGGAGGAATGAGGTCTGATAGATCTGTGTGTGAAGAAATTAATTTTGTTAATCTTTTGTTCATGGAAATTTTAAAAGACATTTTCTGACAACATAATCTGGTAGTTTATTTTTCCTTAATATTGCAGCTGAAATTAAAGACATCCATCATAATGATATAGATAAATAAAGAAAATATTGCTCACAAAGGTGTTACGACAAGCTGATGTTCATCTAGTAATGACATAGATAATAAAGAATAATTTGAATAATGTGCTCTCAGAAAGTTACTGTGGCTGAGATAAAGAATGTGAGAGTGTTTTGGTCTCCAAAACAGACACTAAGATGTCACAAATAAAATTTTCCTGTGATTCTGATAATTTTGTTACTGTTTTACCAATTAATACTGCAAGATTAGGACCAAAAGTGCTTATATTCGGTACACATATGACAAACACTGGTAGTAGCAAAGCAAGCCTCCTGCCCACACACCAAATGCTGTTACTTGCTTTCAATTCACATTTAACATAGTCGCTTTAAGGATGTGAAAGGAAGCTGGGTGTTCCTTTCCTTCTCCTAACTCGAAGGTTACTTTCAATCTTTAACAGTATTTTATTTTGTTTTAAATTGAAGGTGCATAGATATGACTGGTCTCCTCTCTTGCCTTCTGAGAAACTTTCTGATCCTTATGAAGTTCCTCAAGGCCAAGTGCAAGGTCTTGCACCTGGGTTGGGGCAATGCCAATCCATACAGGCTGGACAGCGATTCAGTTGAGAGCAGCCCTGAGAAGGATTTGGGGACTTGGTGGATGAGAAGCTCAGCATGACCCAGCAATTTGTGCTCAGAGCCCAGCGAGCCAACTCTGTCCTGGGCTGCATCCAAAGCAGCATGGCCAGAAGGTTGAGGGAGGTAATTCTGCCCTTCTGCTCTGCTCTCCTGAGACCCACCTGGAGCACTGCTTCCAGCTCTGGACTTGCCCTAACACAGGAAGGACATGGACCTGTTGGAGCAAGTCCAGAGGAGGCCGTGAAGATGATCAGAGGAGACTGGAGCACCTCTCCAATGGAGACAGCCTGAGTCTGGAGAAGAAAAGGTGTCAGAGAGACCTTATAGCGCCTTCCAGTACTTAAAGGGGGCTGCAAGAAAGCTGGAGAGGGACATTTTACAAGGCCACGTGCCAACCCAAGCCAGGTTGGATGGGGCTTTGAGCAGCCTGGTCTAGTGGAAAGTGCCTGTTTCCCTAAAAAAGGCAAGGAGGTTGGACATAGTAATCTTTAGAAGTCTCTTCCAACCCAAATCATTCTGTGATTCTATGCATTTATGGTGCATGTAAATTGGAAAACAAAGGTCTGTTGTGATTTCACTGCACTTTTACTGGAACTCCACATTAATTTTTTTCTCTGTGTGCTTTGTTACAGTTGTAGCATGTTAGAATCAAAAGAGTAGGGTTGTGATTCTGGTTTCTGGGCAGGGGGTATTTTTGATGGATACTAAACTTGGTTTTGTTCAGTTGACTTTCTCAGCTGGAAATATTGTGTCCATATGTGTAAAATCTCAGAACAGAGCACTGAATTCCCAATAAACTAGTTGATCTCAAACAGAGACCCCCCCCAGGTGGAGTTACTTATCCATCTTATGTTTATCTTACCTATTACTTTGCCATGAGCTGACTAATTCAGGCAAAATTGTAATCCCTATAGGTAGGATTACAATCCAAACAATAGTAACTCTGGAAATAGCTTAAAGGACATTACATTTTCTGTATTTTTTTCTTTTTTACTGCAGGGCAAACAAATATATATTCTTTGGCTCACAATGAGTACACCTGCTGAAATACAGAGGACCTTTCTCAAGACTATTGTTCTGTGCCAACAGCATCATTAGAAATGTATTTTTTTCAGTTAGAAGAGCAGTAGGAGGAATAATGCATTTAAATATACCAAATCATATTTAATTTGTTGCTTAGCAGCCAAAGCAAATTGTGGAAATCTCTGAGATAGATGAAAGATTGCTGTAGTATAGGGATTTCACATCATGACCATTTTTTTTTAATGTTAGTTAATACTACACCAAAGTTCAGAGTTTGGGGGAGAGAGGTTTCTTTTCCTAATTGCCAGTGTTCTTAACAAAAATCATTTTGATAAAACCTGAAATGGGATTGGGAGAAGACCAAAAGTGACCATTAAAAAAAAAAAGTAGAGTAGGGGTAAGAGTACAGGCAAAAAGAAAAACGTTTCTGCCATTTGATGTGTCACCGGATGAGCACTTCTGTTAGATACATTGATGAGAACATGGGACCTATTCCTGATCTGGATGTTGAGGGAATTCCCTGGATACCAAGTTAATTTGCAGGTGTTTTCATCATGTAAGTTCCAGTGCATACACTAACTAGTCAGTGCTATTGTGAAGGTACAGGTAATTCACATTGTCCATACAGGAAGCTATGTTGTGTGTGAAATCTCAGTTGTTTGGCATTAATTTAGTTTTGCTGTCTATAGTTAGATATGAAATGTAAAAATTCCCACAGCAAAAGCATACACGAGCTTTGAACACTTAAAATTCTTTCAATATTCTTCTATCTCCAACATTTTGCACAAGAGGAATTGCTACGAATTGATGGTTGGATGTTGGGAATGTGGAACATAAAATCTATTTAAAGATAAAAGTGCTTTCAAATACGTTCAGAAGATAGGTATATAAATACAAAATAAAAAGAAGAAAAGGTAGATACTTCAAATATATATGTAAACATTAAGGTGTGTGCAAGTAGAACCAATCTACTCTCTGTTGAGTGAGGAGCAGACTGAGGGGATGTTGATATGAGTAGTGAGAGATCATCTGAGGGACTAGTATACCTCTTTAAAAAAAACTTGTCGGAGCTCATGGAGTGGAGAAGGATGTAGTTTAGGAAATCCTTTTGTTTTTAAGCAAAAGGAAGCAACTGCTGCAGTACATGACAGCTGGACACTGTAATGGGAGATGTGCATGCACGTATGAATTGAAATTTTTAAGCTTAAACCATGGAAATGGACTAATTCTGAGTCAAATGTTTTGTGATTGCAAAATCTGTTGCTGTCATGAATTATTCTTCAGAGAAACTCAAAACCTTTTGAACAGAAAAATCTTTTTGGTGGGAAACCTGATGTACACTAATATCTTTGGTACCCAGCACACAGGCCACAGTCCATTTTCTTTGATGGTCAGTCAGGAAATAGAAGCTGAAATTCCCTGGCTATGACCACAAATGTAATTTCAAACTTTTTTTTTTCTTTTGGTATAAAGATAATGCTTACCCTTATTTTAAAGTTCCTCTTTCTGGTTTAAGTGAGTAATCCTCATGTGTGGGCAGCATCAATTTGAGGGTAGCTTTTGATGCATATAAGCAGCTGCTGCTGAGAGATACTGGATATTTATGGAATTTGGGTTCCAGGGTTTGGACTTTTTTGTGTATGTAAAGAAGCAGAGTATTTTTAATCCTAATATAGAGAAAGAAATGTATACTTTTAAAAATAAGATATGGAAAATGTCAACAACATTTATATCACAAGTATTTTATAAAAACTCAAACACACTACAACCTGATTGTTTACTTTGCTGTGAAATATTTCTGCAGTTTGTATTGCAGTTTGAACTTCTAAGAATTCTGTTTATGCAGCATCCTTTGTTTAAAGGTATTTATGTACTTCAAGGCTAATTGGATTTTAGTGAAACATGAGAAACAATGGTAATATATGTTTTCTTTCATAAGCAAAAGCTAAAAGAATGGAGAATCTTTGTGCACTGCTTAAAATTAACACAATGTGAGAAGCTTAGAATTAGAGCCAAGTCTGCAGACTCTTTATGCCCTAACCTCAAAATTGTTATTTTTCATTTTTTGGCATTCAGAATTCAATTTCAAAATTTAATTTTAGACAGTTGCAAAATTGTAGCTTACAGAACAATGATGACATAAACATCATATATCTCAAAAGATTCTTTGATAATAAACCTGAGATTTTACATGCTAGTTTAGTTGTAATTGAGGGAAGGGTCTCTCACTGTGTTGTGTTTGGGGTGTGGTTTGGTTGGTTCTTTTTTCCTGACAGAAACAGTTACTGTTATTATAGTTTGCAGTTTCAATGGAAAAAAAAAAAGAGAGATTGAAGATCATGCAGGGAGCATCATTTTGTTGTTTCACTAATGAAAGTCAAAGATGATGTTACCAGTCAGCAGTGCATCTAATGGACAGTTTGCTTACTGACAAAAGCCTTAAGGGTGGTAGGCTACAAATTAGAAATTGAAACACCAGTAGTTTTCTCTTTCTGTAAGATACAACTTTTAGTTTGATGTGTAAGACAAATTCCTTTAGCTGTTCAGGAGCTCTGTTTTTCTCAAAACTTACCATAGATGAGCTTTTCTCCATGTTTTTCTGTATGATCCATATAGCTTCAAGTACAGCGGATGTTTCTCACACACCACTTCTTGTCATGTGCTCACTTTTAGAACATGAAGTCTGTATTTCTGACAGAACTGTTGCAATTGTACATGTGTGGTACAGCACAAGCACCAACAGCGACTCCTTTTGTCTATCAGAAAGGCAGCAACCAGAAATGGCCCCAAAGCAATTTATGTAGTATGCTCCCAACTATAATCATTCCTCAGAACCATCAACACTATGTTGATATTAGGCAGCCAACCCATTTCCATCTTCTGGAGCATTACAGGACTGGGTGTGCATCTCTTACATGGAGGGAGGGAGAGACAGGTGTCAGTAAGGGGCAGACTGCAAATGCAGAGCACTTTGATTATCTGCTGTCCCTTGGTTATCTGCAGTCCCCTGCTACGTTTGAAAGTCCTAAACAGAGTGTGGACTACCTGTCAAGTGCATTGGGATAGCAGTTTGCATGCCTGTCTCGAATTACCTCATTCAGGAAATGGTGATGCCTCTGTGAAGCTGAAAGCATTCCAGGGATCCTGCTTTTCTCTCAGTGTCTGGATCTAACCAACCACATACTATGTAGAGTTGAAAATTATTGGCAAGAACATTGTTGAATCTCGTTTCCTAGCATGCAATCTTGCAGGCAGGGCAGAGAATTGGGATTTTTGAGGGTTTTATGTGCTTGGGATGATATTTAGAAAATAAGCTTGTGACAAATTGTTTTATCTTGATTTGCATTGAAATGCATTTGAAGATTACATAATCTTGCAGGATTGGATCATTAATCTTTATTGCTACATTTCTTCATTTATGAGCTTGAATAGCATAATAGCATCTATATCCCTGAAGCAGAGTAAATTTGTCTGCCTGCTTGCATTTATATTCTTAGCACAATAAATTCTAAGCCAGCAGAAGATACTGCAATGGTCGATGTTATTCTGAGCTGAAAAGCTGTTATTGTAGCAAATATGTGAAATTGTTTAGTTTGTAGAGAGAGATGTTGTGCTTACAGAATAGAAAAGTGCATGCATTTTGTATGTTTTGTGATCTCATGTGATTTTTTTCCCCTAATGCATAGTTGAAGTTTACTTGAAATTACTAAAGGTAGATTTCTTTCCTAGCTTCTCTGGGGAAATTGATTCTAACTGCTTTTCATGAATGTAAAAAAATTACTGAAGGCTTTCTGTGGAATTATATAGAATGCACTGTGCTTGCTTGGTGCATGCACTATTAACAGTCATTACCTGAAGAGCACTAGGTTAGCACTGTGATGCCTTACAAGTCTCTGAATATTGTATTAAATTAAGATGTTTATTTAATTCTAATATCAGTAAAAGTTTCTGGAAGTTTGGACTCTCTGAGAGTGACAAATTTTGGTGGATTTTTTTTCTTCTGTAATTGCCTGGGTGCCTTTTTAATGGTTTTATTTATTTTAACATTTGGCTGTAGAAAGGAGTGTAGTAGTCGCATTCAGGTGTTTGGAAGAGACAAAAATGTATTGGAGTGAAAGACCACAAAAGGATTTAAGGGATTGGAGCGTCTGTAACATGGGGATTGTCTCAAGTAGCTGAGGTTTAGCCTAGAGGAGAGAAAGCTCAGAGGAACCTCATCAATCTGTATAAATGCCTGACAGAGAACAGTAAAGAAGATGGAGCCAGACACTTCTCAATGGTGCCCAGTGACACAACAAGAGGCAATGGGCACAAACAGGAAATTCCATTTAGACCTAAGAAAAAACTTTCTATTTGTGGGTCTAGATAAACACTGGAAAAGGTTCGGGACATTGTGGACTTTTTATTTGTGAGATACTCAAAACATGACTGGAAAAACCTGGAGGAACATAAATTGGTCTAGATGATTTTCAGAGGTCTTTTTGACCTGCATTGATTCTATGATTTAGACTTCTAGTGACTTCTTCTGACTTGCTTTCTGCAGAACTGAGCTTTTAAATCTTGAAACATGTGGTCTTCCTTAGACCTAGAAACATTCTAGGAGAAATGGAGCAGCATTGAACAGTTTGCTCAGAGAGATTGGAGTCTTCATAGTTTTAAGTTTCTAGACCATGATGGATCAAAACCAAGGCTATCCTGCTTTAATGCTGATAATCTCCACTTGAATGGGAGCTTGGCCTTGATGATTTCCGGTGGTCCCAAGGAAATGTCTCTGTGATTGTGTCTCCCTGTGAATTTTAGATCCATGTATTCATCAAACATGAGGTAAAATGTTTAAGGATTCTTCCAAATTGTTGTGAGAAGGTTCAGAATGATGAAGTGATCCAAGCAAGTTAACCTCCTGTAGCTGCCATATTTTGAGGGGCTGTCATAATGCATGTGCAGACATACATTCTGTCCCTGCATTTGGAATTTCTGCAGTCCCTGCCACTGTACACATACAAAGAACAACTTTGTTGTATCAGCAGGTGTCATAATGTGGAGACAGTGCAGCAAAAGAAGATTCTGATTAAAAAGAAGCCTGAGTACCTGGGTGCTTGCAGACCAACAGTGAAAATCTGTGGTCAACACATACAAAACAATGTCTGGATTAATAACTGTTTTCCATTTCTAGAACAGGTGGAAGTTTATGCAACAAAAGTACCTAAGTTCCACTGCTCTGTTTTCCTCAGCAATAACATGATGAAGTTGTCATTTGGGGTAAGGATCATTTACCTCTGTACTGATCCATTTTCATGATTCTCTGCAGTGAATGAACTGTAACGAGTAATCAAATCCCTTCATTTTAGCTGCTAACTTGTTTATGCTGTAGCTAGTGTCACATTGGATATATCATGAGATAATGATGCATTTTCATGGCTTTTCATATCTGAAAAGTTATAGCATGTGGGCTTATTTTGCTTGGTTTTAATGCTGATTATCATGGAAGATTGTTCTCGCTCCTCTGTTCTGTATCTTCTCCTCCCTTAGAAAATGGGGCAGGAGGTGGGGGAAAGCAGGAGGAATGGAGTAACGCTGAAAATTATGTTGCAGCACATCGTCATCTGGAATGGTGGGTGGCTTCAGGTTGCATTCATTTTAGGATTCTATGTTTTCAGAAGCCGACATAAAACCATGCAGCTGATGAAATGATAATTACTTCACTGAGTTACCCAGTGTGTAGTTACGCACACACTTGCACATAGGTCTAAATTTACTTGTTTTACTGTAATTAATGTATCATATTAGTACATATGGTTGTAAGTGAAAGACTGGAAAAGTGTTTTTCACATTTACAGCTAATTATAGTCATGCCTACTTTAGTTTCAGACAAGTACTGTCAGTGGCTTGATTGAAATCTTGAAAAGCATGGTTTGTATGTCTAGGCACGTGTTCCTCTATATATAGTATATAATTCTGGGTTTTGTATGATATGTAATAGCAGTAACAGTTGTTAATATACATTTGAAATGTCATAAGTTATGCAGAATTCTGTCAGGTTATGTAAAGTCAAGACTTACTCTCCTCATCCCAGTAATTAAAAGTATTTAGGAATTACTCATATTTTTATCTCAATAAACAAAAGAGGGATCATAGTGAATCATTCAGTGCAATAAAAATGGATATGTAAGTAACTTTGATAAATGTAACTTTAGGCAATTTACATTGTGCCCAATATTTGTTCATCTTAAGGTTTTGAGCCTAAACAGATAAGAGAACATGGGAAATACCTGAGTGGTTTAGAAAGTGATCTGCATGTATATATAGAGAAAATATTGCCCATAGGAAATCAATAGGTGTCTTCAAAAAATGATACCATTTTCCTCTCTACTTTTTTTGTCTTTGTTCTAATGTTAGCTGCAGAAGCTCTTATGACAGATCACAGACCTAAGCCTCTTTTCCGTCCCTCTGGCACTCTGGGTAAAGTAATGCGTTCTCTTCGCACAGCAATATGTAGCTTTTTGGTGACTGGAAGAAGGAAGAGGCTGCCAAAGAAGGATCCAAGCTGCCAAAACAATTGAAATGCAGAGAAGGAACAGTTAAAAAAAAAAAAAAAGTGCGAATACATGAGGAAATAAGATGTAAAAGGGAAATATGGATGTATTGACCCTGGCTGGATGCCAGGCACCCACCAAAACTTTGCTCTGCAGCTGGACAGGGCAGAGAAAATATAATGAAGGATTCATGATTTAAGAGCTGGAAGAGATCACTCACCAAATATTGTCATGGGCAAAACAGGCTAGAGTTAAAGATATTAATTGAATTTATTATTAACAAACCCAAACCAATGGGTTGGGATAAGGATATGGACAAAGGGAAATGAAATCATTCTTTCTTATGTAATTCTCAAGACAGTTGAACAGCTGTTGGAATTAAAAAAAAAGGAAATTACCCCCAAAACAAACCAACAAAAAACACCACCAACAATTAATACCCTTCTTTCCTTTTCATTTTCTGTCTTCACCAAAGATGTTTCTGAAACTTCTTACTCTAATAATGGGTTGCATATCTCTAAAAAATTAAAAGGAAAATGAAAAACCATCATCCAAAATTGTTGTTTAAACAGATTGTAAATACATTCTCTGCCTTTTAATAATAACAAGTGAAATACTTAGATACTGGTTTGGCATCATCTGGGGCCATAAGGAAGCTAAACTTACCAGCTGCTTGGAAGAATAGTTTATGCTCTAGTAAAAGTGATTTCACTTTCATCTTCATTAAATATAGTAATGGAGGAGTCAGAAAACTAAATTAATTTTTAAATCAATGTTGTTTAACTTTTTTTGAAAATCAGCAAATCAGCTGAAGACCTTAAGTGATCAAAATTACATGTATAAGGAAACTATTGTTTTGTGTTGCACAAAGCACCTCAGTTGCATTTATATGCAATGGTAGGATTGGAAGGCAGAGGAAGAGTAGGACATACATACTTCAGCACACAAAATGTGAATAATTATGAGTAATTTACCTGCAGTCCTGGGGGGTTTCTAGTTTTTTTTCTAAGCAGATGCTGATACAGAAACTAAGAATTTTTCTAGTGGCTCCCATACTGACAATACTGTAGGTTTGTAAGGAGAGGTAATTCACTGTGAAAAAGCTGAATTCCTGCCTAGTCCAAAGGCAACAGTTGTGTTTCTGATTTTTATACTCACAGAATAGTAGATATAAAACCCATACCCATTCACAGCCTGAATGAGTTATTTAATTCTAGATGAATAGCTGGATTTTTAGTTGGTTGAAATTCCTTGGCGTAATGAATTGAAATACATGGATTTTGTCTTTCTGTACAGAGGCATTTTATTTGGGGGTTGGTTTGGCTTTTCTTTCAGTTCTGGTTTTCAATTTACTGTGCTCAAAGACTGGAAAAAGAAGGAGAGATGAGCAGCTGAGAGCTATGCATAGTAGGAAGAAGATGGCATTGCTCCCTGTAATAAATACCCACTATGTGGCTGGGACCACTGGTGGAAATGACAGCATGGTTCTGCTTGATCTTGCTTCTAGGGCTTTCATAAAATTCTGTGTTATGCACTGAAATGCACAGACTGACTGAGGTATAAAGTACAGATGGTACTTCCCACCTTCCCACCCCCCATGCAGTACTTTAGTGGGGGAAAAAAAGAGAGATCCTGAGCTGGATATTTTGAGAGCATGTGACTGTTTTTCTGCAAAAGACCTTAAAATCATGTAAGGAAGGGCTCTGCACAACAAATATGATGTTAAAAAGCTTTTTTTGGAGGAGAAAAAACATCAAACAGCAGACAAACAAATGAAACTAAATGGGAAAAAAATCCAAATGACTAACAAAACCAAAACTTTTAACAATCTCCACTTCTCTGCCCCCTCCCCCCACCAAAGACATGAAACAAAACAGAAACAACCCCCAGCTTACCTAACTGGAGGTTTGTGATAATTGCAATTAAATACAGCAAAATTGCAGACCAGTCATCCTTCAAGTAGAAGGTAAAAATTAGAGTGAGAACTAGTGCTACCTAGGAACTCAGGGCCCCTGAGTACCATCTTCCCACCCACATTTTTTAACCAAAACAGAGCCCATTGCCATTAATGTCTTGTATGTACAAAACATAGACTTATTATTAAAGGATTAATTCTTTTTAAAAATTTTCTTCTATCTTTAATATGTTTACATACATTTGACTTTGGTGCTGTTACTACGAATTATTTTGATAGAGTAGAACTCCAAAACCATAATTTTTTAGATGATTTTGTGGGATTGGGATTTCCACAGGGTAGGAATCTGTGAGCTCTTCTTTCTCATTGAGAGGCTTATTTTCAGACATTGTAATGCAGCATGAGATTTATTTTAATATTTGGGATCTCATGTCATAAAAATGTGTCCGGTTGTGTCCCCGCTCCGGGTGGGAGCTGACCCCCAGCTAGCTCGGGTCAACACAGACACAAAGTTTCCAGTTCGTTTTGGCTTCTCGGCTTAGCAGCTGGACCCAAAGGTGACAGTCAACAGCAGCAGAAGAGAAAAGGCTGGCTCTCAGCTTGGCAGGTTAAAAGATGTTTATTAGCAGAGATCTCCCAGCTCCGAGGCGAGCGGCTGAGAGCTTCCAGGCTGAGAACCCAGCGGCTGAGAGCTTCCAGGCTGAGAACCCAGCGGCTGAGAGAGCCTCTTCCTCCCTCCTACCCCCTATAAGCGGGGGAGGGTCCCAGGGAGGATACAAGAAGACAACAAATCAGGGGTTTCAGGGGGTAACAAGGTGTGCCCACCCCCAAGCTTCAGACCACTAAAATCCAGAGCCAAAGGAATTTCCCCCAGGCTACCTATCACCTGAAGCCCTCTGCCGGAGATTTCACAATCCGGGAGGGACCCCGGGAGTGATAGGCAAGCTGCCCCAGAGAGGGGGGTTGGGGCAGAGGGGATGTTACATGTCATGTGAGGTATGGGATGATTGACACAAAACACCTTATTATACAGACAACACAAAAGGGATACAGAATTGGGGATACAGTGAAACGAACCATAACATAAACTTCTTAGAAAAATCTAATAAAACAGTTCTGCACCACCACATAAAAATTTTCTTTATATTTAAATAATACGTGCATTGTCTATCTGAAGCTTTCAGCTCTCCTTTGCTAAAAGGAGAGAAGAAAGAAAAAGGTAATTAATTTTCTATAAAGGTGCCAAAAGCAAACTTCAGCATTTATTCTCTGGAATGCATATTTCATATTTTTGGGTGACATGGTAAGTGTATATTATTTCATAGAGTGGGTCTTAAAAATATGTACATTATAGATTTTTCTTTTCTGATTTTTATAATGACATTATGTTAATAGAATTGAGCTGATAGCCTCAATCTAAACCAGTTTAAGGACTATATTGCAATATTGAGTAAGTGCATTACATAATAACTTTAACATAAAAGACACACAGCCTTCTCTCTTTCATTATTTGTGTAGTATGTGCTATGGCAAGCTTATCATTTAAATTGATTTTTCCTTAAAGTAGCGATTTTAAAAGCTGGTTTATATCTGCTAATTTAACTGTGACATTTGAACCTTTATTTTTTAACAAAACCCTTGTATATTTCCTTGGCTTTTACAGAAAATACAGTGTAACTATATTACTTGTTTTTACTCTGGCTGCTTAGCATGATAACAATAATCACACTAAGAATTCTGTGCATATTTATGACTACAGTCCTGGTGCCTGTGCCTGTTTTAAAAATTTTGTTTAGCGGAATTGGCACCTAGATTGTAATGCGGTCCATTAACCTACCCTTCAAGTTACGCTGGTAAATACTACTGTATTAAAAAAGAATTAGACAAGCATGAGTATCAGCAACAGAAGAGAGTGAGTGGAGTGTGACTGATGCTGTTGCCTTCTACTGATGGGAACAACTTTAAGATCGAAGGAAATACTACTTTTCTTAAGTCTATTCATTTCAGGAAGGCTTAAAAATGGTACGGGTTTTTTGTTTGTTTGTTTCACAAATTCTAATCTTTTTCTTTTAAAATTATGTAATTGCAACTTGTTTCTTTAGGCTTGGATTGTAATCATTTTTTATCGTGGTAACATCACCCAAAGAAAGGGTAAAATGGCCCTTTTAACTGTGAACCATCTTCTGTTGGTGTGCCTGTCTGTAGTCAACTAATTAAGGTAGGTGATGATCTTTCTATATCAGTGTTCAGAATCCACATTTTAAGACACAGTTTCCTGAGCTGTTTGGTTGTAGTGTTGGTTGGAGTTTTTTGATGTTAAGCAGACCACTGGCAATGGAAACCACAATCTAGATCTTCAGCTCTGTGTTGGGTTAAGTACAATCAGGGACTGTACTCAAGAAGGTAATGTAAGGTACATGTACCATTAATTATGGGTCCCTGTTCTTGAAAGTACTCCTTCCACTGGAGTCAGATTGAAGAGTGCCATGAAATATCAAGAGAGAGATACATTATTTGTGCTGGAAAAAATCATTGTCATTGCTAGTTCACTATGTATTCTGGTCTTGATATTATAAAATACTGTAACAATTCTATTATTAGTTGATAGTGAGAAGTATGTGATTGAGTCCAGAATTTCTGCAAAACTCTTTCCAAAT
This sequence comes from Hirundo rustica, assembly GCF_015227805.2. Lineage (NCBI taxonomy): Eukaryota > Metazoa > Chordata > Aves > Passeriformes > Hirundinidae > Hirundo > Hirundo rustica. Next base: position 70,110,824 of record NC_053452.1, read on the forward strand.
ACATGTGTTGCCCAGGGTTGTTGGAATTATTTGGTTAAATATTCTGAGCTTGTCTTAAATAAAGATAAATTAATCTGATTTAAGATATTTTATTGTGATAAAGGTAACACTTCTTGTGTTAGACATGAGATCATCCTGTGTTCTCAGTTGTTCAGACATATGACCAAATGTCACTTCTGTAGCCTTGAAATAAGTTTAGGCCTTAAGAACAAAAAAGTTCTTTGGCAAACTGTGTCCCTTGGGTCTTGCTTCTGGGAGAGGTCATCTTCATAATGTCCATTGTTTTTGCTCCTCAGAGTCAGCTGGTGTTTCTTTGCCAGAACTATTTGGAAAGTTGCTCTGCAGAAAGCTCCTGGCATGTTTGTGAAAGGGGTAGCTTCCTAGACAAAAGTTAGCTTTATCTGTGGAAACGGCTTATCAGATGCAAACTTTTATTCCTTTTTCATTAATCTTGTGGATATACAGAGAATACTGATGACAGATTGGTTGAGATGTTCATTGCACAGCGCTGCTTTCTCTGCTAATGCAGTTTAAAGTTACTAAAGAGACTACATTTTTAAACTGCTTGGAAAGAACTTTCAGATTCTTTCAGGCAAGAGGATTAGGGCAGATTTATTTTCACAGGGTATGCCTGCACAAGTCACAAATCAAAAATATTTTCTCCATGCCTTGATCTACACTTTGTTGGTGGTTTGTTTGGTTTCTTGTTTCAAATCTAGTACTACCACTGAGAAATGGTGCTAATAGATGGAGTGATAAAAGTGAATGATAAAAGCTGTTTTTACTTCCTACCTGCGATGTGTGTTGGCACTTACCTGTAAAAAACCCTAAACACTAACAGAACTGAACTTTGGGAAGTAAAGTGAATAATAGTTTAGGGTTGCTTGTTTTGGGTGTGTGGTCTTGTTTGGTTGGTTTTTTTATAATTCAAGTGTATACAAAGCTCTAGAATTCTGGAAAAGTGTGAGTGGCAGAAAACTGACCAAAATATTCTAAAACATGTATATTAATGGTTTCAATTCACAAGCATATCCCTATGTTGTGACAAGCAGTCTGTCTTTCAGCTGGTTTTTCTTTTGTGTGTGTCTGTGTGTACACTTGCATTTCTATGAGTATATATATTCTGCATTGTAGAATTGGAGTTGTAACAGTACAGCTTTTATTATCCTGCATTGTTTTGTTTTCCTAAGCTTTAAAGATTAATTTATGATGAAAAGTTGCTTTTGCCTGTGATAGTAAGCTCCATACGTTTCTCTTTGTGGGGAGAGAGAGGTGGTAGAAATCTCTTTTTATACAATTCTACATAGAGCATATATACAACCTTGACTTCAGGTAGAAGTAATCACAGAAATTGTCAGAAGTATTGAAAGTGTACGATTTTGTTGAGATATGCCTTGCTGTGGAGATTAGGGCAGGAGAGATTAGAGAGTAAGTTTGTTAAAAATAAATGGAACTTTAACATTTTAGAGACTGAGCATGAGTATGTAATAATCTTTATGTTCATCATATGTTAAAAAATATTTAAGAAAATATAGTGCTAAAGAAATTATTATTGACATTTCCTATCATCACTGCATTACACATAAAATTAATTATCATGACAAATGACGGATGCTTTTTGATGTGATACATTTATGTTTTAGACTGGAAATTTTTTCTGGACTAGAAAATATCTTTCCACACAGCGCATTAATTTTCTGGTTGTTAATGTAAAGAACATTAATGTTAGGGGAAAAAAATCACTAATGTTAGGAAAAATATGTGTAAAATATCTAACTTAATTAAATTAACAGAACCAAAGGGCGAATTTCCAGAAAAAACAGATATGTGAAGTGCTGCTTTAGTGCTGTGCAGAGCTAAGCCAAAATGGAGGGAAAAAAAATCTCATACTCTGTCTATGGAGCTGGGTAAGAGTAAGAACAGGGAAGGCATGTATTCCACACAGCTATTCTACTCTGAAATACCTTCCCAGCTTTGACTTTGTGTGGGAGTCAGATTTCTGAAGTCAAGAGGGTGATCTGAACAACTGAAAAATCTAATTAGCTGCCACTAGTGTCTAAAAGTTTATAGTAAAAACTTCCATTATCTTTGAAAACTGTGCCTATTCCAGTATTCCAGATCTGGAGATAGAGCTATCATCATTCTTAGGTGTCCAGCTTCCAGCAAAGGCTGTTTAGAAATCATGGCTGGACATTTGGGCTACTTCATTCTTCCAGAAATATAAACCAGAAGGAATTAAGTGAGCACATTTGATGCAAGGAGACAGTAGGGTGCTAAGCCCAAACCACAGCTCTTTTTTCTTTGCCAGGTTTCAGAAACAATACTTTTATCCAGGTGCTTAAGGCATTCTCCTAGAAAGGAGGATCTCCTGGAAGGATGGATCTGAGTAGATGGGGGATTTCTGATCAGTGACTCCTTGTTTCCTGATAGTGCATCGGTGCTTAGATGTTATGTGAGATACAGGCAATAGCGTAAAATAATCCAATTGTCTGAACACAGGCAATGTGCCTGAAAAAACTAAACGTTGAAAATGTTTAACGTACTTGGAGGTGCTTTCTTCTAGTGTAGCTTGGGTATCTAAAAAGATAAAAGAGGTGCAATTTCAGAAACATTTTTTTTGCACATTTCATTTTGGGAGTTGAAGGTATTTCCTCTGCTCAGGTTACTGAGCGCTGTGAATACTATTTTTCTATACTTAAAGCTGTACACACAGTGTCTAGACAATTAAGGTATCTGCTGGAGCCTGTGAGTTCAATCTCTACAACCAGCCATCTATTTTCTTGTGCTATGTCCTTTAGTGCATGTCTTTTTATTTTGTATGACCCTTGGATACACTCTAAGAAGAGCAGTTAAAAACTGATGCAGTTAATTCAGTGAGGCACATTTGTTATTTTTGATAGTTCTGTACACAGAGAATATAATATTCCATTTTTCAGTTACATAAAAAATTCATGTAAACATTCTGAAAGCAGCCCTATCTTTGATTCCTAATGAGTGTATCTTTAATGGAAAAGAAATACAACCAAAGGAAAAAACCCCCAAACTTTTAAAAGGTTTTCAGTGCACAGTATATTACAGTATGAGCAGTGCATGTGTAAAGAGAACTTTCCAGGTGCAATTTGCATGCACAGTCATATAGAACTGTGCTGCTTGTCACATTGCTGTTAATGATATTCATTAATCTGTAAAATTGTTTCATTATCATCCATCAAAACTCTTCTTGTAACTTCTTGTCAAATACCTACCTAAACAGGTACCAGCAGTAGTAATGCTAAAATTTGTGCCTCTATTTTTCTGTATTATTTTCTTGTCTGCTGTTGTAAGCCTCTTGGAGATACCAGTCTTAATCAGCAGACAGAAAGTGTGAAGCTGTTGATGTTCTCACTTGTAGATGAGAAATTGAAAAGCCTCATTAAATGGTGAAAGATTGAAGACTGAATTGATTAGGGTGAAATGTAAGAGAAAGTGCAAATGTCAAAAGAAGCATTTTTACGCTTATCCATAGAAGAGTGCATGAAAAACCCTGGCTGACCTAGACAATAATTGCCAAGCAAAAATTAATCTGAATTCTGTAAAAGGCAAATTTGTCATTAGTCTGTATCAGATGAAGTATTCCTGAAATAGCTAGAAATAAAAGAGTGCCATTTTACAAAACAGTGGAAAGATCTATTGTAAAATTTTCTATTCTGAAATTATATATTATAATATCTTATTATTTATTATAGTGTTATTGTTATATATATTATTATATATTTTTGATTATATGAATGTAATACATGCAGCTAAGGAGTAGGATTTTGATTTATTTGATGTACACAAGTTTAAAGGAGTTGTGACACATCCCTCTATGTTAAGTACACCAGGGGGTAAACACTGGAGGAAGAAGAGTTACTTAAGATAAACAATAGTTTTGTTTTTTTCCATTAAAGTTTTAGTGCCCTGGAGTAGATACCAGCTGGAACTTGCTTAAAGAAGAATCACATGACAGAATTGGCCATATTGGACTTTCTTGCCGAAGTCTGGCTGTATGTTGCTGACTGGGCAACACAGAGCAAGAAACAAAGGAAAAGACCTAAAATTCAGAGAAAATATTGGTTCTAGTAAAGGATTAGACAGAAACTAATTACTGTAGGAGTAATCATACCTAGCTTTCATAGGTTCAATGACTAAGTTGCAAGAAGAGTTTGAACTTTTAGGGAAGGAACTTCCACCTGAGCACGAGTTCAAAGACAGCGGAATGCAATTTGAGTGCTTATCTTTTAAATGCTTAAGCTACTGCAAAATTATTAGCTATGATTGTACTCCCTTACTTCAGCCCTTGTAATGTGATTTTGTGTTCGTTTTGAGGAAAATAGCCTCCAAATATCTAACCAGAAAATGAATTCTGCACCAATCTATCTTGCTCAGTATTCGTACTCCAACGGTCACCACTAGCAGATGCTTGGAGAAGAGTAAGAATAGGATTAGCCCATATGATACTTCCTAACATTCTTTCAGCTTCTGAGTATTTTCATCTTGAAGGTTTTGTAAACTCTTGGTAATTAGTCTGTTTAGGAACCTGCAGTGAACTCTCATAGCTGCTTGTCTGTTCTTCCCTTGACTTTGTCACAGGAACTTGCATTCAGTGTCCCCTGCACAAAGTGCGTGGTGCTGCTGCTTGTTGTTTGAAGTCCAGCTGTATTTGCTTTGAACCTGGCTTCTCTTACTGTTTTGTGCTATCCATCTGTTAGTTTGCTGTTTTGGAAGAAAACATTAATGCCTAATCTTTATGTAAGATGTTTCCACTAAAGTGTGTGAATGTCTCTGTTATAGTAGCTTCAAACTCACATGTTTTGCACACAGAAGCATTCCATGCATTTGATCTTTCCAGGTATGGAGAGAGTTCATACCATAGCTCCTTCTTGCCCTCTTGGAACCTTTTCCACTCTCTATTGAGAGGAGCAGGCAGAAGCTTCATGCAATATTTAAAGTATGGAACAAGAGTAATTTTAGAGGATTATATAGATTTTTTTTTTTTCTGTTTGATACTCTTTTTCTCTCTTAATATTCCCTAATTTTTGAATGCTTCTTGAGTTTTCTAATTTGATTTTTTTGTATGGCCAAGCACCAAACTGATGCTTTCATGGAATTATCTCTTCTGCTCCTTAATGTTACTACTTAGAGCTTCTTGTTTTATATATGAAGCCAGGATTAGTTTTCCATACATGTATCATTTTACATAAATCTAAATTGTATTTCACCATTGTTTTATTGCCTGGTGCCTCAGACTGATAAGCATTTTTGGTGGTCTTTAAGGCGCTCCTACACTTTGTAGTAGATACCATCAGTAGATTTTCTCTCTGAAGAACTTCCATCCCTTTCTCCTTCTCCTTTGCAATGTTATTTATGAATGTGTTAAACAGAACAGTTCCCAGTACAGCCCCCCCTTTGCAAGTGACTTTCCTCCATCGTGAGAGCCGAGTCTGAACTCTGGTCTTCTGATCCCTCTGTTTTAATCAGTTCTTTTTCCACTACCTTTGCTTTATGTCTCAGCAGCTTACTTTGCTGAAAAACCTTTTGTGAGGAATTTTGTTTACAGCCTTTTTTAAAAAGTGAATAGGCTGCATGAGCCACGTCATCCTTGTGCATGAGTGTAACCCCTGCAAAGAACGTCAGCTCTAGTGAGCCTTGCATTTACAGAAGCTGTATTGGCTCCTCACTGATGGATTGTATTTAGTGAAGTGTTCGCTAATTCTGTTCTTTATGATACATTCTATTATTAAATCTCATCTTACCTAAATGTACTCCCCAGAAATTCCTTGTTGCTCAAGCTTGGCCCTGCGTTTGTCAGCTCCAGTGTTTAGGTACCAAAGAAGTTGTTTCAAGTTGGCTGTTCCATCCTGTATTTCAATAGAACCCTTGCACGGATGCCACGGTGCCTGGGAGATATGTGAATTTTTGTGTTTGTACCATAGTTTGTTCCAAAGTTACTTTCACTTTTAGACCTCTGCTTATTGATTTAATGATTTAGTCAATGTTTTAGTTGTTATTTCAGCAGTTTACACTTTACTGTGTACCAGCATTTGCTTTATTAAGTGTGTTCTCTGGCATTGCACTTCTGATATGATATCCTTCAGTAGTCTCTGCTTCTGCCTAGAACATTTCAATTGTTTTAGGAGCCCCTTCTGGCTTTTTGACAGCCGTCCTCAGTTTTACATAACTTTCACTTTCTGAAAGTGTTACTTCAGGAAATAACCTTTCTGTTCCCAGGAGTCGCTACTGAGGCTAGTTCTGTTCAATGTTTTTATTGAAGATCTGGACAAGGCCCTCTCAAGTCAGTTTGAAAATGACCCCAACTTGGGCATGAGTGTTGATTTGCTGGAGGGCAGGAAGGCTCTACAGTAGGATCTGGACAAACTGGATATAGAGGCTGAGGTCAATTGTACAAGGTTCCACAAGGTGAAGTGCTGACTCCTGCCCTTGGGTCACAGCACCACAGGCTGGGGCAGAGCGGCTGGAAAGCTGCCCAGTGGAAGAGGACCTAGGGGTGCTGGTCAGCAGGAGCTGAACATGAGCCAGCTCTGCCCAGATGACCACTCTGGCCTGTATTAGAAATAGTGTGGCTGGCAGGACCAGGGCAGTGGTTGGCTGCCTGTATTCAGCACTGGTGAGGTCACGTGCCAGTGGTTGCTTGTTTTGTCGTGCTAACCATGAAACAACCGCTGATCTGCAGACCTAAAAAATTTTTTTTTTCCATCTACATAATTGTTTAATGCAGTTGAATGCTCTGCCATTGCTACACCTCTGATGTCTGTTAGCAAGTGATGCTTCTGTTGTAATTGGTGTCACTATCATGGTTGGCAGGTAGCAATATGCAGCAAAACCTTTAGGTCCTGTCTAAAATTTCAATCCAGCTTGTTTGCTAGTCACTGAAATGCTAGTTTGTTGCTTAGATTTGACTTCAAACTCTCTATTACATAATTCTGTTATCACTGTTTGTATATTTTTTGTTCCCAGGCTTCCTTTCACAAAGTTTCCGATATGCCTGGTATATTAATGTTTTTATTTAGGACAAGAAATTGATGTAAAATGGTCCATTGAGTTTTCAATTCCTGTTCTAATGCTGAAAATATAAATAATGTATTCTGAATTATTAATGCATCCATAAATATTGAAACGCAGTCATTAATAATTTGATAAAATTAAGCATTTAAAACACAGTTTAAAATGTAATTGTATATAAAATAAAAGAAAAGAAAAAAATGGCAAGAAATACAAGATTATATGTCTTCAGTGTTATGCGCTGGAAGTGTGAGTTGTATAGTGCATGCTGTTAATGTAGAAACCCTGGTAATGTAGAAATATGCAAATGTGTACTTTTTCCAGCTCTTCTGTTGAGAGCCCAGAATAGTAAAATGGAAAAAATAGCTGCACAGATCAGCCAGAATAGTAACATTAGAATAATATACTTGACAGGACATTTTTGTTTTAAATGTTAAAATGTTTAAATTTTACCTTAATTAGGAAAAAAAACCCTCCAAAAAACAATCAAGTCGCATAATAAGCATTTCTTCCTTCCGATCTCTAGTACTGTGTCCAGTGCCAGTAGGTCAGGATTCCACAGTTATTTGAGATTTGACCTCTAAAACTAAATGAGATTTTCAGGGCAGGAGTTGTGTAATTCCCCATCTAGCACTAAATAGCATCTCAACATGATACTGCAGTAAAAATAATAATAAGCACAAAAAGAGAACCTTCCCCATTTTCAACATTGCTTCTTTACCCTTTGTTCTGTGTGCTCTACTAGGAGAACCTGCTCAAATAATTAGACCTTCTTTGGATTAATATTATCCAATTTTAACACCCTGAACACTTTAGAATTATCCTAGAAGGATTTGTAGAGTGTGGTCTCTACCTATACAGACTTAGCACATGGTGTTTTGAAGCAGTTAGCCCATGCATGAACTAGGGATGCCTTGTGAAAGTTCTTTAATCCATGCCTCAGAAGACTTTTCAGCTGATCTGTGGAATTTACTGAATACTTAAGATTAACCATCCTCTTTTCAGTGAACAAGCTCTAGGAAGCTTGTAGTTTAAATAATGAGAATAACATAAGTACTCTGTGTTCCCTCCCCCACCCACTAAGTTCTTCATTTGAAATTCAGCCAGCACTCCCTAGCTCTATGATAAAGTCCCCCTGTTTCCTTTATATTTTTGTATTGTCACTTTCTAATTGTCTTATTTTATACATACTTCCATTAACACGTGAGTTAATCTGTAGTACAGAGGAGTAAGCAGTAACTTCATGTTTAATTTGGATAGCATCTCTAAAGAGTGTCTCATAATACTAAAAGAAGTATCAGGCTTTCTTAACACATAGTACATACCAAACCAGAGATGATAATTTCAAACTTGTTGAATACTGAATATAATGTTAACTTCTTCTTTTCATTAAGAAAATGTAAGTGAATAATCCAGTAGCATTAACAGTGAAGAATTTGATTTCTGTGTGTACAATATTTGTAACAATTGGAATTTGCCTCACAGGTCGTAGACATTTACTGTCAGCTCAGTACATCAGCAGACACCACTGACAGCTTAAGATAAATTTGCCACAGCTTGTGTGATTGAAGCTTTGAATCAGGCACAAAACCACGGCACATTTTTTAGGGATTAGGTAATTTCCTTAGATGAACTATTTTTGTTGCGATAACTCTCCCCTCGCCCCCCACCACACATCCATCTTTTCTCCTGTGTTTCCACAGTATTTTTTATTTAGGGCAATAATATTTATTCACAGGTATAATGAAATATACTTGTTCTCAAGTATGCAGATGACCTGTAGATTTTGTGAAATGTTGCAACAGCTTTCTTTGGGAAAGTTTGCCGGACTTTTTAAGACACCTGGGGAGGTTTCTAAGGATGGGTTAACTGAACATTTGCCAGTAATAGCTTGAGCACGATTGATCCTCCCTTGTAGTGGAAGAATGGGCTGTAGATGACCTGAAACTTTCCCTGCTTTAACTCACGTCTATGATTCTTCAAGTATTTTAAAGCTCTCACAGGAGCACTCATGATTTGCTCATTGTGGGTCCTTGCAGTTTTCAGTCCCCTGAGCATGGATGTGTTCAACACAGAGGCAGATCTTGTTGAGTGGCCTCTGCAGGGTAGCAGGCTGAAGGGAGGAGTGGCAGAAGTTGCCTTTGTTGCTGCCTCTTTTCCCCTCAGAAAGTCGGGAGGGGTTAGGAAAGCAAACAGGGATTCAAAATGTGCTCTGTTGAGCACGGCTGCTTAAAGACTTGAGCTGTCAAGTTGGGGTCTCTCCAAAGTGACTTAAACCAGCAAGAAATTCTGCCAGCTGTCCCTAGGCAATTCTTCCTTGAGAAGTTCTGGCAGAGCTCCTTGTGGATTTTTTGCACAGAAGTGCAGAGTGGAGTGACTTTGTCTTGGAGAAAATGTCAGGGCTTCCTGAAGTGAAGGTGGAGTCTCTGGATAAGTGTGCTTTCATGCCGAGGAACTCACCCTGTGGAGCCATTTCAGCAGGCTTCACGCCTGATGTCCAGGGGTGCCCACCATCACATATTCAGTACTATTTCAGTGATCCTGACCAGAAGCTGAAAGGAGATTTTTTTTAGAACTGATGTTCTCATCTTCAGTTATTTTTAGAAAAACAGGTGACCTTCAAGAAGGTTGGAAGTAGCAGTGAAGAAACTGAGGCCCCTTGAAGACAAAAAATATCAGTCTCTTGCAGGCTTCTGAGAAGTGTGGGGACTTTTTTCTGCTCATTCAATATTGGCTATTAGAAAAACACTATGGTAATTGAAAACTATTTAAATGAAGCATTCTTAGCAAAGCACCTTCACATTGAAATTATCTACTCTTGTATTGAGAAAAGCCTGTTCCAAAACCTTTTTTTTTTTTTTTTTTTTTTCCCAATTTAACTGTTACTATTGTTATATTGACTAGGTCTACAAGGAAAAAGGCTCTCCTCATCCTCAACAGTTTTGCTCCAAATGTTGCATAATCATTTGATTATTTTGTTTAATTAGGTGACAAGATGCTACTCTTTCTTTAATAGGCAGTAATATTTTTGAGTGATATCAGTAGTGGGGAATAATTATGTCTAGGTAAACTTGCAGCCTTCATGAGGAGTGTCTGTATGACTACAAGGGCTGGACAATTACTTAAATCCTTTTTATGTGTGGACAAGGTTGTCCAAATATTTATACAATGATAATTTAATGGTATAAGTGTAAAATCTTGTGCAAGGTCACTGTTTGTTACTTTTTTCTTCCTTTTCCCTTATATTAGCAAAATATTATCCCTGTAGTGACACCTGATATAAAATGGGTATTGGAAGAAGATGCTTTAGACTTGTGATGCGGTTTAAATTGTAAGACAGAGGAGTTGTCTTCTTTCTGTTGTTTTTTTTGGGGGGATGAGGTTTTGTTTCGTTTGGGGGGGGTTGTTTTTTTTTTGTTGTTTTCCTTCTGAATAGTTCTTTAGAGGAAAGTAGGTTCAGTGTACGATCAAGATATTAGTTTTGAAACCTCCTTTCTTGTTGCCCTAATACTTAGATTAGTGTGCCATTCCCTCCCCCTGGCTCATGTACATTGGAATGATCATCTCAACACTCATAGAACAACTCCAAGCACGTAGGAGTTGCCGTGCAAGATCAATCTTAGTTCATCTAAACATGTACATGGCAATGATCATCTGAGTTCTTGTAGAACTCCCAGCATGTAGGAGTTGCCATGTGAGTTAAATATAAATTACCAATGCTGGTAATTTTGTTAGCCTTTTTAGTTTGGGTTCAGCAGTGAGTTCTGGTAGTATTTTTCACCACAGGAGAATCTAGGTCCTTGGGAAGACCACCAAAATGAGGTTATGGATTATAAAAACAGATAAAGTTGCTGTGGTTTTTCCGATGTGCAGAAATTGTATTATGCCAATCCAAGTTAGGTTTTCTTTTTTAAATCTTTTCTTTGGGACCTTTCATTGCAGCAGTATATAAATATAAAACTGTGTTCTCTTAGTGAATAAACATCAGCCTCAGTTTTGTCACCAATGTGGTATTCTCTCCTGTTTACTGATGCAGAGCCTCTCCAGACTATTAGTAGGAACTCATTATCTACTCTATTACGTGCATAGCCATGTCTCTTGTAGCATTGATCTGCAAGTAATATAAATGACATTTGGGGGCTGCTTTAGCTTTTATTTGTTGCATTCAGAAGCATTAATTTATTTCAGATTGCATCAAAGGTAGTATTTTTTTAAAGCAAGCTTTTTAGTTTCCTACTTGGCTATTTTCTGGTCTTTTGATAAAGGTTTTGATTAAAGATCTTGCAGAATAACCAAGAATCACCAAGCAGACTATTATTATTTGATTGCATCTGTCATTGTGCTACATAGGGTAAGGCAAGGATTTTATTTACAATTTTATATTTATAATATTTATTGGGGAAAATAGAAATTTAAGGGGGTTTTAATATTTCAAATTTGTTGCTAAGAATTTTAGTGGTATAAAAATATTCTGTACTATCATTGAGATCAGGATTTTACTACATAGAAATACTATTTTTCTTAATTAATTTTGCTAATTTTTCTTATTAAAAACTGAATTTGTTGGATGAATATTCCCATGACGTTTTCTATGAATCATAGAATCATTTTGTTTCAAAGATCATGGAGTCCAATCAATAGCCTTACACTGCCAGGGCCATCGCTAAACCATGTCCTCAAGTGCCACATTTACATGTCTTTTAAACACCTCCAAGCATGCATCCTCTTCCCAAACACTAAGTGACTCAGGTATTCTGTGCCATGCAGCCCATCATTATGCTGAATCTCATGTTAAATTCCACGTCCCTTCTTTTTCTGGGATGTCTTCGGGTTGTGTGGGTTCCTGACTGGTGTTTCAGTGTACTAATTCTAGACTCCAGGACAGTTTTCTCATCTGTAAGTTCATAAAATAACCTGAATCAATATCCAAAGAACACTTCCTGACGTGAAACAAAGTTCACATTTTAATCAAAGTATTCTCAACTTCCTTGACTACACAACTTGTCCTTCCCTCAGAGAAGTATGTTTCCTTGTTTTAATGAACTTAAATTCAGTTAAAATATGTTGTATTTACGTAAAAACAGGAAAGACAATAAAGCATAAAAGTACAGTTGGAGAGACAGAATTTTTCAAGGGAAGTGGTCAGTGAAGAACACTCCTAAAATGGGAAAAAATTAATATTAATTATTAATCTAGAATGGAACTGACATATTGTCTTTTGTCATCTAGGGAGTGAATTGTACTTAATGTTAGGGTCAAGGCTGTGATTAGATTTAAGGTGGAGCTTGATTCGTTTAGTTCATAAATAGGATTGTACAGCATTGTTTTAGGATTAGATTTGTGGTTTAAGCATTACATATCCTACCCAAAACATATACATCACAGATAGTAAAATCTCTTTGTTTTCCAAGACTGCTTAATGCTTTGTTTATAAATATATTAAGCTCCTCCCTGCCTATTTGAGACGTTTAACTTATGTCACCCACACATGCTTAGAGGTACTTAATTTGTCTAGGTATGTGGTTGGCCTCCTGAATTCTCTGTTATTCCCAGGAGAAGCTTGAAATGATGAGCTGGGGATTAGACTATGACCAATTTCATCTCATCTGAGAGTGGTCATTACTGTCTCTGACTGAGAACATTTGGTTGGTTATGCCATATAAGAACACTGAAAAAATATGGGTACAACACTCAAGATAAGTGATTTAAACATGTCTTCCCCTTTTTGGGGGAGAAAGGGCTAAGTACTAGAGAAAAAAATGGAAAAATGCCTTTCAAGTGACCAAGGCATTAAACTGTAAGGACACATATCTAATTTTCTATTCAATTATTCTGAAAATTTTAAATTAATGAATATATATAAATATATTCACATATATACATGTTTTAAGTGCATAATTATTTTCTGGGATTGAGATATGGAAACTAAGTTCTTCCACTTGCAGCTAATACCCGAGTGTCAGGATAAGATTTGACTTCCTTGTTTGCTTGCTTGGTTTCAAGTGCCTTCACACAAAAATGCTCTGTGGCTTAATGCTTTTGATTACTGCAGTAAGGGAGGGAGGCATGAATTAATTCCTCTTAATCTGGTGTCCATCCTTTAATCAGTCTTTCCATTTCTTGAGTGAGTTCTTCAAACATCAGGCTGTTGTTCAGGAAGCAAGAATCCTCCTACCTTTGGTGCCTGTGTTCAAAGAGAGTAGATAGAGTTAACCTGAAGCACATGGAGGCCTTTTTGTTTTCCTGTTTGTTCCATATGTCCTTGGTTAAAAAAAGAGAAAAAAATTAATTAAATGGATGGCTCTTTTTAGGCACTTGCTATTTCTGGGCATTTTGTGGAAATTCCAGCAAGAGCTGGCTATGGTGATTTCCAGCTGCTGTCCTCAGAGGCAGCTGAAGTGGTTATGCTGGTGTCTTCACAGACATTTCCATTTCCTATCTTTTCCTATGCTTGAAACCAGTATTTAGATGACAGCACTAGTATTTGATAAATAGCATTTCATATAGTTCTGGTCTAATACTGTGTCCTAAATTCTCTGAATTTCTACAGGTAGCATATCTTAATTGCAAAAGGAATTACTGAATTTATTGAATTCTTACATTATCTACCTTTGAGGCATCTTTATTACTTGATAATTATATGTACTAGTTCAAGGTCTAATAATTCCGAGCTATCTTTTCAGAGCTCCCTGTAGAGACAGCTAAAGATAATCTCATTTCTACATCCCTATTCTTTCACTATCTGCTCTCTGCTAAATATTTGTTAAGAGAGAAAGAGCTAACTTTATTAACTCCCTTACCAGAGCTGCCCTTTCTCATGGCTGGCTGGGCTAATCTTTTTGCTGTATTGTATCAAAAATAAACAGATTTACCTTCTTTTCCTGTATGTGGTCCCTCGATTCCCTTGAAGGAGCCAACAGAGATCAGTGTTGTCAGTGTTTCCCTTATCACAGAAGGTGCTATGATAGTCACATGTAATGGGCCTGAGGATGTTTTCCCTGCAGACTGAGAACACCTTCTTTTCCTTGATAAATGTATACCTGCAGGTTCTTTGCTCATAGTGACTTAATCCTGTTGATGCCATAAGCCATGAAGTACCTTTACTGTCTCTCTATTAAGAAGTCTGATGTAAGGTGAACAAATGCACAACTGAAAACACTCTTCTGACCCAGTGAAATTCCCTCGAAAAGCTTCCAAATGGGACTAGTTTCTCTCTGCTTGAAACTGAGATGGCATCTCCAGTTTGCAGACTGTAGTTTTCATTTGCATGGATTTTGTATTTCCAAACCCAAATCCTAAAGTACAAGGGTGTGTGAATTTCAAAATGTTCTTCTTTCATGTTTGTGCCTTCAGTTATTTAAACTGGTAGCTTTAAATAATGACTGTTTGATGCGTAGCGCAAAACAAACCTAAAAATTTTAAAAATCAAGTGTCCAAACCTGGAGTCAAGAAAAGGAGGTGAATGCAGTCATTCTTTGTCTGTTTGTCTGATTCCTATTTTATCTCAATATTTTTCAAATTTAAGAGAAACTTCATAGGGAACAGATATTTGAAATGTTGCTGAGCACCTGTACATATTGTTAAAATGTATGTCTTTGCAAATGTTACAAGCAATGGAAAGGTGACAGTGTTGGTTTACATGTAAATAGCTAGAGGAAACCAGAGAGGGAAGGCATTCTACAGATATCCCAATTATGGGAACAGCTTTAGTTAAAGCTCACAATCAACCATGACATGAAAGCCTTCAGAGTACTAGCTTCAATTTGTTCTAATCTTCACAAAAAATTAGTTTTCTCACCAATGCTTATTCATGTAATGGCAAAAATACTTCTCAAATTCAGACATGGACAGTGAAAATAAATGCTGGCTATAATTACCTTGAGTATTTAAATTTAGGGGAAAATACTTATGTAAATATGAGGACTTTAAATGCTGCTTACAGAATTACAAAGAAATATAATTTCATCTGGAAAATAAGTTTTTCCTTATGAGATATTTTAAGATGTTTAAATTATGTCTTGCAGAAACTATGGAATATTAAAATTAATTTATTAAAATGCAGCACATTTAAAAACCTTCATGCATGTAATCCCTACTTGCTACATGAGTTTGCTAAATGTATGCTGATTCTTTTATGTAATCCTTCATTGGTGTTATGACAGAAGAGCAAATAGCTCACATTTCTTCTTAATAAATATTGGCATAACTAGTTTCCTTGATTTTGTGTAAAAATTTGTTTATTCACAGGAAGTCATGTAAATCAGACTAATAGAAAAAAACCTTCCAAATGCAAGTTCTAAGTGTTGTCCTGTAAAGGATCTAATTTCATTCTAGAATAGCTACTTAAAAGACCATGAGTTTGAGAGTCTGGAACTCAGACCTCAACCTTCAAAGGACATCCAAAGAAGAAACTTAACTGGGGGAAGAAAGAATATGTAAGATTGAATTTATGCAGTTGCAGATTTAGAGTAGGCAATAGAAACAAATTATATCATAATTAAAAGTATTCACAAAACATAAGATTATTTGTACTGGAGAGGATCTCTAAAGATAACCTAGTTCCACACCTTCCCCTAGGCCATGTTTCTTGGAGCTACATCCAGCCTGCTCTTGAACACTTCCAGGAACAGGGCATCCACAGCTTCTCTAGGGAGCCTCTCCCAGTGCCTCATCACCCTCACAGTGAAGAATTTCTTCCTGATGTCTAATCTAAACATTAAATATCTATTTAACTATAACTCTTTCAGTTTAGAGCCATTCTCCCTTCTCCTATCACTGTGCCCATGTAAAAGGTCCCTCTCCAGCTCTCTTGTAGTCCCCTTTAGGTACCAGAAGGTCTCCCTTGAGCTGTCTCTCCTCCACAATGAGCAACCCCAACTCAGCCTGTCTCCATAGGAGAGGTGCTCCAGCCCTCTGATCCACCTCTGTGGTCCTCATCTGGACCACTCAACTTTTTTTCTGCTAAATAAGAACAGAAATTTATAACTTAGTAGAATTGCTAGCACAGAAAGGGTGTGACATCTATAAATACCTGAATGTTACAAATGATGAGAAATAAAAAATAAAGTGTGTAATCTGAGAGTATAGGCAAACAAAGAAGGGAAGAGGGAGAACTGACACATTTTTGTGTGTGATACGTAGTTGGTTGTAAGAGGTTACCCAAGAAATTACTGGAAATACCCTATTTAAAATGACAATATTTGAATGGAAAAATTATTGTCCCAAACAGCACTTCACTGCCTAGAAAACAGGTGCCTTTGAGTCCTCCAGTCTTTACTTAGCAAGTCTTTAACTCACTTCAGTGGGGAGTTTTGTTGTTACACCGAGTCAAGGAGGTAATGATCTGTTTCTAGCCTGCTACAGTATAAATCATTATTAAAATCATTATTTTAAAATCATGATTTATTTTTATATTTTATATATTATGATAATATAAATTATTATTAAATCATCATCAGTGTTTCTGGACTGTGGAATGTTTAATAACATTTCACTTCAAAAGTAAAAAACTTCTCTGTAGATGTTAATACCGTTTTTCTGCAGCATGACTCTTCAAACATGTTATGTTAAATGGCAGTAGACAGGGAAAAATGTTTCTCTGTATTGACATTTTTGCAACAAATCCTCTTCTCAGGAAATTAATTGTTCACAAGAGGGGGAATCCATCTACAAAGAAGCTCAGCTAGTAGTAATAAGATGATTATTACACATCTTTATATCCCGCTTGATAGTTGGTTATCTTAATTCTTTCTTTAAAACTGTGAAAAAAGAAAATCAAACCCAATAATCTGTCATTTGTGGGTTTGGTATCTAAGCATAAAATGTGTTTTGGCACTTGGTGTCATAGCATAAAGCGCAGGGAAGATTTTGATGCTAAATACATGACTCCTTCATGGCTCTTGCCGTGCTAACATCACTTCTTCAAATCTCTAATAATGTTTTGAGGCACGAAAAGCTGCCAATAGTCATTGTTGACACCTGTTACTTTGTTTAGTAAGGGAGTACTAGTTAATATCATGTGTATCGCTGCTGGATTAGTATACAGGAACTGTGTAAGTAGCTCCTGCCTTGTGTGGTGTTTCTTAGCCACTGCCCTCTGTACATTGGTCTAATTACTCCTGTAGATTCCCTACATCATCTATTTTTTGAACAATATGCAATTTCTTTCTCAGCTTCATCAGTAAGATCAACACAATGCCAAGATTCTTGTATTTCCCTTCCTTCCTTTCCTCACCAACGTACAGCAACTCATTTCTTTCATTTTTGGCCCATCATAATGTAATATTTACCCGTTGTAGCTTGGCACCAGAGGAATAATTCCTAATCACTTTGCCTTCAGGGGGTTCTCCGCTTGTGCCTGGGGAAAAGGGGCGGTTTGGTCAGCGCGGGGGAGCGTGTCTGTGTTTCCTTTGTAAGGACAGCCCTGTTGTTAGGGCAGGACACTGTGCGTTGAATTCTAATGCCTGGGTGCGAGAGCCAGCCTGTTTGGAAGGGCAGCGTGGGAGGTGTTGGCTGCGATCCGCAGAGCCCCAGCGCGGGGGCTCCCTCGGAGCGAGGAGCTCTGGAAGCGCTCCCGACCCTGCCGATGGGGAACGCGGCCGTTCAGCGCCGTAGCCAGGGCGAAACACCTCAGCCCCCCAGTAGCTACCCGGCTGCTTTGCTCGGCAGCCAGGAAGTTCAGGTACCTCTTCTTGAAATATTTATAATTTGCTGCCACAAAATATTGTCCATTCGGGAGCAGGTTGTTGTAGCCGTGCAACAGAAGTTTATTGGCGTTGGTTTTTACGTGCATTTGGAAGATTTTGCGAGACGGTTTAAAATTCACAAATGCTCGTAGTAAGGCTTTTCCTGGATTGGCAAAGGACTGTGTAACAAAGGTAACTGTTAATGTACAGAATATTTCTTTTCAAGGGAAATTGTAGAAAATTTTCAAAGTCTGTTATGATAAGATATACTTAAACCACAAAAAAGGTACCTTTAGTCCTGGTACTAAGGTTTTGATTTTAAATTAACGCTGGATTAGTTATCTGTCTCTGTCAAGACTATAATAAAGAGCTTTTGTTGCAATCCATCATAGGGCTTTTGTGTTACACGCTATACATAGAAACTGTTAACAGGAAGACTAGATTAATGCAGAGAGAAAAAATGTCATCAGATAAAACATAGGTCTCAAAAAGCAATTTCAAGTTCCATACTATGTTATGCATTAATACATTTTAGCCTTTGGGGAAAAGAGGAAAACTTGTAATCAAAAATTAATTTAAGCATTCTTGGCTGTATCTAAATTAGAACCCAGGATACTTCCAAAATTGTTATTAATCAAATGACCTGACAGGAGCTCACTAGGAGAAAATTAATGAGTACAGGCTATTCTGAATAATATTTAGTAATGCCACTACAAAATTTTGCAGCTCTTTTTCTAGTCTCACATATAATAATTCCAAATATTTCTGTTTTGACGTAGCCATATAGGTCTGTATGTGTACGTTATGCAAATGAGTTGTGCATATGCTTTATATTTTTAAAATTAGCTTCATCAGGAAGCTTAATAGAAATACAAGTGCAAGAAGTCACTATTTTTTCTTGATTAATATCTTGACAATGAAGTGAGATGTGGTTCCATAGGACTTAAATATTACTCCATAATATATGGACACATTTGTTGTGGGTGTTTTTTTTTTTTCTTCCTTGTAAACTATTATTGCAATTTGTGCCTGTTTGGGTATAATGATTCTCATTTTTTTTCTGTGAACTATTCACAGGATTGATTTTGTAAGTCTTCTCTGTAATTTAGTGCTGTATTGGAAGGAAAGAAATTGGTGGTTAGTATCTTGTGCCTTTAGGACTTGGATTTTAAGAGTGCAATTCTTTTCTATCCAGTTTCTGATTATTTACTGTTTTGTAAATTTGAAATATGACAGGTCATGAAGGGTTTGGTTCATCATACATGTAACAAAAGTTTTAGTTTTGGAATACTAAGAAGTGGCATTACTGGGAAAACCAAGCCTAAATACCAACTGATTCACATCTAACATCTGGAAATCCGTAGTAGTGGGTTTTTTTTGTTGTTGTTTTTGGGTTTTTTTGTTTGTTTGTTTGTTTTTTTGTTTTTTTTTTTTTAATAGATCTATGAGAGGGTTTTTTTTTAACCAGAAATTTTAGTCTTTGTGTGTTCTGTGTTTTTTATGTAATATGTATTTTGTAAGTAAACTGTTTTACAAAAAAAAAAAATTTAATTTTCCTTTTTCTCTTTTTGCTTAACATACTTATATGTGAAGGAAATTTGTAAGTCTAAATGTTTCTTGCTGTAGACATGTTAAGCAGTGTCATGTCTAACTTCATTGAATTTTGTCTGTAAGCCAGAAGCATAACTGGCTTCATGCCTTATTGCCCCCAGCAGTCCTGCTGTTCAGAATAGGTAGTTTTGAACCTGATTTTTTTTTTTTTTTTTTTTTAATTTTTCCAAGAGCAATTTGATTTAAATAACTTCTTTATTAAGATGAACAGAGATATTTTTACCGTTATTAGCAAGATAAATAGCTGCAGTAATGATGGCTGGAATTTTTTTTTTCTTTTGCTATAGATTTGTTAAAGGTGGCATGAATAACTTTAAAAGACACCACAGTAAGATGGAAGCTGTTGGGAAGGTAGTGGGAAATGATGGAAGTAACATTTGATGGTTAATAAATTGACAAATCAGTAGGTACTTTTTGATATTCTGGGAAATCATAGGTGAAAACAAAGGAAAAAACATCAGTTATTTGAAATCAAGCTGAGTTTAATATTGTAAAAAGAACCTGTCTTGAAAATCCACAGTTAATAAGCTGGTTCACTCTGAATTGTTTGTATTTGAATTCCACTCCATTAACAGGAATTCTGTTTAACAATAGGGATGAGATTTGCAAAATCCACATGCTGTATATTTCACCCTTTTTCATTTTGCACTTCTGTTGGGAAAAAAAAGAAACCAATATTGACCTGAATATTCTCTCCTTGTGTTTAGGATGCCTTAAGTTTTTGCTCTGTACATGTAATCAGAGTGAAATGGGGAGAGGGAGAGGGAGAGGGAGAGGGAGAGGGAGAGGGAGAGGGAGAGGAGAGGAGAGGAGAGGAGAGGAGAGGAGAGGAGAGGAGAGGAGAGGAGAGGAGAGGAGAGGAGAGGAGAGGAGAGGAGAGGAGAGGAGAGGAGAGGAGAGGAGAGGAGAGGTTAAAAAGCAGATTGTAGTCAAGAGTCCAAAGGTAAATGATTTTCCCCAGCAGAGTGGGAAATGATGTACAAGCCCTGAAGGCTGGACTCACAGGGTGGGAAGTGGTTGCTGCCTGGTATGATGTTGCATTTTTGTTACTCAGAGCTCATTGAGTTGACCCAGATTGCAGTTTCACTTGCTGAAAATATGCTGGTGTTTCCTCTCAAACTTGAGATATTCCCTGTAATTATGAACTGATATGTCAACTTTCTCCTCTGAAACGTTGCTGCTGTTTCTGTTAATGAGGTTGTACTTGTATTGCTACTGGGGAGTCGTATTTTGCACCTTTGCCCATCCTGAGAGCTCTGCTGACACTGCAGTGATAGTGGCTATTTAATATTTTCTTGAAAAGCTAATTTATCACAGATAAAGCTCTTAAAAGTCAGCATACAAATTATTAATCACTCAATTTCTTTCCTCACCATTGCCAAAATTGCCTTCACTTTTACAACACTAATTCATGGTAGTCACAAGTTACATAGGGCTTAAAATACAGCACTCTTTTTTTTCCCCACTGTAAAAAATTATTGCCCTTTTTTTCATCTGTTTAGCTGAGTAAATATTAAACTTTTAAATTTTGACAAGGAAGTAGATGTGGCTTTAGTTTGTGTCTGTAATCAAATCCAAATTGATTTTCAAATATTTTTGTTGTGTGCTCTAAAGATGAGTGTGCGGCTGTGTGTGCAGGTGTCCCTACTGGGGGAGAGACTCTAGTCTTGTGATACACATCTGAGAGAAAGTTGGCTGGATAGTACTAGCCGAAAAATAATTTTTTAACACTGTAATTATGCCTTAGAGATTGAGTAGAACTCAAGTCCTACCCGTATTTGTGACTGCTCTCTTTTCTGCTTATCTGATGTGACAGATGTGCTGAGATGATTACAGATTGTTCTACAGGAGGAAAATACTAATTGCCACAGACAATTAATACAATACAGAAGTCAGTCAATATTAAATACAGAATAAATATTACAAATTACTTTAAAATATATTTTATAGTTATATGAGGTAGGTTTTCACAATCTGTTAATTACTGTCTTGCTAATCAAATGCTTCCCTATACAGTGTTATTGAGCTTGAGCCTTCAGTGACCCATTGGCATATTAATCTATCCCTGAATAATCTTGCCTTCAGTTCATATTTAGAGAACATTTTGAGGGACTGTTGTTGTTATTATTTAGGGAACAGTATTTTTTTATATTTATGACTACAAATAAAGAAATATTTTAGTGGTGACTCTGTGGTTTAATTAAAAAAGAAATTATTAACTTCCATTCTATGCTCTCTATAGGCGTTGCACCTTAGGCAGAGCAAACTCTTGTGACCAGTGAGAGGACTCAAGTAAACAGCATGAAGCTGAGTCAGGGGAGGTTTAGATTGGATATCAGGAAAATGTTCTTCACCCAGAGCATGGTTGGGCATTGGAACAAGCTCCCCAAGAAAGTGGTCACAGCACTTAGGACGACACTCTCAGGCACAAGGTGTGATTCTTGGAGTATCCTGTGCAGGGCCAGGAGTTGGACTTGATGGTTGCGATGGATTTCTTCCAGCTCAGGATATTCTATGATTCTATAAATGTATAACAACTTTTTTGAGCAGACAATCTCAAAGTATAGAAGGTCTTAAGAGGCAAGTGATTCATTTTATGCTCGTTCTTAAAGAGCAGTGATGTCAACATCACATTCCAGTAATATATTCCACATTTATTTTCTTTCACATTTATTTTAGTTACAATAAAGTCTTTTTCTAGTTAGTTGCAGTTAGAAAAAAATTTTGAAAGTGAGTTGCAGAAGACTGAGATTTGAGGGAAATGTTCCAAGGAGAAGGTTTTCCATTCTGCTGTGACACGGTTCATAACAGAAAGGATTTCAAAACTAATTTTAACACATTTCTGTTGAATTGCCAATTTAGGATGTCAGTTGTCGTCTTGTCAGTTTTGCGATGTATCCTTTAAGGGATGTTAATTGCCTTTAGAGTTTTGAAATTGTTATGTTGACTCAGCAGTAGGTGGTTGTGACCTACTTTGTTGAAGGACACCACACTGTAGGCGTCTGTTTCTTTTTAAGCTTGTACCTGATCTTGATCTTGCAGTGAGATCTGCAGAAAAACAAGGAACACAAATTCTTTGCACATTTGCCTTTCATAGTAGAGATGTGCATTATAAGAACTTCATATTTGGATTTTCTGCAACTGGTATGATGTCTTGTGATATAATTAAATTTGCCAGGAGAATGAGCTTGGTTTTTTAAGTTACATAGTTCTAATTTTACCAGATTTGTTGACACTTTTAAGGGTTATTTTATTAGCTTATGTATAGCATAGGTGCAGTTAGTACACGATTATGTAAGCAAATATAAAAACTATTATATATTCTATTTGTGTTTCCTAGCGTGGGTGGGGGAAGTGTTAAATTGATTGTTGCATTCGAAACTGTGGTCTGTTCTGCCAGCAGCTGGAATGTGATCAATTAAATGGGGCATATGAAAGGCATTGCTGTTGCACATTGTTAAAGGAAAATTACAAGTAGTAGTGTAATACTGAGGTCTAAAGATATACTCTAGAAATGGCTGGAAATAAATTTGACTCCATCAAAGCAAGGGCATTCAGTGCTGGATTATTAGCATGTTCGAGAAAAAATAATGGATCGATATCTTTCATTAATGCTAAGAGAACCATGACAGTTTTAGTAAGGATGAAATGTAACCTAATCAGAAGTAAACTTCCATTAATAAAAACCATGTGATCATAAAATTTCATTAATCTTCTGAAAATCAAACTGAAGTGTAATTTAATTTCTAGTTAACTAGAAAAACTAGACTGAAGAACTTAAACTGTTGGGCAGGTTTCACCACCTTATTGTTGCGCTTTCATTCCTACTTGTCTCTTTAGAAAACTTGAATCATTACTGCGACTAGTGACGTTTCAGATTTTTCAGAAGCTTCTAGTAAGTCGTGTAACGTTTCTCCACACATCTTTCAATTCTGAAGTAATTCTATGGGAGGGTGTTGAAGGGAAAGCGGTAGCCTGTTTCCTACCCCAGTGTTCCCCAGGACCTTCTCTGGGCAGCAGCAGCCGGGGACGCTGTCCTGCCTGGAGCCAGGGGGACAGGTGCCCTGAGAGCGGGTTTCTGAGCTACTGCCAGTGGTGCTTGAGAGCTATGAGACAGAGAAGAATCTCACTCACCCCTAAGACTCCTAATAGCTGAAGAGGACTGTGCAACATACTCAACAACATATTTTTTTGATAAAAAGTGTGGTCGAATCTCATTAAGGCTGTTCTTCTGAAAATGTTTTAATTAGCTCTCTTTAGTGCTGCTGTTCTGCTAATTTTTTAAAGTAATAGGAACTAATTGAGAAGCAACTCAAGCATTTTACCTAATTCCTGAAAAATCACGTATGACAGCATGATAGTTTAACAAAAAACATTAGGCAGGTGCTGTGTACACACAGTTGTATTCTGTACTCATAGTCGAAGCGCTTGTGAGGGGGATGAGTTTGTGCCAGCCATTGTGCGACTGAAGTAGCAAAGGGTTTTGCAAAGAAGATTAGGGTCCGCTTCTCAAGTGGATTCAGAGTGCTTCAAAGGATGTATAGGAAGTGGGGCAGAAGAGTTTTCAATAGTGGCTCTCCAAAAGACATCGGCATCTCTTTGTAAAGAGAAGTTGCATTTTAAGATCACTATGGAGTAAAGTACTTCCAGTTAACTGAGTGTAAACTAGTGCCGCTTCACTTCAGAAGAGCGGCCTCGGAAGATTTGCATGGAACTGCTGGGAAGAGGAGGGAGTTGTGTCTGAGGATTGCCTTGCCTTCCTGGGTTCTGAGCTGGGAAGCGGAGGAGCTGAGGGGAGGGAGACCTGTGTGACAGGAGGAGAGCTCTGAACCTCTGAGGAGGTGTCATGTAACCTCTCAACCAAGGGATCCTCTTATGCACTGACAAGCTGCTTCTCTCTTCTGCCTGGCTGGGCTTATGAACACTTTCCAGGGCTTACTTGGGAGTGACATGGTAACAGGATTTCATTTCAAAGCAGTGAATTTTTCCTTTGCTGCCCCAGTGGCTTGGGTAATGCATGGTTTGGGAGCTGGGGCTGGGGGGGGAGTGTGTGTGTGGGTTTTTTTGCGTTTTGCCTAAAGGATATAATA
This sequence comes from Hirundo rustica, assembly GCF_015227805.2. Lineage (NCBI taxonomy): Eukaryota > Metazoa > Chordata > Aves > Passeriformes > Hirundinidae > Hirundo > Hirundo rustica. The sequence continues at coordinate 70,135,251 of NC_053452.1, forward strand.
GATTGTAACATTGTCTTTTTTGTTTCTTCCTCTATCACAGCTCTAAAGCTATATAATAAACATAGCGATTTCAGGGGTTTTTTTCAGCTTTCTTGTTATGAACTGCGTTAGGAAAAACATCTTTTATAGGAGTGAAGAAATTGTGTGAGTACAGTAGAGTTCCGTTTGCTGTTGCACACCTGTTATCCCTGTGTTGGGATCACTAGTTACAACTGGGAAGGAATCGTCAAGACTTTCTAGTGGTTGCAACAAACCGCAAAGAATATGAGGTCCGTAGTGGACAAATTACCAGCAGGTACTTTTGTTGTATAGAGCATCCTGTGGCAAATAGTTTCAGAATTTATTAAACATTGTGTGAAATGCCTTTTCCTTTGTTTTAAGCATGTTTAAGTGGTATTTTCCTTTGTTGCCTCCCTTGTTTTGTTTCTGTGGGGATCTGGTTAATATCCTCTCATCAGGCTTTGCATAGTTTTCAAACGTTAGGCATATTTTTGAAGGTGTCAGTTATATCTTCCGTTGTTTGTTCCCCTTCCAAGTTCATTCCTCTTTGTAAACTCCACCTTTTAGCATACTTACTGCTCCTAGTGCTACCTTTTCTTGTTATACCATGTGTTTGTGTAGGACAGCCACAACAGCATTATTCAGATATCAGAAAATGTTGAATGTGTGATTTTTTTTCAGTAAAAATGTTTGTTTTTATACTTTTTTGGACCATCTTTAAAAGACTTGTGTACTTGGTATTTATGCAACTCTGTCATTAAAGCAGTAATCAAGAAAGGGCTCAACTTTGGAATTAATATTTAATTGCTTCTGTAGAACATTGCTCACATATCATTCGTTGTGTTTCTTTGACAGGGACAGAATAGTTCCTTTATTTTCTATTGAGGAACCATGATAATGAACCTGTAGTTAAGTGTTCATGAACACTTTTTCTTTGCTTCAACTGAGACAGTGTTCAGATTTGCACTTTTTATTTTATTTAGTTTGTGTGTAAAGTCCAGCTTTTCAGTACTTAGGTACTTAGTGACTAGAAAGATTTGGGATATTTCTAGAAAATAAAAGTAAGTTAAAAGCATAGAACATTTTTGATTGTTCTGTCAAGAAAGTAAGGGTGGTAGACATGATATTAAAATGTAATGAGCAAGATGCAGTTAGATCCTGGAAACACAGAGGTGTTTCTCAGGTCCACTTAAGGATCCCACCTGGGTCCCTCAGCTGTGAGCCCTGGCTTCAGTGAAAGAATATACTCCCAGGAAATGAGGCAAGGAGAAATCTAAGCAGTCTGCGAGGTGAAAGTACTCCTTTACAGTCACCTTTGCCTCTTCTAATTCACTGTCCTATTCTAGGTCAGCAAAATTTCAGCTAATTCACCTATTATGCAAAAAAAACCCTCTCAGTTTTGACCAAGTAAGGATAACAGTGGCTAAATATGTACTGTAGGGAAAATGCATTCTGTGGCTCAACACAAATCCCTGGCTGCATCTTGAGAACATTGTGGGGTTAAACTTCTAAGCAGAGGACAGATGAAATAGGCAGGCTGGATGGCTGAAGAACTAGGACTGCATATGGGTTGTATTGGGAAAAACCTGTTTTCTTTACGGTCTGGAGAAAGTGTAATCTCTTCTGCAATGGGAAGGGAGAATAAGTTATGCCAACACTAAGTGTATCCATTCTCTGTATATCAAGTGGAAGTCTTGTCAGAGTGTTACATGACAAATGATGGAAAAAATACAGAATTTTAGGGAATCAGCTTTTTGTGAAGAAGAATTTTAGTTGATGGGTCTTAATAAGCAGGACTAATAAGGTGAGGGATGTAACTTGCCCACTTTAAACTCCTTAAAATCAGTGTCATGGGTGCAGAAAATTACCAGCCTAGATTCACAGCCTGAGACAATTCTTTTGCTGTCTGTAGAACCAGTAAACATTCTTGCTATATTTACCATTTGGATTTGAAAAGTGTGAAGGGGTAGGATTTCTGAGTTCTGGAGGACATTGCACTACCAGTCTACTGTGGAGACTTTCACGTTTGGAAGATGCATTGTTTGCTGAATTAATTGTCAGTAGCAGTGTAGGGGAAAGGACAACATCTTCTCTTTTCTTACCTTGACTGTGTATGTTTTAGAAGTGATGTTTAAATTAGAAGGGAGACTCCTGCTGGTAACATGACATAATGAATAAATCATATCTACCTTTCTACCGTAATAGACAACAACTAGTTTGACTTTGACCTCATAATAAAAGGACTTTTTGTTGGACTTTGCTTGCCCCAAATAAGGAAGTAGTCCATCAAGACCACAATCTTTCCGTAATGGTTTTGTACTGCAGAGGTTTTCCTGTCTTTTTTCGGGGGGTGCGGGGTTCAGAAAAAAACAAGAACTGTAAAAAATTGTCACTTCACTGGAACCTGAATCAGGTAAAGATTTAAAGAGAGAGAACAAAATAATCTTCCTTAAGCAAAGAAAAAAATATTTAGGTACTGATAGAGCTATGAATTCCATCAGTACTATGGCGCTATTTTTATATGTTAGGATTAGTCAATTTAACTTCAGGCATAACCTGAATTTAAAATATTTACAGTTAAAATTATAACAGTACTGTGTCTATTTTCTTTGCAGGTTTGCTGGTCCTCTGATACATTTCAGAATGCCACTGGTAAAAAGGAACATAGACCCCAGGCACTTGTGCCACACAGCTCTGCCCCGAGGTATCAAGAACGAATTGGAATGTGTCACCAATATCTCCTTGGCAAATATAATCAGACAACTGAGTAGCCTAAGTAAGTACATTGTCTTAATAGCCGTTTTTAGAACTAATGTATTTTACTGTCTCAGTGTTTGAAGTATGAACACCTTTTCAGATTCTCAGTAGAAAATTGTCACTGGGTCTGAAATGTAGTGCTTTTGTGCGTAGTGTCTAGCATGGACATCTGTGAAAGAAAACCAGGACCTTTTCTAGCAGCACATTTTAAAACACTTCATCCATATATTTCCATTACCAGTGGAATATGACAGGAAAAGAAGTTCTGTAACGAAGTCAGTAATCGCTAACTTCAGAGCAATCATTGAGTAGGGAATATGAGAAATATATCATTGGTTGCTTAATTCTCCCAGCTTAAACCCTTGTTCATGTTGTGGTCATTCAGGAAAAAAGAGGAGTTAGCTTTTGAAACAGTAAACACAGAAATGTAATACTTATGTGGCATTTAAAATAGTTAAAGATTTTTTTCTTCTTCCTTGTCAACCATTGTACCCTTGGTGAACTTGAGAGGAGTGAATACTTCTCGAGCTCTGAAACTCTGAAGGAGTTTTGCTGAAAAGGCTGATCTCTGGCTTGTTCTTTCTTTTAGTTACAGCAATTTAATAAGTTGTCAGATGAACCAGCATGATCACATTTTGAATTCCCAATGCTACAAGTGCTTTTTAACCAGTAGAACATTATTAAAACTGCCAACACATTAAATATTTAAATGTGCATGTGTATACAACTACAATGTGAAAAATCTTTCAGCTCCATCATTTTCTTAGAGTCACAGGTGATGTAGCCTAATTCATTGATTAGATTGATTTAATTATTGGTTTGATGATATGCTGTATGGTGAGTCTGTTGTGGCAGCCTTTCAAAGCTGTTAGGGTGCCATTATGTGGAAGACTTAATTGAGGACAATGAATTATGGAATTGAGACAGGAATGCTCACAGTACATAAATATGAACATTATTAATATAGCTGCAGCAACAAAAGAAAATAACTATTTGAATATTTTTCAGTGAACCAAGAGCATATCATATCAGGATGCAGTATATGATCACTATCTGTGATATTGCTTCATTGTGCCAAAAGCCCTTCCCAGATTAGCTGCCTATGTACTTGCCTCCCCTTCCTAGTCCCTCTTATTAATGTTGCATTATTTTATTTTAGTTTGCTTGTTTTAAAAATTCTTACTTGATTATAAGCTTCATCTGGGGGAATTTGTTTTTGTAGGTGGCATGCCAAATATCTATTTGGCATTTTCATTTGGAAGTATTATTTGACCCTAAAAAAGCCAACCGTAACTTCTAACTCAACATCATGGTCTCAGGTTGACCTATTGAGTTTCAGCTGACCTTGCTATGTTTTCTTGCTATACAGAGCTTATATCTGATGTTGTATGTACTGCTGCTTACGAGGAGGTCAGGGTAAAGCAACACTAGAACAGAAAGAACTCAATTAAAGAAGAAAAAAAGAAATTAAGAATATCGATTGAATGCTCGCACATCTGCTACATGGTTTGCCTAACATATAGCACAGGGAAACACTTGCAATAGAATGTAACTAACGCTGTGTAACTCCTCTTTGTAAAAGCAGTGTGGATCTTCCCTAAAACATGCATTCATGTATTTATACCAAGTTTTTATCTGATACTGTGTATGTTTGCAACAAAAAACACCCCAAACTTTTTTTCCTAAAATTAAAATAGAACAGGTTTTGCAAAATAGTCCTCATTTCTCAGCAGTGCTAAGGACTGGTCTTTAAAAATGGGGATCATATTACAAAGGTTTGGGTACTCGTGGAAGTATTTTGTTCCAGAATTCTTTCAGCTTTTCTGCCTGTTTATGCTAGGAGCAATACAAATTCAGAAATATTCAGGAGTTCTGGAATAGAAATTTTGTGTCTCATGCTTAAACCTGAATAACCAGCCTTCACTTGGTGTGTCACTCTTAGGGGTGTACAGTGAGGTCTGCTGACATGCAGATAAATTTTAGTAGTTGCCTATGAGTCACAGCCAGCAGGCATGGTTTCGCAGCAGTCCCCTGGCAACCAGCTTCTCTGCAGTCCTTCCCTTTTTGTTTTCCATGGATAATGTGTGTGTTTGAGAATCAGCCTTTAAGTTGTAGACGAAATGAGGCTTTACTCTGAGGGTGGAAACTGAGAGCTCTGGTAGGGTTTCATTTCCTTTAAATTAAAGCTGCTTTTGCTGGTAAAGTTATGCAAATTTAAGTGAATGTTCTTTGACCTGTTTAGCAGTCATCTCTGCCTCTAAGATTTTTCATTTACTAACCCTCAAATAGAGGATCAATCTTCTGCCATTATGGTTATGATTCTCAGGACCAGGCAGTCTTAACTTTTCTTCTGACATGATATGGAGAAAGAGTGCTGTCATGGAATTGGAGCCTCCAGTACTCTAAACAATACCAGAAGTCATTATTGAGGGAAAAACATAGAGTTTTGTCATGTTGGTCACTGGCTCTCCATTTTTGGAGATATTAACAACTCAAATGGATTAGTCAAGCAGCCGGATCTAATTGGATCTGCTTTGCACAGGGTGTTGGACTAGATGACCTCTGGAGGTCTTTTAACTTGAACAAGATTGTGTTTCTATGATCTTGGATATTGCAATTAAATAGCATATACAAGCAGAAACAGTACCCATGAAATGTCAGGAATTCTGTTTTCCTGTGTTTCAGTATAAAATTGGAGGAGCTTTACATCAGTATGTCACTAATAACTATCATTAGTCTCCATGAAAATTATCAAACCTTTCATAGCTTGTTTGATGTGCTGCTTCTAATTGTTCAGTTTGAGAAATTTTTTGACCTTTAAAAGAAGAAGAGATGAAAGGACAAAATATTTATTTCTGCTTTGAGTGATAGTCCTTGCCTTTATCCCTGGAGCATGAAAACACATCAGTCTGTCTTGATGCAACATACAAAATTGCCAGTAAGTAATTTATTCCCCCCCGTCTATTCCCAGTCTTCTCTTGCTTCATAAAAGGATCTGTTTTCTGACAGCTTTTCGTAGCACTGTGGCAAAACAGAAACTCTCTGGACAACAGCAACAGCTGTCTTAGTGTCATAGCCATTCTTCCCCGTATTTCTTTCTTTCTAACAGTATCTGCTTTGAGGAAGTGCTTACCTAATATTTGCAGCAATATTGCACATACATTAGTACTCCAGTTCTCTATACGTTGGTGTGTGTCAGGCCATAACATTCCCGCATACATGAAACACAACTGAGAGCATTGTGCAGCTGTGCCATTGTTAGAAGGTGGATAAATAGTTCTCTTGTGTGAATGTAGCCTCATCATTTTGTTCACAGCTATTGGCCAATCTTGTTTTTCCTTTTATTCAGCTGTTCCATGGACACAGAATCTCGGTACCACACAAGAAAACTAACGGATGGGGTTTGTTCTCGGCCCCTGACTCTGACACTTCCATCTAGGGAGGAGAACGTTTCTCTTTTTGAGTATGTGCCTTTAATGAATGTTTGTATTTCAGGCATTCGGACTAGACCTTTTATTCAAGCATAGCAAGATGTTATTCCCCATTTTTTCTTTTACCTCTGCATAACCAAAGAGAATGTTGCATAATTCTGCTAAGCTGGAGTGCCTTATATGTTAGTGAAAACAATTTTCCCTTAACATTGAAACTTTTGTAGCCTTTTCCCTCTTTTTATCTTTTCTGTGTAGCATAGCTATTTTTACCATGTTCTTCTAATTCTTTCTTTTCCTTGTCCCTTATGTGTTAGTTTTCATGACGGAAAGCCTGACTTTGGAGCAAATTCTTTCTCCCCCTTATTTCTTCTTCTCAGATATGCTTAACTTTTCTTTCTTATTTTTTGCTTACCGTGCCTTCCCCAAAAGAATTTGTCTTGTGAGAGACATTTTTATCTTGTGAGAAACACTTTTTCAGCTCAGGAAAACCTTCCAGTTTGTTATGGCTTAAGGTGTTAACATTCAGTAAGTGGGAAGTAGTTCTCCAGAAATACTTAGCCACAAGGTGTTGGGTCTGCAACTGATTTTTTAGAACCAGGCCTCTTGAGCTCAGAGACCAGCCTCTCTCTTCACACTGTGTGGACAATACCTTCAGCACATGGTAAGGTTCCTGCAAGTCTCTACAGATCTGCAGCTAGAGCTTCAGTCAGTATTTTAGAAACAGCAGAACCCCTGTATTGCATCTTGCCCTGCCCGTCCTTCTTCTCTGTGTGTTCAGGAGGACATTAATTGTGAATTTTCTTTATTAGTCACTCCTCTTAATTCATTATTGCTACAATTGCCAGGGAACACAAGAGAAAGTGTTCTTGTGCACGAGGGGTAAGGAAGCTGATGGACTTGAAAACTAAAGGCTAACTCGGCTTGAGAGAGCCCCATCCTCTCAAAATCTTCTGTCTGATTTCTTGGTGTTGTCTTTGCAGCAGTGGCAATGTGGCACTGTTTTGTGTCCATCCCGAATGGTCATGAGAGGATGAGCAAACGGTCAGTAAAGTTTCATCGGAAGCAGAAAAATGTGTTAGCAGAAAAAAGGCCCAGCTGTCATTAGTTCCTTGCCTACATAAAGCGCTGAATTCAGGTTATGTTAGAAATGAAAGGAAGACTTCCCTGTGAAATGATCATTAGCACTGCTACTTTCCACAAAAGTTCAGCTCTCAGCAGTCTCTTTCACAGATTTCTGAATACATAACAGTAATCTCATAAAGCTCATAAAGCTAGTTTACCTGGTAATGTCCTCAGTGGGTGCTAACAAATGATATCTCAGACTTCCATGGCTGAAGATTTTTGAAGACTGACTTTTTTATTTTGGACGTCTGCAAGAAGCATCAGACCTTCTCTCAATAAGGGCTTTAACAAAGTTTACTTGATACTTCTGATGCCCTGGTCAGGTTGTCTGATAAACATCTGGTTCAGTTTTCCTGGCTAAAGGAATCAAGTTGTCTCCTCAGTACTCTGATACTCCTACTATAATCCTTGTGGACTGCCCTCAGACTTTTCATAATGAAAGTTCCTAATTAGCATCAGTGCTATGTATTTAGTATGTCATTTTTCAAGCTTGCTGAACCATAATGAGTGAAGTTCTGAAGGATCAACCAAGGTTCTTATCTCCAAGTTCAGTCTCCTAGCTTTTAGTCTGTTTCCTAATCACTGAGCTTTGAGATTGAAATGATCCTGATGAAAAATAAGCCCAGACTTTCAAACTCAGATACATCTCTTTTTTTAAAAAAAAGTAAATTATGAAGTAAAGATCTGAAGCTGAGTCAACAAGCTATACATATGTTAAATTATTTGTCAGAAATAATGGAGAAGGAAAAATGTAATAATAAACTTAAAATATGTTTCCTGTTTTGCTTTATAAAGGAACCCTGAGTGGCTTATTGTAACTATGCTGAGAAAATATTTTCTAGTAAATATACTATATTGTGTAGAAAGGAACTATTCAGTAGTGAATAATGTAATTTTTCATAGTGTAAGTATATTAGGAAGGGATTAGGCAGTGGGACATGACAGGTTTTACAGAAACTCTTCTTCTGTACCTTTATTTTTTAGAAAATGTAGTGGACAAAAATATTGTATAGTGTGTGAACAGGAATGAAATAATATAAATCAAGGAGTTTAGTGTATATAATGTATAGGTGGGTAACAGACCATTCTAAGCTTATTCAGTGAGATACTTTATCAATTTATACGTATTTTTTTAAAATTGCCTAACTCATATTTTAAAAGTAATAATATTTTGGGGTTTGTGTATTTAATATATCAACATATTTACTATTTTAATATAGAATAGTATTAATATTAATTTTAATGACATAACCCTTCATTGTACTTTGTGCTTAATGTCACCACATATATAATATATTATGTATTTTTATAATTGAATTCAATGGTAAATGTGTTGGATTCGATTTTAGGTTTGTAAATGTTAAAATATGCAAACACACACACACACACACACCCCCCACTGAGCCCCTGAAGTCTGACAGATCACTTAAGGCTGAGTTAGTTAAGATCAATGCTTCTGGCAAGATTGAACAATTGTCTCATTTTTAATGTCCTGATTGCTGCATCTTGCATTATTGGCCTGAGTTTTACCAGTCTTCCTCTTGAATTGCAGAAATGATGCTGGTTTATGGCACTGAGCACTGTGCATGGTCAAGGTGTTTATCCAGGTAGTTACATCAAATTCAGACCATGTTTCACAAAGGCTGCCAATGCCATAACTGATCTGCGAGGGTGCTGCTTCAGGTTGGGATGCAGTTGAAGGGTTTGGAATTCTTTTTCTTTAGCAATGCAGAAGGGTAGTAAAGAAATTACTTCTTCAACAAGTCCTGGTTCAGGACTCATGTCCTACTCTTTGTCTGAGAGCCTGTAACTAAATCTGTCAGTAACTGATCTTGTGTTGCAAAATGATTAATTTAAATGGCCTTTCCTTAGGGTTTGCCAACAGATACAGCATTGAGAATGCCAGAGCTTCAGGTGGATTTAAGAACTGGAATTTGGAGAGGGCTGTTGGCGTATGCCCTGATCCTTGGTGTGGTTCTAAGAATTTGAACAATGCTATAATAAAGTCTGAAGACATTTCTTTGTCATGCTTTATTTAATTAGTCTGAAATGCTGTCCAGAAGCTGATGCGGAGGTTGTGGTTGACTTCAGTTCATCTGATATGTAGCCAGTCCCTCAGAACAAGAAAAAAAACAAAAAACAAAACCAAAAACACACACACACACTCAAAAAAACCCCCACACAACAAAAAAAACCAAAACAAAACAAAAAAACACACCACACATTTCTTTTACCTTAGTGTGTCTTCATTTTAGTGTGTTGGATTATTAGCAACTATTCATTTGTGGATAGAAGCCAGGGAGGCTGGACAAATGGTTCAGAAATTATGAGGGGAAATTACGAGATAAAACAAATTAGAAGGAACATTTGGTGGAAGCAGAGCGCTGTAAACTGATCAGTATTTTTTTGACATTTTATAAACCATTGTGCACTCATTGCCATGGTAATGAATGGAAATGGAGTGGATGATATATGTTTTGTTGGTTTTAATTTAAAAAAAAATGAGGAAGGCAGTAAGCAGTATGACTTTTACTCTATTTTCTGTTAGTAGGTACTAGCTATTGTTCTGGTTTCAGCTCATAGATCTGTTATAGAAGTAAAAAAAAAAAAAATTGTTCAAAAAAACCATCAAAGTATGTGCATGTTTTTGAGGGAAGGAAGGACAGAACATTGTTTCCAAGACATTTTATTTGTCTGTCACAAAAAAGGATACTGACTGACAACAGAGAGAACTGTATCCCTTTCTTACTGAAGGTTTAATTGTCATCAGAGCTCTTTGATACATGAGGAAAACTTATGAAAAGAATGATAAGGTGAATAATAAATTCCTTAATTAAAACTAAAGAATAATGCAGCCTCTTATTTAATTTTTTTTAAGTGCTCTGTTAATAAAAATAAATGCCAAGCAGGTTCCACAAATACAGTAAGATAAACTTTTTCACAGACATAGAATTAATTTAATTGTGGAGGTCTATATTGTCATTTAATTTAGTAGGCAAACAAGACCACTGATCTTTCTGATCTGGTATTATGTATCCAACTGAGCAGGATCCTAAGGTGTTAATATTTTAATTGTCATAGTGAACTGTAATTATTGTACTGTGTGAAACAAGAGTAGAGTTTTTCAGTGGGCCCATAATATTGTAAATTTTCTGAAGTGTTAATGATACTTTATAATATTCATTGTGTATAATGGAATTAATTTTGCATTCTTACTCTTCTATATTTATAACCTATAAATTATGTGGAACGGGATCTGTTTTGTTTACTAACGTGCTTTTTTCTCACACTTTCTTTTACTTGTTTGAGTTTGTGACACTTTGTTCAGTACTATCACCTGTAGTTGTGTGCTCTGTAATCCACTCACAACTGAAGGTAGATTCCTGTAGAATGCATAGAGGGGGCAACACAAGTTCCGGATTACGTGTGTTATGTACGTATTTATACATTAACATATAGTATTCTTTGGAACGGTAGCTGTACATTTCACAGAAAGCAAACATTTTGCTTTGCTGGAGGAAGCATTTGGTTAAATCTCCCTCTGGCTAAATAAAGAGACCACCAACACACAGGTAGGTGGAAACATCATGGTTGGCACACCACTTCAAGCACGACAGGTTGTTTTTAATGTATTTCCCATCTGAGGATTAGTGTTCATAAGCATAGGCAAATTATTCCTTGCAGTATGTTTGTGGCTGTATGCAACAAAGATTTCCAAGACAGATTATTTGCAATTGGAGCTTATTAACGAGGTAGATTAATTTTAAGCCTCATGAAATGGTACAGATAAAAATTTAGCCTCAAAATACACCTATAAAAGGGAAGTTACTGGATTTTAAAGCCCTGCCCCTAAATTACTTTTTGCTTCTATACATGAAATTTTATTTTATTTTAGTTTTCGTTTGTATGTCTCTGAATGTTATGTGACTTACCTAATTAAAACTAATCCTTCTGAACATATTATCTGAAATGCATTAAATTTTTAGTATCTGTGTATTGAAACTTCAACAGTCTTGTTCTTAGTGGATCACATTTTAAAGTCATTTCACTTACTTTAAGAGCAGGTTAAAGAACATAAGCTTTTCAGAGTTTCAAGACATGTATTAGAAAACCTTACGTTAGGTGAGTTGCCAGCTGAGAAGACTTTTACTAATTTTCCATCTATATTTTTCTGTGGACTTGTGCTACGAGACGAAGGTTCTCAGAATGGGAGTGCCTTTGATCTGCTTCTCACTGTGGCTATTAGCAGTTGCTCCAAGAATGAGAGCAAGACCGAGCATGTAGGATATTCCTGCTAATCTCCCTGCTTCCAGCTTTTAAGCCTGGAAGCCTCTCCAACCAGCTGAGGTTTTTCTGTATTTCCTAATGCTCAGTGTGTTTCTTTTTCATGACTTTAGATCATTGGCAAACTTTAATCTTTTTTTTTTTTCAAGTAATTTGCACATATCTTAAATAACACAGATCCTAGCATAGAAACTTAGTAAAACTCACCTTTCTCAACTGTGAAGACTGGTGATTTACTCCTATACCCTGTTTTCTACCTTGTGAGGAACTATTTATCTGTGCCATTTCTTTTGTGTGCCCCATCTGTTAAGTTTTCCCCAAACCATTTGATTAAGGACTATCTAAAATCTCTTGGAAATCTCAGTAGATCATAGCTCTCTATGTGTGCTTGTAAACCATTCAGAGATTTCCCTTTACGAAAGCTGTGCTGCCTCGTCTGTCATGAGTCATCCAGATATCTGCTAATTCAGTTCTTCATAATGATCTGTACTAATTTGTATGGATGTCAGGCTCATGGGTATGTAGCTCTCAAGCTCTGAAGATGTTCCATGACAAAAATTTTGAACCTTGTTGTTGTGTGTTTCAGTGTGTATAAAGAGATTTACAATTGTTCCTAATATCTGCTGATCGTTTTGTTTATTTAGTTTTGTAATTTTTATGTGGTCCCTTCAGTTTCTTTGAGCCTCCTATAATGAGTTCTGGCATCAGGGTCTCACCAGTTCCCTTCAGTGGACACCAGTGGAAAGTGTTAAATTAGCTTGTCCACAGGGGTCTTGTCTTCTCTGTATTCGATCATATTTTCATTGCCAGTCAGCTCTGCAGACTCCCTGGCAGGCTTTCTTATTCCTCATGTCTTTGAAGGAATATTTATTGTTAGCTTTCTAGTTGTTCCTCTTCTGTTTTCTTCTTCTGTACATTTCTTCTGATATCCTCTTTTATATTACGTTGTTTATAGTCATGCTGGTTTTCTATTGCTGTTACCTAAGTCTTAATAGATGGTATCTGCTGGCCTTGTGCTTACTGCACAGCATCTTAAAGCAGTTTCCACAGTACCTGTAGGGATTTAATTTTTGTTCTTCTGATGTGTTTATACAAAAATGTCCTTGTTTTTATGTATACTTCCAGATGTATTACTCACCAAAGGCAGAATTTCCACAGCTATCCTTTCCTTTTATGCTTGTCAGAACTTGAGTGCAAAGCAGGTAGTTAGAAATTTGTGAGATTTATACTTCCAAAACCAACATAAGTGCACAAACAGTGCATGAATTACATACACACAGTATCATAGAAAGTTTTGAAAGCTATCACATATTTCAGAAGCATGGCTACACATTCTGCTGTGTAATCTGGTGGGGTTTTTCCAATGACATTGGCAGACTACTCAAATGGAGTTTTGAGAGCATTAGAATCAGTATGTGGAGTACTCTGTAGAAGAGAAACTCACTACTGATCCTTTTCTCATAATATTTGAATCTTCTGCTCTTTTGTGCTTAAAGTATGAAGTCCATTGATGTGAACAAAGGAGGGTTTTTGGTTGTTTGGGGCTTTTTTACTTCAGTGTAAATGGGTCAGTCACTAGAATTTTGATCCTTCAAAGTAGGATTTATTATTTTAGTGTGTATTTTTGAATAGGCTGGTTCTAATTTACCTAAATTAGAATGTGAATATCTGATCTTCCCCTTTTTTGTAAAGATCTCTGCAGCAGGAGTGGAAGCTGTGCTTCATTTTGAGAATTTACCTCATGTTGAGGTAAATTTAGAGATTAGTTATTGCTCAGACAGGAGCAGCTTCAGATGCTGGAAGTTGTCCTTTTAAAAATATTCAAGAAACTGTGCAGCATAGTACCATGCATATCAGCCTAGTTAAATCATTTTATAGCAGCTGAATATCTGTCCTGTAATGTATTAAATAATTTAATTTCTGATAAATAAGTTGCATATTAAATATTTTACTTCTGCTTGCTTTTCTAAAGGACTCTTATTAATGAGCTCAGTAAGTACAGGTTACAAGTGATTATATCCTCATGCATCTTAGAATTATTTAATTAAAACAGTAAGAAATCATTTACCTGTCTTGTGGTATGCTTGAATCTTTTTTTTTTTTCCCCCATGTTTCAGGTAAATATGCTGAAGATATATTTGGTGAGCTTTTCAATGAAGCACACAGTTTCTCATTTAGAGTCAACTCCTTACAAGAACGTGTAGATCGCTTATCTGTCAGTGTTACACAACTCGATCCAAAGGAAGAGGAATGTAAGTTACCTCCTGCAGGGAGGATTTCTTATTTTGTCACTCAGACAGCACTGGTAGGTGGAATGGAAATAATAGTTTAATAGTTTAAATCATATTTATAGGAACACAAAGCAAAGCATCATAAGAAAGGTCCATTTCTATTTCTGCTACAGGCTATAAAAGAATAGCCTTGAGCAGCTTTCTGAGCTCAGCGTTTTCATGGTTACTGAATGATACTAAGGAATTTGCATTAAAATGGCTACAGGAGTATCTGTCACTTCAGTAGTCTTATGTATTTGGAATATTAATAATATTGTGTAATACTATGTGAATGCTTGGAGATAAGTCTATACACTTTTTTAAACCTCCCTACTAATTCTCATGGAATGTAAACATTTGTCCGAGTAGGATTTTTGCATTTAACTTGTGCCATCTTATTTTCTGTATGATATTATAGTTGTATAGCTTCATTTATTGCTGCTGTATGACCTCTTGGATTCTTTCTAAATGCCTTTAGGTATTGTAAATATTGGGTAAGCACTGAGAAAACAAGTACTCTCAAAAGTCACTATCTCATGCCTGTAAGATAGAATTTGTATGGAATTTTAAAGGATGCCTGGGCTTTGTTTGACCACCTAATGCATAAAAGCTCTTTTGCCTTCTTCGATATCTGTTGGTTGCAGGTGGAACTGTGAAAAATCTCTTAGCCCCCCAAAATTTAGGGTGTTCTAGATTAAGTGGTGAAGACCTAGAAAGTAGAAGAATATCCTATCATAAAAAATAACTTCAGAATGCTTGTGGGATCCAATTTTAAACTACAGAAAGCTGTTTCAATTCTGAATGTCTAGATATAATAATTGTGTATTATTACATTTTGTGATTACAATTGTGTATGCAAAAAAAATTAAGTGTCACACCAGGAGAGTGGTCTTCAGGCTGTCTTTGGTTATAGATGTCAAAATTTCACTAGTAGCAAAATTAAGCAAAGGGAAGTTTTGATTCTGTATTTCACGTGACATTAATTTTAGAACAGGTTTTGAAAGACAGCTGTTCACAGCTAGTAGCAGATTTTCCACAGAATCATGACTTGCCTAGGAGAATTCTTACATTAATGGGATTTTCCAAGTCTCTTGATAACTGAGCATAAATCACCCCCATAAACCTCTTTTTCCAGTTGTTGTGCTTTAACCTGGCAGGCAGTTAAACACTGCTTCACAGTGGGAGGAGGGAGATAATCAGGGAAAATGGAAAAAAAAAAGTAAAATTTGCGGGTTGAGATAAAGAAATTTTAATGGGAAGGGAAAACATAAATTATAATATTAGAATATACAGAACAAGTGACACACAGTGCAATTGCTCACCACCTGCTGACTGTCAGTTCCTGAGCAGCAGCCCAGCCCCCAGACACTTTCCCCCTGGGTTTATATGCTGAGCATGACACCATGTGGTATGGAAGATCTCTTTGGCCAGTTTGGATCCATTGTCGCGACTGGGTCTCTTCCCAGCTCCTTGTGTCTGCCCATCCTGCTCCCTGGTAGGATGGAGTTAGAACCTGAAGAGTCCTTGACCACTGCTCAGCAACAACTAAAACATCAGTGTGTTATCAGCATTATTCTCATCCTAAATCCCAAACACAGCACTACACCAGATTCTAGGAAATGATGAAATCTCCTGCCCTAACTAGAGCATTTTTGCTAAAATTGGATAATGATAAAAAATCCTTTCTGTTTATGGTAATAAATTGTCAGCAGTTGTAATCTTGTAAAAACTGTAACACTCCAGAGTGTGGAGTGACTTGAGCCTGATCCCCTGGATTTGTGTCTTACACCAGAGAATAGCAGTGACTGCTTGAAGTTCAGAGAAACACATGCAGTCCTCAGTGTCAGGAGCTGTTAAATTACTGTTTTTATTTACCTGTGAATATCCAGTCCCTGAGCTGTACCCATTGCTTCTTATTCACAAGCGTCTGCCTGGAACGAGTCACCAGATGAGGACAAAGGAGAGGAGGAGACATTTGATATTCTATATTCTTAAGAGTTAGGGATCAGGAAACTTTTCTCCTTCAGTATACTGTTTTGGGCTTGACTTTAGAAATCCATCACAAATAGTTTAGGTTTAGTCCTAGTGTGGACTAGAATAGCTGAAGGATGTTAACGCATGAAGGGGAGGGAAGGGGTGGAATATCTGAATTTACCTTTTTTAGCACTCTATGCAAGAATTAAGCAACTTTCAGTACTTCTACTCAACTAAGAGCATGAGTAAAATGGGATATACTTGCGAAATGAGTCTCATCTGCTCTTTGCCAGGAGGCAGTAATAGAAGATTTAATGGGTTCCTTTGGGCCCGTGCTATTACACAAGAGAAAGAAATTAAGATTCATTTAAAGCTAAGTGGCATGAACAAAACCAGCCCAAGTCAGATTCACTAAACAAGATGCAGACACTTGACAAGATGTTTCTGGTGGAGTAAGAGTGATAAAAAGCTCTGAAATTGTTTGAGCAGTCTGTGTGTTTTCTCATTTTGAATTATTACGGCATCTTTGTGAAAGAATAAAACCAAGGTTAAGATTGTATCTTTAGGAGCCTAACTCCTCATGCATAATTTTCATGTCATAGAGTTGCTATGAACTTGGTTTGGTTTGAATTATTATGTTGTTTTCAAATTCTTGATTTCTCAGTATTATTAAATTCCCATTTTAATAGATTTTTAAAAATAATTTATTCTTTTCATATACACATGGGGTTTTTCCCTCAGAAGATAGCAAACTTGTAAGCAGACAAAAAGAAATCCTTTGCTTTCTGTCAGTAAACTCAACTTTATTTCAATTGTATGGAAAACAAGCCCATATGTACCCAAGAGTAATATTTGGGGTCCTTTTAGGACTGAGAAAACACATTCTTGCTATAAAGCTGCACTAAGGTTGACAGCTTCACTAGCCCTGCAATATAAGGTGTACACATAGGTGAGAAAATAGATCCTGAATATAGTTTCTTTGCAACCATTTTTTATTTCAGTATTTACATGTAACATTACTAACTCTGTCCATATAGATGCAAATCGTATAAGTAAAATAAAATTTGTCTTAATTGGTCAAATTTTTGTGAGCTTAATTGTGCCTTTTAAGTGTGAAGTACTGCTAAAAGTGAATAATGCCATAGCTGTAGAAATCTGACCGTTTGGAAAAGAATATTAATTTTAACATTTTGTTTAAAACGGGACAGCTCTGACGTATAGTGTTACGAAGTACTGGAAAATAGTTTTGTATTACTCAGAGTATCAGACTATTTCTGGTATTAATTCCATGGTTCTTTCAATGTGAGCTGCCTAATTCTATTTAAACCTCAAACCAGAGAGGATTTTAATCTCGAAGGCAGTGTATCAAATTCTTGATTCCTATAGCATATTTGTTACAACTGTGACAAACAACTTAAGTAAACCTAATGGCAGAAGTGCTGTGGGTGAGCTGCCTGGCACACTTCAACAAAGAATCAAATAGTGTTGTGAATTGTGTTCCAGTAGGCTTCTTCCTTTGAATACATGTGTTTGTCGGTTTTCTAAACATTCTATAAATATTGCCCCGTCATTTAAACTGTAGTAGTTCAGACATTTGGCTGGACTAATGCCAAAACCAGATTTGATGTTTTACTATGGGCAAAAAAAGATGGCATTTGGTGGGGAGAAACCTAAGAAGCTTGACAGATAATTGTGGTCTGTATACTGCTGGAGATGGGACACTTGGTCAACTTTAAAATCTGGATACTCAGCCCATTGTGAGACTTAGGAATAAAGGACAGTAAATCCCAGTGTTAGGGGCAACTCACTGTCTTTAGCCTCTGAAGAAGATTTTGCTGAGTATAAAGGAGTATAAATGTAATCAAAATTAAGAACAGGGAGCACAAGAAAACTGGGTCATGATCTCCACATGTACTATAATAAGTGGAGAGTAACACTATTGTCAATTCATTCATTCGATTTTTTTCCCTCAAAGGCAAATTAGGACTGTTAAATTATATAGTAGGTCACTTTTCCTTGTACATCTCTACTTAAAGAAAGTTGGATTTGAGTGTGTCTCCCTGTTAAGATTCTGAGCAGGTGGACTGGGCTTCAACTGCTTCCCATGTTCCTTCTCCAATTTTCTTAGGCCCTTGATTAATATGTAGGTTATTTAGTAAGTCAGTAATTTTAAATTAATGTGTCCAAGGCTTAATAGTTCCATGGTAAGACCATGATACTGCATATTTTGTGTATAGAAAGAGGGATGTGGACAAAATACCATTTGCTAAACAATGTGGTGGTTTTGTTGAGACTCACCAGCAGATTTGGTGCTTGATACCTGTGGGTAATTCACACGTTAATGGGGCTTGCTTGCTCTACATGCCGCATTTGAAGCAACTTCTGAGTCCTCCTGAAATGATTGCTGTAATATTTACATCTTCTTTTTGTTTACCTGTAGTAGTTAAATTACATACATTCTCTATCCAAAGAGCTCTTGAGCTGTTCGGGAATTTTTTAGAACAGTATTTCAGAAAATTTCTGTTTCTTGTGTAGAAGCCCATATAGATCATGTTTGATCTACAGAAATAATCTCTCTCCTTAGCAACTATCAAACCCACAGTCAGAATATTCTGATCGCAGAGAAACCTAGTATGTATGCATTCTGGTCATTGTTTAAATGGATAATCATTAAAAATATTTAAAAAAATACAGTAAAAATCAGACATTGAGATTGCAGTGTCTTTAGGAACTGAATCACATGAATATTTACCGTAAGAGAATTTTCAACAGCACCATTCCCAACAAATTAATTATCTTTAATGGGCAATTTACAACTAAGTTATTTGTTTGAAAGTGTCACTTTTCAAATTGTTGGATAAGATTTTGAACTGAGAAAGGGAATTTTGGTCAACTGAGTCCCTTGATTTGTATGAAATTTCCCCAGTCATTTAGTTCTACAGGGAGTCACAGGTGTGATATTCAAGAGTTTACAGTCTTGAAAGTTGCCAGGATGAAATTCTGCATAAAATATTAAGACAGTAAGTTTTTAAGAGGAATAGATATATGATTTATTTATTTACTGTCTTTAGGAGAATGGTATTTTTTCACCTAGAACCTAATCATAAATTGTGTAGTTGAGTTAGTGTAAAAGAATAAAAATAAATCTAGTTTTGTTGGTTTGGGTGTTTTTTTTCTGGTGAAGCAAAATGTAGTATTTAGTGTATTTGAAAAATTACAGTAGCTACTTTCTGTCAATACACTGGTGTGCTCTATACCTGACTTTTACTACAAATTGGGGACTTGCCAAGAGATAAAACATTATTTCATATACACATTACAGATGTGCTTTTATTGAATTTTTACTTCACCCCAAAAGAAACAGTTATTGTATCTCATCACAATGCAATTTAAATACCCTTTTCCCGCCCCCTCCCCCCAATGTTGTTGTTGATTAAAAGTGAAAATGGACTGTCATCTCTTTTTCAAAACCAAGTGTACAGACGGTTGACAGTTTAGCTTTCTGACAGACAGTTTTTGCTTATGTGGAAAATATTGTTGTGCGCGGAGGGTTAGATTGGCTGATATAATACTTCTTTTCAAACAATCCAAACAACAGACACAATAAAGACAAACAGGCATTTGTTTAGATTGTTGAATGAATCTTCAAATTAAATTGTGAATATCTCAACATTTAAGGAAATTATTTAAGACCACATTTTTTGCTAATTGCAGTGAACACAAGTAGGTGGACTTTCAGAAAAAATATATCCATATCAAATTTAGGATCTTGGGCTATACAAAAAGTTCTGGTGCTAGTTAGGAATTAAGCAGCTGGAAGTATAAATTTACCAGCATCAAGTGAAATGCCTGCAGCTTTTCCAACTCCTCCTTCAGCCACTCGTCTCTTCTCACACCTGAATGCATACATCCAATTTGTCTGCCCTGTGCCCTTGCAGTGCCAGTTTGTCAATCAGCCAAAGCCGGGTGGCTGTGGGACCAGCCAGGTTTTTACATCTCCCCCCTGCTGAGGCTGTAAACCGCGCAGGGCTTTTGTCTCTTTGCCAGCTGGCAAGCTGAACAAGTGGCTTTGTAAAGGCAAACCGTGCACAGCCCAGGATTACACTGGGTGTGCGACGTGGGATTTACCTGATCCCTCTGTGTAGGCGAGTTTTATCTGTGTCGTGGTTCTCCGTATTTTGCGTGCCGCATCCTTCCGTTTCCTGAGTAATGCTGTCCTAATGCAGTCTGCTGTTTGGAATAATGGTGTGCTTTTCAGGGAGTGCCTGTTACAGGTTATCAGCATTGGAAATGCTGCTTGAAGTTCTATGCTGTATCTTTTCCATTAAGCCCTCTGCTGTGTATCTTAGGTTTAGAGAGAAAATTATTATGCTTATTGTTGGGGATTGATTAATTATCCTCTGGTGTGTTATCCCCCTGTACATGTGTACAAAATTGAGAGTTTTAAGTGAGAAAAGGGAAATTATGAATTAGACTGGCTGTGCTTGCTCATTGAAGAGATGTAGTGCTAATAAGGAGTTTGTAGAACAGTGTCAATAACATGGTGTCACGTATTCTGTGAGCATTTTAATATTAAACCGAAGTACTGTATGTGTTTATCTATTAGAATAAATTAAGTTCGTTGCCTTCAGAATGTACACAGGTTCAAAGAGAAGTATACAAAGTTTTACTTTTGTTGGAAACGTCTCCAATGTATGACAGACAGAAATCTTGCAGGATTGCCAAGCAGCTCTGAGCAAGTACATTTGTACAACCAACAACCCAAAGGAAAAGCAGCGGAAGTATAAAAAAAGATCTAAGATTTAAATTTTTAGATGAGGTAAACCTCAGTTATTCTAACTGAACTTTTGCCAGCTAATAACAACCTGTACTTCATGACAGGTACAAAATATATAGGGTTATTTATGACTGCAAAAATACCTACAGAAATTGGGACTCCTAGCTGACATTCAGACATTATAATACTTCTTTCACACACTAAAAAGCCTTCTGAGCAGCTAATTAAAGCTATTAAAAAGAATAAAAGACACTGTGATGAATTAGAACCTAAGGGTAAAAAGGAGGAAACTTCTCCAGGAATACACAACCTTGCCAAGTGTAATAAACTTCAAAAGCCAAGCTGAAAATCAAACAAATCCCATCTTCAGCCTCACAAAGGGTGTTGCCAATATGCTTAGGTAAGAAGACAGAACATTCCAGGAACTGCAAGCCTTCTGGAAAAAATCCTGCCTTCTGCCCCTTTGTGATCACACAGTAGAAATCCAACTTGGTGTATGTACATAAGTATGTGTACATTTGAATGTGTTACAGGAACCTAATTAAAAAAACAGTTTTCAGCCTAAACAGGCTTTTCTTTAAATAATTGCCAAAGGCCGTACTGATAGCAGGGCTGCGGTAGAGTTGTCCTCTCATCGTGCATTACAATCAACCTCTTTCTATAAAATAAACATAGTTATAGATAAAATGTATGTGCTGAAAGTACTCTTTGCTACTATGTCAGAAAACTGTTTTCAGTATTTTTTATGATTTAAAAAAAAAAAAGAGCCCAAACTAATGAAAAGATCTGTTGTTTTATCTAATGGAAGTCTCATGCTGGTTGCAAAGGTAGCTTTGAGGCACACCTGGACTTCACAGGTGCAGTAACTGAAGACCAGGGAGGGAGAGAAATACGACACTAAATAGGTATACTGTTTCCAGAATTAAAAGTGCAAAGCTTATCAGTTGTGGTCACTTTTCCATTAATCTGTATCTAAATTTTAATGAAATAGAAAAAACTCTTTTGAAATTGAGAAAGATATGTAGGCGTTACCAGGAGTGGGTAAAAATAGATTAAATCCCTGTCTAATGTGTTCTGTTCATGTATTATTGTTTTCCTTTGGATCATACATGAAGGTACTTGATTATTCCTTACGACTGCGCTTAAAATTCAAGGTGGCTCTGAATTAGACAGAGAAGGCTCATGTTAATTAAACAGATTTAAAAACATTTGGCTATTTTCATGTGTTGGAACACAGGATCACCTCCCATTAAAGCCTATTGATCTCAGTAGCATAAGCTTGAATGATTTGCTGGTTTGACATCTAAGTGGGCCCTCAGTGGAACTGCTGCCTACATGCAAGGAATGCAAAGTTTGGCTTGCCAGTGCCATAAAGGTAAAATCTATACCTCATGATGGGGAGTAGTTTTTAGTTGCAAAAGGATTGTGAAATGGAGTTGGTAAGTGTTATTAGGTACTTCTGAATTACTGAATGGTATTTTACAGCTACTGTAGTCAATTTGTTGAACTGCTTAGGAGAGACAGAATTCTGATATCTGTTTAGGTGATAAAAATATCCTGTGAAGCTAAATAAAGAGTCATGTGCTAGAACATTACAGCCATGTTTTTCACATAGTCTGACAATGTCTTGCAATGGCGATTGTGCTAGATGAATCTGTATTTGCTGTAAAATGCCAAAGGTGCGAGCAGTAGTGCTTTATATTTTAACCAACATTAGGCAATTCCAGATTAATCCAAACAAAATTTATCTGGTGGGATTTTTTTAAATGGCAATATCCCCTTTCAGTGTCACTGCAGGACATTACAATGAGAAAAGCTTTCCGGAGTTCCACAATTCAAGACCAACAGCTGTTTGACCGCAAAACTCTGCCAATTCCTTTGCAAGAAACTTACGACATTTGTGAGCAGCCTCCTCCACTTAACATTCTCACCCCTTACAGGTTAGTAAAACAAAACCAATCAAAAACAATTTCTAGCTTATTTTATGTAATAAAGAGGATATATCCAGGCACCTTGCTCACACCGAGTAGCACTTGAATATTTAAGGAGCCAGACTAGAAAACTGTGAAGCTCCTGGAGGAATGAAAGCAGCAGAAGACATTATAAGCATTAAAATTTTACTCCATATTTCTAAAATCTTAACTCAGTGTAACATGGTGGGGAAAAGTAATTTTTATTTTCTGGATGTTATTAAACCATATAATGTACTTGGATGTGAAGTGAAGAAATTAAACAGGTGTGTAGAAAGAAGGATCTTCAATGGAAATGAATGTTGTTTCTGTCATGGAGATTCAATTTAAATCAGTAGCTGAACATGAGCAGGCACACAAATTTGCTCAATATTTTAACAGCAAGATTTGAGTTATTGGAGTGATTGGAGTGGGAGTTCTCTGATTCATTACCTTTTTTTTTTTTTTTCTTTTTTTTTTTTTTTTTTTTTTTTTTTGGTCTGGAGCTTGTGTTAAAGTTATCTTTCTAAAATTAAGACCTTGAATGCCAAGAAAGATAATAAAAAGTGATGGTCCAGGAGGTCAATCACCAACTCTTTTGGGTTCCTCAGTAAAACATTTCAGGGTCTGACATACTACATATTCCTTCATATGCCCTTGCTTTGTCTTAATGTTTGGATTTGTGTCTTGTCAAATAAATAGTATGCCCTGTTTGTGTCACTGTATTTCAGGGATGATGGAAAAGAGGGTTTGAAGTTCTATACCAATCCTTCATATTTCTTTGACCTGTGGAAGGAAAAAATGTTGCAGGACACAGAGGACAAAAGGAAAGAAAAGAGGAAGCAGAAGGTACATATATTAACTTTATATGGCTTCTTTTTGTTTTTTCCTAGAAAGGATTTCCTTGCATATATGCTACTTTAGTAGCAATACAGACTTGACAGTCACCTTTATTCAGCTAAAGCTATTGTATTCACTCAGTTCCATCAATTTCAATAATTAAATAATAATAATAATAGTAGTAGTCAAATAATATAGGACTTAAAGCTTTCATGCTGTCTTAATGTAACCAACTTTTGCCAAAGCTTTTAAGTATTCTAGCAATGACTCAGAAAGGAGGAATGCAGCAGGAATAACAAATTTCACTGGAACACTTATAAGAAAATTCTGACAGTCTTATAGTGAAAAAGCTTGAATGACATTCTAATAGATATGTTTAAACTAGAAAGAAATTAGTAGGAATAAAACACTTTGTTTATATTTTCTTAAAAGTAAACAAGCACTTCTGCAAAAGATAATGTGTGATGGTGACACGCAAAGCAATCACACGAGACGAGAGATTTTCGCAGGACAGAGACTTCTCTGATCCAGCTCAAGCTGAGTCAGGGCGGAGAGAGAGCCTCCTTGTTTATTTCTTACTTTTTATACATTTGTGGGTCTGGCTGAAGATTGGCTTCTGGGGGTTTTTACCCCTCAGCCTCAGTGGCCAGACCAATTGTCAGTTATAATTGTTTTCAGGTTAGAAATATGCAAACAAAGGACAGAGAATGAAAAACAAAGGATTTGTTTATGTTACATCTGTGAGAAAAAGGTAGAAACTACTCTTAATATTGCACAGTAGCTAAAAGGTCTGACTTCATTTTTATGAACAATCAAAAGGCTTTAAAAAACTCAGAAAAACCAGGGTGACAATAATGCTACTTTTTTGTTTGACCGTTCTTCTCTATGTTTCATATGTAGTAGAGAGAGTAAATTTGAATGTCAGATTCATAATTTGATTTCAGATTTAGAATAAAAAGCTACACAGACAGGTATTTTTCTCTATATTATTAAGGTACTTATCCACTGACATTTCTGGCTCTTACAATTCTTTCTGGTGTCTACGTATTATGTTTAGCATGAAAACAAATTTTTCTTGCATTTGAAATGGGATTGTTTTTCATAATTTTCTGGTTGATGTCTATATGCAAGTAATTAAAAAAACACTGTCTCAGTTGTCAGTTTTGTTTGCACAACTCTCCTACAGCAGAAAAATCTAGATCGCCCTCATGAACCAGAGAAAGTGCCAAGGGCACCTCATGACAGACGGAGAGAGTGGCAGAAGTTAGCCCAAGGTCCAGAGCTCGCAGAAGATGATGCTAACCTCTTACATAAGCACATTGAAGTTGCTAATGGCCCAGCTTCACATTTTGAATCAAGGTTCCTTTTTGTTTTTTTCTATCTTTTATGAAGTGTATCCGTACTGCATAGTGAACACGCATGAGAAATAGTCAATGACGAGGTGCTGCTTCTCCTCTTGAAATGCACTGGAAATCACTGGTTTAGCTTAATCAAAACTCAGTTTTGAAATTCTCAGTGCATCCTTAAAGGAGTAGTTACTATGTTGTTATTTTTATTTTTAACGGTAGCGTGTATCCTCTTTGTATCCTTCAGGATGTGTTGTCCTCTGCAGCTTGATGGTGCAGCATCACTGCTGCAAGCTCGCACCCAGGTGTGTCGCTACATTCCAGTCCTGACCTCCAAAATCCCCATTATCCCAGCCTCTTGATTTTTCTTAAGTAGACATTGCCAAGATTATATCATGTGTGTGATGTGAGCCAGCATCCACTTGGAACTCAAATAAGAATGCTGAGCTTCTCTTTACTCTTGAACAAATCCATAACTTGATTGGCATTTCTGGTTATAGCCTATTACAAAATCTGACCTGTTGAATTCTCATTTCACAGCATGTATTTGCTGGTGGCTAAAAGTAGCATTTCACATGGTGAACACCTGCTGTGCTTATGCTTCTGGTCTTGGTGCAAAATCAAGTCCATTTTACCAGCTAAGAAACATCTGATAGAAAAGAGGGCTGACAAGTAATGTTAGGACATTTGGGGATATATTTTTGGTTTGGGGGTTTTGGCTGGGTTTTTTTTGCTTTTTGTTTTTTTTTTTTTTTTTAATTAAAAGGTATTCATTGTCCTTTCAAAAACTGGTCAAAAACTGGTTAATTTTTCCCCCTATCTTTTTGTGGTCAGAAGCACACCATAAAGGAGTATTTTGTTTAGCTTTGTAAGGCCTTCAAACAAGCTCAATAGTGATGGTGAGTAATTATGACAACTCTAGGAGAGAGTGTTTGTTGCCTGGAAAGTAGAAGAACTTGCTTGTAGAAAACTTAGCTCAATACAGAATGTGAAAATGCTCTCAGTGCGTTTTGTTCAGTGGGGTACAAGTTAAGTTATGGTGATTAGCATTTTTCAAGGAACAGCTTTATAGTATCTCTGTAAACTGCGGTGTCCAGTCATTGGCAGAAACTTCTGCTTTCCTGCTATCCTTTTGTTGTGTTGTATGCTGGGTTCCACTTTAGACATGTTTGTTTTATATCCAGGACCCAGGCCTAAACCTTGATTATCTCATTACTAGTAATGCAATTATTAATAATGCTGAAGTGCTTGGGAGCACTACATGTGCAGGACATGTTCAGATACAGAACAGCACCATGCTTTGGAATAAATGAGGAAGATTTTCACCCCTGAAGAATTTAATAGGCTTAGATACTACAGTGGTGGCAGTACGTGGAAACGTAGAGTGTTGCTCTACTTGTTGGAAAGTGTTCTATGAACAATTTTGCTGTGAATTTAATAAAGATTTTTTAAAATAAAAATCTGTAAATGAATAGTTAATTAAAATTTACTAACTGATCAGGTCCTTGAGCCGTGTCTAAAGCTGTCATTAACAAGTTGAATCATTGTTATTTACTGCTACTACTCGATAATAGGTATTGATTGGGTCCTATGTCTATTAAAGCAGCGAGTTCTCTGTATATATTGGAATAAAGATCCTCTGACAGAAGTTCAGCTAAATTATTCAGTTGTAAATTCTACCATTCTAACCTCAATGGATGTTTCATGAATGTTATAAAAGAAGAGTAGTTCTGATTGTATTGCTGTGTTTATTTAACTCAAAATAATGTTACTAATAAACAATAAGGTCACACACGTACTGTAGAAACTATCTGATACACCTGTCAAAATCAAACCCTTGAGCTACTAGAAGTAATAACAAGGAGAGTGGAATAAATTATTGAAAAGCCACACTGTATAATACGCAACACTAGTGAAGAGAAGATCCTTGTATTCAGAAGTCAGACTGAAGCGTAGGACAGTAGCCGAGGGCACGAATACTGACTCCTACTGAAGGTGGAGTTGGACCATTTCTCCCTGTTTTTCTCCAGATCTCAAGCATACGTGGACCACATCGACGGATCGTATTCCCTCTCCGCGTTGCCCTACAGCCAGATGTCTGAGCTGCTGAACAGAGCCGAGGAGCGCGTGCTGGTCAGGCCCCACGAGCCGCCGCCGCCGCCCCCCATGCACGGAGCCGCGGAAGTGAAGCCCGTGCCTCCCGGTGTTAGGTACGAGCGGGAACGCCGCGTGCGGATCTGTCGGGGCTGCTTTGGTTTTCTACCACCCCACGAATGGTCGTTGGCGTTATTTCTGTGCTGCCCAGGAATCCCGGGCACGCCAGGGGCTATGGCAGCCCACAGCCCCAGTGCGGCTGCAGGAGCAGGGCCGCCAGGAGCTGGATGGGAAGGCTGGCATCTAAATCCCATAGGCTGCTCTGGCCTCACCTGCCATTAACACTGTGACCGTGTTGCCTTCTGAGTTAAATGGCAAGACAAATAACTATATGGAAAATGTTT
The DNA here is from genome assembly GCF_015227805.2 of Hirundo rustica. Lineage (NCBI taxonomy): Eukaryota > Metazoa > Chordata > Aves > Passeriformes > Hirundinidae > Hirundo > Hirundo rustica. The sequence continues at coordinate 70,162,499 of NC_053452.1, forward strand.
CTGTGAAATATGTTGGCATTTCGGGATGTAGCTTTGGAGCTTTGGAAATTTGCACAACTGAGCTGTGTTTCAGCCTATGTGAAAGGAAGAGTGTATCACAATAAGACAGTCGGCTGTCAAAACTAGGTATTCATCACATTTGCTAAATTGCAAGTGCTTCCCTCTCCCAAAGTGTTTTTATTTTCTATTTCTTTTTACCTTTTCAGAAGTTAATACATACATAGAATATTCTCTAGAGGTGAAAATGTCTTTGTCACTCCCCTATTTTTTTATACCAAAAGTCTTACTTTATGGTCAGGTACATACAACTTGGAATAGAGGACAGTTAATTCGGATGAGGTTATTACATCAGCAAGATGTTAGTCTCTTGAAAAGAATGATTTTTACTGCTTAGGAGATCATTCTCAAAAATGCATAACTCTTTAGATTAATTTACCACAACAGTTTAAAGAAATCCTCTAGTGGTCCTTCAGGAAAATAAGTTTGTTCTCTCTTGTTTGCTTCAGTTCACCTGTTCATTGTCCTGTAATGAGTATCTAGCATATAACTGTACCTCTCTGTATGCAGTATTGATGACCTTTCATATTAGTCTCACTCATTTTGTCATCACACCACAAATATGTATTTCAAATTAACTTGTCCTCGTTGTTTGCATTGTTTTGGTTTGGTTTTCAAGTTCTATGAATCAAAATAGTTCATCAGCTGCTCGTTTCCTGACTTGGGAAGAATAATTTGGATTTACTTAGGGACAACAGGGAAGAATTATACTACTGTAGGAAACCTTTGATAAAGATGCAGGTACCTTGTCTAAGAACCTAAATTTTGGTTAATAGCTTAATTTGAGCAGAGGTCTTTTGGAAACCTGATGTGTGTTCCTTATTTATGAGGTATGGACAAACACCCTGAAGTCATCATAGTACATAATGTTCTTGAATGCCCAGGTTTCAATGTTATTAAGTTGCAGAAGTGAATCTATTACTATTTTTTTCCACTCTAATAACTTTTTTCTGTTATTGCATGTTGCAGTTCTGCCCCTGGCTTGGTAGAAAATCGTCCTCAGTCACCAGCAACAGGCAGAACACCGGTGTTTGTGAGCCCCACTCCTCCTCCTCCCCCACCACCACCTCTTCCGTCTGCTTTGTCGACTTCGTCATTAAGAGCTGCAATGACTTCCACCCCTCCACCCCCAGTCCCACCCCCGCCACCCCCTCCCACAGCTGCTCTGCAGGCCCCAGCTGTGCCACCTCCACCAGCTCCTCTCCAGATAGCTCCTGGAGTTCTTCATCCAGCTCCACCTCCAGTTGCTCCTCCCCTAGCACAACCCTCTCCCCCCGTCACTAGAGCCGCCCAAGTGTGCGAAGCTGTACCCGTTCACCCAGTTCCTCCACAAGCTGAAGTGCAGGGACTTCCTCCACCACCCCCACCTCCTCCCCTGCCACCTCCTGGCATTCGACCCTCCTCCCCTGTCACAGTTGCAAACATTTCTCACCCACCTCCTGTTCTGCACCCTCCTCCCACAACCATTGTCCCCAGTCCTCATGCACCCATAATGCCTCCATCTCCACCATCCCAAGTGATTCCTGCTCCTGAGCCCAAACGGCATCCTTCAACTCTTCCTGTAATCAGTGATGCTAGAAGCGTTCTGCTGGAAGCAATACGGAAAGGTAACGTTGGCTGTTAAGCAGCAAAAAGAACCATCTCAGAAACCTAAATACACTGCTAAATACACATGACCTTTGAGAGATGGAATATTTCACATGTGTAAGAAGTTAGAGGGATGCATTAAGTCTGTCTCTGTTTTCTATCCTCTACAGTGTATGCATTGCCAAGTAAACAGGTTCTTTTCAATTTGTAATTGCACTTATCAGATGTTTAGTTTGGATGGCAAAACTGGTTCTCTGTGGAAGTTAGACTACAGAAAAAAGTACAAGTACTTGTAGATGATCTGCGGAGATTATCTTTCTATTTCTGTTTACCTGCAAATGTAGCTATTTCTGATCATCTACAGATTGTGTAGAAGACAAAAACATTGGTTTTCACAGACTATTAGATAAAAGCAAAGTGGATCAATTGGCATTGGAATTTTGATCATCTGTCACTGTATTACAACAAGATATAAGTGATACTCAGAAATCCTTGCTGAAACCCTCAAGCTGTTAAGTATCTGATCTGGACACTGTGCAGTAGTGGAGCAGCCTTTGCATTGCAAAGCGCCCATGGCTGAGTGCAAGGGGAGGGCAGAGCTGCAGGGCAGTGTTTTCCTGATGATCACATGAGGAGCTGTGTGCCAGCTGTACTTCTCAGCTTATGGTGCCCATGGCCAGGAAAATCCCCGCTGCGCTCTGTGTGCCACTGTTGGACGGTGGAGTATCCTTCAGTAGTTAAGATCCCTCAAATGTTTCAAGTCTTCCATTCTTCTTCTCTTCCCCCACACCTGCAGCACAGCACAGAATCAGTGTGGTACTGTAATATCAGCAGATAGGCTATAGCACTAACTCAAAACATTTTTGCGTGTCTATGTGCACGTGAATCGGTAACATAGTTGAAGTCTAAGGAAATGTTGACAAGAGTTGAGTACAGCAGGAGTGCATGAAGATACGTAGAGAATGTCAGCAAAATGAGAAAATAGAGCCTGCTGGTGTAATCTAGGTGATTGCTGAAAACACTTTTGACCAAGTCATGGCCAAGAAACAAAGGCTCGAGTTACCACTTTATCCCAAACATGACATGATAAAAACCAGTTACAAGAGGTCTTGTCTTGTTAGGATGCTCAAATACCTATAAACTTTAATTAAAATTATGAATAGAGAGTCTAGAAAATGTTTGGAAATGCAGATAGCAAAATGGCTTAATCACTTACAGTGTTACTGAAAATGTATTTTAATGGGAAATCACAACCAGGATAATGTAGTAGAAGGACTTGAGATCTTGTCTGCCACTGCAATTCTGATATTCCTCTCTTTAAAAGCTTGCAAAAAAATTTCTACATGAGCAGGGCAGAAGAAGACAGAATCTTCTTCTGTCTTCATTTTTGCTTGCAAAGCATTTTGTGAATAATGATCTAAATACATTTACTGTGGTGGAGGAGGAGAGTGACGTGTTTGTGATCTGGTGTTCTCCAGGTATTCAGCTCCGCAAAGTTGAAGAGCAGCGGGAGCAAGAAGCTAAGCACGAGCGCATTGAGAATGATGTTGCCACCATCCTCTCCCGTCGCATTGCTGTGGAATACAGTGATTCAGAAGATGATTCAGAATTTGATGAAGTAGATTGGCTAGAGTAAAATTACCTTGCTGTACACTGCAAAACCGAATGCTAATGTCCATTGTGGTGGTTGTTCTTTGAAAGTTTGATGGTCATTTCTAGTGTTTTTTGTATTCTTTTCTTAACATAATTAATCCATGTTTTTCTACTTTTCAGTTTACAAAGAGCTCCTAGTGCATCTTCAAAACTAAATGTTTTACAGTGGCTCTTCTTACACATCTCTTTTGAAAGAACATACTTTGTTCCAATAGACCACTAAGTATTAAGCATGGGCAGCTGTTGGTAGAGTAGCAGTTTCAATTTTTTGGCATATCTTAACTGTGCACTTTGTGAATTTTAAGTTGATGAAGGCAACTGAGATTGACATTCCAAGGGCAGCTGTATGTACTAATGAGCCTTATTCCACTCTTGATAGTGTTTTAAAACATTAAACCTAGCTATCAAAATATCACTGCCTCGATCACACCTGTACACTAAAAGTACATATAGTTAGCAGCACTGAACACACTGAGAAGCAAATGGATCTTTGGGGGGGGGGGCTGTTATTATTGTTTTATTGTTGTTTTTAAATAATTATGGCCTTATTTGAATGTTTAGAGATTCCCCTTCCCTTCTTCCCTCCCAAGTACATATTGTGTGGTACTATTTTTGCCTGCATAATAAAAGTTTAAAGGTTTTTTTTTTTTTTTTTCATTGTGAAATCTTTTGACTTAAACATGCTGTGTAACTTATGTAACTGTTAAAATAACAGTTTGATTTAATAAATGGTTCATTTTAAGTGTTCCTGGGTGTTACTCTGTCATTGAAGCCTGGTATACCTGAGAGATCCTTGGAATTTAGGTATTTAATCTGTGGTGTACAAAGTTACAGTAAATATTCTGTATTTGATCTAACAAGAGACTATCATTAAATGATACCTACATGCAGGTCTACTGGAAAAAAAAAATCCATCTGAAACCTCATCATGATCTTAGTTTAAAAAAAGAAATAAAAATACACAATTGGGAACATGTAGCTAATTTTCTTTAGGGGCTTTTTGTTGGTGGTTTTTTGTTTGGTTGGTTGATTGGTTGGTTGGTTTTTGTTGTTGTTGGGGTTTTGTGTTGTTGGTTTTTTTTTTTATTTAAAGTACTTTACCATCATGTATCTTGAGGAGATGCAGCAGTTAAAATCATGGTTGATGAAAGATGACTTTTTAAGTACTGTTTAGCAGTGTAGTGCATGTTTTGCACAGCTTTTGTGTTTCTGTTCCCTGGAATAACTCCTTCAATTCTGAGCACATAGTCAAAAGCCTGTTGAGAAGAGAAGCACTGGAGGGTGCAAGAGCTCTCTTGTCCTGTGATCTTGTTCCTGGAAGATGGAATTCTATAATAGAGGAAAATAAGTCTTGAAAGTTTGAATGAGATTTCTGAAGGTGGAACAATAAACGTTCTATGTGTTGCAAACCAGTTTGCAGGGAGGTGTGGTTGTTAGCCTTCTCTTGGAACTGGGCAAATCTCCCAAGGTATAGACTAGTGTAGGAATAGTGAACAGCAACCCTTCCAGCTTCACTGTCACCATCTCAGCCTCTACTGTAATTTTGCACATGGCCTGCTATAGTCAAGACCTTTTCAACTGCAACAGTGACACCTTTGATGGTTTTGTGGGAGAAAAATATATTGTGAAAATCTGTGAATCTTCATCTTTGTAATTCTGGCTGCAGATCTGTGTGCCCTGTTCTCTCTGGTAGTTTCTTCAAGTATCACCATCTGGTTTGTTCTGTCCTTCTCCGTAGACCTTGGAAGCATGTGTCCTTCTTAACCCCTCACTGTAATGGTAAAGAAAGCATGTCAGAGGCACTGCTGCTTGAATATTTGATGGTGTTTGCTTGGATCTCATTAATCCTAACTAACTTGTCCAGGAACTAAGTGTGAGATCCTGTTGATGCAGCTGTAAAGATTTGAGATCATGAAGCAAAGTGCATTGTATGCACCTGCAGTTCTCCTTTAACCAGGCACCCAGATCTGTACTCCAAGCAGCTGAAAGAAGAGCTTGTCCCAAATTTCTTGTGTAGTTAGTTCTGCCATTCACAAAATTACATTTCAACTGATGTTTATACCTGTTCCTTGCTCAGGTCTCTATAAACAGATTTTTCTGGTGGATCTTACAGAGAGCAGCCTACATTGTCACTTAAATGGAGCAGCAGCATTTTTGTGCCCAGGCTGTAAGTGTTCAAATTAGAGTATCTCACCATCATTCCTGCATTGGTGGGTGTGCTCTGAGTGTGTCCGGGAACTGTGAACTGGATGTAACTTATATAAAGTGAAGAAAAAGGGAAGAAATTAAGCAAAAAAATGTTCTTATGTAACTGCAGCTATCACATAGCAGACTTGAAGGTGTTGAAAAAAAAATCCTTATTGACAAATGACCTTATTGACCTGTTTTGCTGTCCTGTTGATTAATAATACCCCTTCCAATCTGGTACCCAGGGCAGACAAAGCACTCATTTAATATGACACAATCACACAAAGTAGTGAACCTTGTCTGTGAAAAGTCAAGAGTTAAATTCAGTTAACATTTCAAAGGCAGGATTCTTGGCCTTCTGCCACAGCTACAGCTTTCTGCCATAGCAACTTGTCTCCAGATAGCAATAGCATGATTCACTAGTAGCAAGAGGTGATTGTTGAATTTGAATATTTGTGTTTGTAGATCAACTCCAAGCCGAGCATTTGCAATCTTGGTGATTTGTGCCCCTCTTACTGTGGTTTCCAACCGCCTTTCTCGTTTGGTGGAATGCTGTGCAGAGGGCTGCCGGGCTCTTCATGCCTGTGATTAGATGTGTAATAGATTATTGATTGCTTTGTCTTGTAAGGTACTAAATCAAGTCTTCTGTATTGAACTGTTTACAGAGTCTGTTGTTTACCTCTGTACATTTGCAGCAGCTGATTAAAACCAAGGCTTGAAGTCTGACACAAAAATAATGTGTCGGCAATGTTCCGTATAAGTGAAGAGAAACCTTTGTTTGTCTTCACCCTTTCCTCAAACTGTAATCTGGGAGAGTTAAAAGTTTTCTACCTCTCTTGAGAACTGGTGAGTGTGGGAGAAAGAACAATATAAAGTTCATAGAAGGAACAAAATCTGCTTGGTGGCAGATGACTAGGGAGGTATAGAATTGGTCACTTGGGGGTTTTATCAAAATATAAAATAGTAACAATTCAGCCATGGACAAACCAAAACAAATCACTAAATGGAAGAGAACAAGGACTGAAGGAGCAAAAATTAAAAAGAGACATAATTCTGGTTGGTTTGTTTGGAGGTTTTTTAGTGGTGTGATATGAAGAGCAACCATTAAATACTAGATATTATTAGTGGAATATGTTATCTCCCAGTAAATCGGGATTTTGAAAGCAGGAGGCATTTTAAAATATCTTTAGTTGATAAAATTATTCTTCTCTGCATGTTACACCAGAGTGCACTCCTCAGCATTTAGGTGGACGCTGACACCGTTGCCTGTCTGCTGGATGCACAGACTAATGTTCCCCAAGAGGTGCCCTGGGACCCGAGTGTGCCAACAGGTACCTGCAGTCCCCAAGACTCTTCGGGATGATGGGACCATCCTGGCTTGGATGCAGCTGCCACCCTAAAGCATCCCCACATGATTTACCTGGAGGCTGTGAGCCTTAGTCTGCTTGGAGGATGCAGATGGGAGCAGACTCTGCTGTGGGCTGCCGTACCTCAGTGTCCCCAGCCCACGGATCCCCACGGAGAAGGGGTTCAGGACGCGGTGCAGAAGCTCCTGCTTGACAGGCGGGTGCAGCTGGCAGCAGCGCTCCCACAGCAGTGCAGGGTCACGGCAGCAGCCGGAGCCCCCAAACCCAGCATCGCCACGAACCGCAGCGGCTCCAGCCGAGACAGAGGCAAAGCCTCCGCACGGCTCTGTCGCCCAGGGCTGCATCAGCAGAAGATCTGACAGAAATTCGACTCGAGCTCCATCAAGTGTCCGCTTTGTCTCCTCAGCTACAGGCCGGAACGAGTTTTACTCTCCCCGCTTCTCTTTTGCAGGTGAGGACATTGAACACCACGAGAGGAATCACAACCAGAAGACCAGGGGCAGCAGCAGCAGCCATGATCTCCCTTTCCGGGACCTCTTGCCAATTCTCCCCTCTCCTTTCCCCTCCTGACCACTTTTCACACTCGAACCATTCTCCGGGGTGGAAGTCTGCCCACGGGAGACTTTCCACACGCTCTTTGTGGCTGCAGCCGGGAGAGACCTCCCCGGTTCCCAAACTGCTTCTCGAGTACCTCAGCCCTCGGTAGACGTGAGCTCCCCCCGTCCGGCCTTGGGACTGCTCTCCCTTCCCTCGTTCAGCCCTGATGAGCTGGCTGGGCTTTAAGTGCTCACAAAGCAGGGTCCTGGCGACTCGGGGACTCGCTTTGTGCCAGCAAGCGTGCAGAGAGCGCTCCCGTGAGCGAGTGACTCGGCTGTCGGCTCTGAGGGCTCCGTGAATGCCTGGCACAGCACCAGGCAGCTGCGGAGGAGCAGGCAGGGGATGGGGACCTCATCCCCATCCCGGCTGCTGCTGGAAGGGGACACGCGGACAAACCTCAGGAAATGGGCACCGGGGTACAGAGAGCAAATGCAGCGAGGCTGGAGCTGCGCACCCCATTCTGTTGCCATGGGACTGACTGACACTGCACAGCCTGTGCTTTTTCTTTGATCTCTGTCCTCTGCAAGCAGACATTCCCCCCACACACACCCCCCCACCACCCCCCCGCTAATTCCTGTGCCTGGAGAATGGGTTCTGCCACATTAGTCATCGCTCATACTCCTCAGCTGCCAGCAACCCTTGACAGTAGCATCAGTAACAGCCTCTGAAGAAAATTGCATCTATCCCATTTCTTCTAAATTCTTATTTTTACCATATCTGCAGGCTCAGAGCAATTGCTCCAGTTACCTTCCTTTTGGCAACTGGAAGTGTCTGGGTACACATCAGAGAAGTCACCGAGCATCTCTCACCAAAGGGGGCTGAGCATTCTCCTTCTTACGTTTCTTTGTCTGATGGTTCAACAGCTTCGCTCTCAGACACGAGACAGCTGAGTGCCCCCTACAGACAGGTCGTTTTCATTTCCCACCTCCCTCATTTTAATTTCTTTAATGTTGGAGGGTTATTTATTGCAAAACTTGTGACATTTTTGCACAGCTTCACGGCAGTATCATTCCAAGAAAAGCTGAAAAAATACCTCCCTTTCATGAGCTCTTCCACTGTGTTTTAGCCACTTCTCTACAAGACATTTCTTTCACCAAAATTTTAAAATCTCAGAGCAAGTCTCCTTCCCAACCCACAGCAGTGCCTCCTGTAGAGCAAGATCCATGACCAGTGTCATATTATCACAGCTTGATTTTGCACTTCAGTATCAGCCAAAAATAACTCCAGAAACTGCCCAAGACTTCTAACCTTGTGAGAAAGCAGCTCACAACCTGGGTCTTGGCATGCTGATGCAGTTTAGAAATTCACCTTCATGCCAAGCAAATGCTGGAGGCTGGATTTTTCCCAGTTGCATTTTGGCAAAGCCAAAACCAGCTTGTAAGCATCAACAGCAGGACACACAGCCCCATACAGGGATGTAGGAGGCCATCAAGCAGTCTGGGCCAGGGGCTGCCCCCCACACTGCACCCCAGATAAGGATGCATCTTTTGGGTTTTAGAAGCACAAAGCTGTTAGCAATGAACCCAAACGGGACAGGTGTTCCCCATCCTTTGCTGGTCAATAGGAATCCTGGCAGAAATTCAGCTGTGGTTAATTAGAAGAAAACATCAGGATGACTCCTTTTCTTCTGTGTACTTTGTTCTCTGCACAGTGGCTGTGCACCACCACCTGCCAGGGGAGGTTTCAGTGCCAAAGATTATCTTTGGGTGAATCAGAGGTAGAAAGAGCAACTCAGTCCCTGCTCCCACAGCAGAGAGAGCCCAGCTCTGGGAGCAGCCAAATGTACTGGAGCTTCCCAGACTGCTCCTGCAGCTTGCTCTCTGTAGATCTCTCTGGTGGAGACCTCCAAGGTCACATGGAAAAGTTACCACCCTAAATCCCAGAAATTTTAAGGCCAGGCTTTGATGCCTCCTTGGGTTTTGAAGCTTTCCACTGACTTGCCATGTCTCTGCAGCCTGCAAAATACCAGGATCTTCTGAAGAACCTGCAAGTGGGGGTACAGGTCACCCTATCCCCACAGTGTCTCCACAATGCTGACTTCACGTCCCTTGAGGCCAGGAGGCATTTTTGGGAAGAGGTGAGCTGAAGCTGTGCCCCAGCAGTGGCCACAGTGTCCTGTGCCACAAGGCCTGAGAAAATGCCACAAGGGCTCTCATGTCTGCAGCCCCACGCAATCACCACCCCGCATTCAGACTTCACAAATTCCTGCTGGAGCACCCTGCTCTCAGCCACATCAGCCCCCAGTGTTGGCCAGCCTGTGACACTTGTAAGAAACGTTTAGCAGAGGTCTGCTGGCAAAATATCATCCCCTCCCAACACACGTGAGAGCAATTACTTTTTCCGGTTTTTAGTGTTTTTAGTAGTCCTCATATTCTCCATAAATTTCATTAGCTGGATTTATGCGGTCACTAAACTGCATGATACAGTATTATAGGCACAGCAGGAAATTATTTGCTGTTCTGGTGAAAATGAGTATTTCCTAGTTTTGTCAGTGCAGAGAATTACATTATCAGGGAAATAATAACCAGCTGAACTGAAGGAGGGTTTGATTCATGGTAATTACTGATTATATGCAGATTACTTTATGGCTTTAATTCTTTGGTCTCCCACTGTTTGCTTGCTAAACCTCTTAAAAAAAAAAAAAAAAAAAAAAAAAAAAAAGGCAGTGAGTATATGAGAGTCTTGTTTGTAAGGCAAATTACAGAACCTAATTTGTTGATTACATGAAAGGAAGCAGAGCTCTGCACAGACCAGGACAGCAGTGGGAAGGAGCCAGCAGAGAGCTGTGTTTGCAGTCCTCCTCAGCTGCAGCCACTTCTGTGCTGCTCTCCAGCACCAGGCTCATGTTCCCAAGATTGCCATTCTCACCTGTGCTTAGGGCTGGCTTTACTGGGGCAACAGCTGGCCCAAAGGTGGTCTGTGCCCTTTGTCTTCCACCCCATTCATCAGGTGGAGATAAGAGGATGTATCAATTCATTTGTGCTCAATATGCACCTAAAACCATTTCTTCCAGTTCAGTGCAACAACCAGGCCCTTGCAAACCTTCAGTTCTAACTAGCACTGTGCTTTAAGGCATAAGAAGCTGGTTAGCAAATAGCTGCTTTTGACAGAAAGCTATCCAAAAATAGAGCAGAGCATCACCACTGTTTCTCAGACACTCCTGCTTTTCCAAAACAGCTTTTCTCTTACTTCCTACAGCAAACCTTCAGCACACTTGCAATCCCCAGGGACGGAACTAGCCCTTTTGATCTCATATACTATTCTTGGCGTTGTGAGAGCAAAATTTCAGACCATGTTCTCTCTGCAGTGGAGAGATGGGGAGCGAGACCTTGCTCCCACTGCCTCTGGCTGCCTCTCTGACTGGGAAGCTTCTTCACTCTCATTGTGCCCAGGGCAGCGTGCTGATTGCATACTGCATTTATTCTTAAAACACATAGCTATGCCCCCTTAAGTAAAAAGCAAGTGTTGAGGTTTGCATCAAAAGATATCACCCTGTGTCAGAGCAGGCTCAGAAGCGTGGCTGGGTGCTCCACATTGTCTGGGTGTGTTTATCTGCAGCCGCTTTGGCACGTGTGCCAGCTGGGATCTTTCAGCTGCCAACACTTTATCTAACAGATGAAAGAGAGAAAGAGGGAAAACAATGTAACTGCCAGCCCAAAAGACACCCCTCTGTGTTGGGCATGCCTTCCTGCACCCCTGGGAGTGTCAGTGCAGAGGAGCAGTGAGTAGTACCTATTGAATCCATCAATAGGTACTGCATGGCACTTGCAGCCCGTGCGAGCTTTGTCCCATCCACGACAAGATGCAGGGCCAAATCCAGGCTCTGGGATGAAGGGTTGGCACCACCAGCATCCCTTTGGGAGCCTCCAGAAAAACACCCTGTCCCCTTGGTCAGTACCAGCCATGACGGCTCTCCCAGCCCAAATATGGGGCAATACTGTTCCTCCATAGAATAATAGAACAAGAGTTGTTAGGGTTGGAAGGAACCTTAGAGATCATCTAGTTCCAATCCCTCTGTCATGGGCAGGGACACTTTTCTGCTAGACCAGACTGCTCAAGGTCCCATGCAACCTGACCTTGAATACTGTGAGGTATGGAGCATCCACAGCTCCTCTGGACAACCTGTTTCAGTGTCTCACCACCCCTGCAGTGAGAATTTCTTAGTTATATCTAGTCTACCCTCTTTCACTTTAAAACCTTTAAACCTTAGTGTGTTCTAAGTCCACACTACCATTGTCCCCGGGTCCACATTATCCCCCTCGCTAGCAAAGAGTCCCTTTCTGAATGCAAAAGTGTATCCTCGGCTGTTCCCAAGTGCCCCAGCGGATGAAACATCCTGACTCTGTGCCCCGCACGCTGCAGGGCAGAACCCCGCCGAAGGGGCAGTGTTTTCAGAAGTGATCCCCATTCCGGCCATAATGTCCGAGGGTGTGTTTCAGCCTCTCTGTTTCGAGCGCCTGGATCCACCAGTAGACTTTGATCTGCCTGTGCAGAATGGCCACCCTTTGGAACGCTGAACTTTCCGTTCTCCCTTTGCAGGTCATAGGTCTTTAGACGAAAGATACATGCTCCGTTATGCTGACCAGTAAGAGCTGTTCATCCCCCTCATTTGCCCTCTCATTTCTCTTATTTCAGCGCAAGAAGGATAATTAAATGGAAATTATAATGAAAGAAATATTATTTAAATTGAAATATTTTCCTTTTGGCTGTTTGCTATGGAAAGGCTTCTTCTTCCTCTGCTGTTTCACTGACACCCACGATCAGATAACATTTGATGAACCACCACAAATTGGGATGCAGCTGACGTCCCTCTTTTGCGCTGTTTGCGCCTGGAGACGGTGTGTGCGCTTTTGCTCTGTCACCGAGCTGGCTGCCCCCGGGGCTGACCAAAACCTCTCCAGGCCGTGCCGAAAGCCTCCTGGATGTCGGCGTTTCAGGCGCACCCGGAAAGCCCCCGGGTTCCTGCCGGGAGGAGCGCGCTGCGGGGCCGCGCCGGGGATGCGCATCGGGAGGTGGCAGCACTTCACCGCTGCGCCGGGCGCGGCCCGGGGGAGAGCAGCGCCTTGCCCAGCCGCCGTGCTCTGCTCGAGAGAAAATCAGCGGGTTTTAATCCTCTTGTCATATTTTCCGAGTACGCCATACTTCCCATTTGCTGTTTGTTGCTTTTATAGCTCTCCCCTTTTTTCTCTCTTTTTACTTTCCATCCCCCTGCCCCTCTTCCCTCTTTATTTCTTTATTTGAAGAGAGGGGAGGAGTTGAAAGAGGCAGAAAAAAAGGCAGCAAACCACCTGCAGCACCCGGAGCAACATCCCAGGGTCCTGAGCGTTGCTGGTGACCCCAGTCCTAGCGAGAACGGACATCAAAGGAGAGCACTCCCAGGGCACCCGTGTCACCCACGGGAACCTCGCGGCGCGACCAGGGCCTCCACCTGCTCAGGGGTATGGGGATTGTGGTGGGGGTCCCCCCAGCCTCCTGCTCACTGGGGAAAAAGCCCTGCAGAAGCCTTGTGAGAGTCCCCAGAGTGATTGAGAAATCCTTCTCCTCTGGTCATCCCGGGAGGAGGGATGGGACTGCTGCCGCTCTGCACCACCAGGGGCACGAAGCCCAGGGGACTCCCCTGAGGAGGGACTTGCAGTGGGCTCAGCACATCAGCCAGACCCACACCCATCCCTCGGTGCCCCCAGAGGGCGGGCAGGGATCCCGGCTCCACCATCCTCGTCTCCTCAACCGATAGGAAGGCCATAAACCACAGGAGAACAGTAAAAAGGTGTATTTGGGCTGCTTCCTGTAGCAAGAACTTTGCACCCCCACCTTTAGAACATGCAGCCCGACACAGGACCAATGCCTGTCTGCTCCTCCCTGATGCAGCGCTACCTCTCCTCTGAGTGATTTTATCAACCAGCCCATGTCTTATCAGTTGCACAAAGTGCTCCTAATCCCCAAAACACTTCCTTGCTCTTGATCTGCCAGGTTTGGGCTCCTGCAGACCACAGAGAGATCCAAGGGAGTTTGAGAGCTCTCTTTAAAAAAAGCACCCAGATGACTTCGAATAAACCCTGAGTTCTCTTTTCCGAAAGAATTCACAGTGTTTCCACAGAGCCCAGGCAGTCACATGGAAGTGTGTGTGTCATTTCTGCCAATGGGACATAGCAGGTTCCAGGATATATGGCTTTGTTTGCAGAAAGTTCCTGCAACACTTTACTGCAGGCAGCCCAATGCAGGAGCATCCCCTGGGCTGCAGCCATCCTCTCCCAATGCACACCCGGATCTGGGGAGGAGCAACCTGCACAGAGTGGCTCTTTCCACCCCTGGGAAGAAGAGGAGGAAGGCAGGGACAACGCTAAAACCTCTGTGTCTCATTCACAGCGCAAGTCCCGACCTCCATCCTAGGAAAGCTGCTTGTCCGTGGCTCACAGAGGTGCTTCTCCGTGTGCAGCCAGCAGAACAAGCATTTCACAAAAAGAAATCAGTGAATGTGTATGAATTCAGAGCCTGCTGCCTCACAAGATCACCCGTGTGTGCATGGGGTAGTTTCTGCCTGTCCTGCTCCTTTCAGTGACCCCGGACAAGCCGGAGCAGGGCTGAGCTGCGGCATGAGCCAGCACAGCTTCAGTCAAGGGGCAGGACTGCTCAGAAATAAACGTGGTTGGCAAGGCAAACAGCCCCCTGAGTCCCTTTAAATTAAGTCACTGATCCCCCTCTCATAAAGGTTTTTGTGCAAACAGTGGGGCTGCACCTTTATGAGTGACTGGATATTGAGATATCGGTGTCCATGCTTTTGGCAGCTTGTTCAGGAGCAGATTTTCTTTTTACAGGCTGCAATAAATGTGGCCAATGATGTTGGCTAAACTATTAGTTTTCTTTTGGTTAGTTATCTGCAGATTAGAGTTTTCCTGTTGCTGGTAACTGCACCTATGGCTGTGTCACATACCTTCCTAACCGGAGGATTTTTTAATAGTACAGAAAGAAAATGCTGCAATGTCTCCCCTCCTCCTCAAGGCAAAACCAACATGAAGAACCATCTATAATACAATATTAACTCTTATTGCAATCACATGGCTGTGCTAAATGTCTGTATTAACCTGATGTTCACACAAAAGTAAATGCTCTGAGAGGATATCAAGAAGGATAATAACATTTTAATATGGCAGTGGATCCCACGTCTCCTGTGTGTTTTGCTAGGACCATTTTAAAGGTGGTTACCAACAGTCCTGAGTGTACTCAGTGGAGAGAACAGAGAGACAGAGTGTTACAGGAGTGCACGGCCAAAAATGAAAGACTAATGGGTAGTGGACTTGCTCTATAACACCGATTTTTTAAAACCATTTATAGGTTCTCAGACAACAATTACTTAGGGTAGTGAATGAGTAGGTTTCTGCACAGTGTGATCAGTCCACCGTACAGCTTTATGGATGTTGGACAGCATCTGGACCCTGATCCTTATTCTGTCCTGTCAGCCCCTGAGTGAGTCCAGAAAACTGCTTTCTTGTATTTCTTTTTTTTTTTTTTAATCTAACCAAGTTTTTCTAATTCGAACTCAGCAGCATGATTACCTGAACAGATTACTTCCCCAGGTTTTATACAAGGTTCTTTGTAGAAAGTTACTGTAATTTAGATAAATGTCTGCTGCTGTCACCAAGCCTATAGCTTTGAGAAAGGCAGCTATTGATTTTGTCTGATGTGATCTGTCCCATATGAGCACACACAGCTTCTCACTTGTCACCTTATCTGCTATATTATTACTTATTGATTCCCTTATTTGCTTTTATTTACCAGCTGTAGAAGTTGGTGGAATTGTTTGGCAATTATGAGGACTGACTTTGAAGGAGACTGTTTTACTCCAGCTTTCTCAGCAAAACTTGACCGAAGTTTGTCAGAGGGATTGCATTATTTTCTGCTACTCTCCATAGGTTCCCTGAACAGCCTGAGCAGTACAAAAATTGGGTGGTTCCTTAAGAGCCCTCCTATCCTGACCTTTCTGTCAAAGCCATAAGGCCTGTCCTCTGACGTTGAGACACCGACCTGTGTATGTATGCGTGTGCACACCTACCTTAGTTCTGCAGTCAGACACCGCTGATTCTGTCATTACCATTAATCATAATTGGTGTCAGTGTCCTAACAACTTGGACTAGAATTTAACCCTATTTGTTTACCCACATTGTTATGACTTAGTTTTCAGTCACTGTAGCTCTACAGAGCACATACTGCAGACATCAGCACCTCAAGGAGATTTTCTTTCACCCCTTGATACTTTGGGTAGCACCAGCCTCTGCTCACGATGGGTCTTTTCACTGTGCCTGGTGAGCAGTTGCTCACACCAAGAAAATGAGAAGGGCTCAGGTACCACTCTCTCCTGGCAATGGGCTTACACCAAAGGAAGTCCTACAAAAGAAAAGCTGATTTAAAAAGATGTGTATATACACATACACAGGCAACCTCAGAGCTGCTTAATTCAATGCTTGATTAAGAAGACGCTGACACTCTGCAGGAAATATTTTGGGGGGGAAGGCCTGTCATATTTATTCATAATCAGTTCTGCTTCTATGGGTTCCATTCTGCTGCCTAGACATGGTATGAACTGGAAAGCAACCACAAAGTCAGGACTAAAGAGAAGGCAGAGAACTGGGGCATTTGTAGCTCCTGACTACCCGCTACTCAAACTGCGAATTAAAGAAGTGCATGTGGTTGTAACAGTGACAAACAAATAGCTTGGGTAGAGACAGCACAAGTTTACTCAACCTCTCACTCTCTCTGGAGACAGGATCATTGTCTGTGTGCTGCTTCAGGTGGATCTTAGCAACTCGCTTGGAGAGATTTCCGATGATGGTCTCCATAACTTCCCGACACGGATTGTTCCCGTGCTCTTTTGTTCCAGGCAGTTTTCCAGTGTCGAGCCTGACCCTTCCTTGCTGCCATTTAAGATTATCATTCATTTTTCTACAAACCACGGATTTTAGATGCACGAGATTTCTTCTCTTTTTTACAGCAGCTTTCACATACTGGAGGAGTTCCCCTGACCCCTCGCAAATGGTGAGGAGAAGCTGTTGACCAAGCTCAGCTCACGATGCTCCTCCATGTGTTTGCTACATGGCTATTCATTCCCCATCTGGATTTCCACTGCTGATTTCCCACTGGTTTGCTGTGCTTGCCTCTAATAAAATGTCTTCTGCTTTTTTTTTCCCCAGAATCTCTTTCACACTTGATAAGATCATGTTGAATACCAAGTCAGTCCTCTAGGGTAACTGCAGCCCCTCCCTGATGTCTGGCAGTTGCCCACTGGGTGAGTATTGTCCCTGCTCCATCACCCTAGTCATTTATCAGAAAATTGAATCACACTTTGGGTGAGACAGACGCCTGTGACTCAGTACATCCTCCTGCTCTGGCAGCACACCCCCAGTGAGCGCTCTCACAGGGGGCTTTGCACAGAAATTTCACCCAAATGAAGGTCTCCTCCCTTGCTTTTGAGAGGTTACACAGAAGAGGGGGTTGTGTCGGGCTTTCTTCCTACACTGTAGCTGTGGAAGATGTTTTCACAAAGCAGCTGTCATATCTGTAGAAAGAAATATAAACACAAACAAGGTGCAAACAAGCAATAATAAGGCTCCTAGGCTCTGTAGGTGTCTCAGTCATGATGCCTCTGTCAGCTTCAGGTAAGACCTTAGCAATTAAAGCCAGAAAGAATAATATAAACCACTGAAGGTTTTGGTCTCTCTGCAAAGACACATTTTCAGAAGTTAGAAACCTCTGCCGTTGGGTCACGGCGTAAAGGAGCTTGCAGAAAGACAACCCTGTGATGGATGGAGTGTGCAAGCAGCTCCTGGGAAACACAGCTCGATGGCGAACCGCGCCGAGCAACAGCTCTCCTCTCGCCTCTGCTGGGGTGAAGCGGGGCTATGGACCTGGCTAACCACAGCACAGCGAGCACATCGCAGCCAATCGATAGCCCCAAGTGCCGGAACAGCCAAGAAATTGTTGCTATGGATTTATATAGGGTTATACATTTTAAAGGGAGGCCACCTGAGAGTAATCTTAAGAAGCAGGAACAGCCTCAATGTGGAAGAAAAGAGAGGTGATACCAGGACAGACAAAGTTATAAACATCATATTAAGGCATTGGGGAATGGAGAGAAAGGCAAGATGATGTAAAAGCTGCCTTAGGTTGTTTAAAAGGAATTTTTACTGCCTCTGGATGATATGTTCAAGAACATAAATGTGTGTTTCTCAGTCTCAGTTTGTGATTAAAAATCCCAGCTAACTCCAGGCCATGACTGGAGCCTCTCTGAGAAGCAGCAAAGCAGAGTGGTGAGGAAGGTTTCCAAGCAGCACAGCCCACCACCTGCCCCAGACTTGGGGCTTGTAGGACCCAGCTGGGGGAGGAAAGACACCCTCTTCCCTGAGGGAGTCACAGAGGGGCTTGTGGTGGAGCTGGCAGCTGCAGATTCCCATCTTGCCTGTTTTGATCCCTCCCTTCTGCCTTCTGCTCTCAGGCTTATGTGTCCATATCAAATGGGAGCCACCATCAGAAGCAAGATGGGGCCACCTGCTGTGGGGTGAGAGTGTTTACCTCCACCAAAGGGTCTGATTGACCTCTCTGAAATGTGTAAAAGCAGCTGTGGGGTGTTTTCAGACCAATCTGAGTGTGCCTGCATACTGGCTGTGCCCTGTCAGTGGGACTACATTGCTACACCCACGTTTACCTGTTCTGGTCGTACCCTGGTTCAATGAGCAAATGAGCCACAGGGTATTCCTCTGCCTATTGCACCCCAAAGACAGGTCTTGAAGATGTCCTTCAGGAAGCCCAATGGCATGACAAGCCCCTCAGAATTATCCTGGCCATAAAACAGCACAAAGTGGTGAGGCACTCTAAGCCTTCAGTGCTCACTCTGGAGCCCTTGGGAGTTAATACAGTGGGTGTCCTGAAAAATACCACTCCTGTTGTGTCTTTTCACCTTTTCTGGTGGTAGGTGACTTTCAAAAAGCACAGAATAAACTCCACCAGTCTCTTATCGGTGCTTCTAAGGAACACTGTGAGACAAGCGAGTTGCAGGTTTGATAGATGCAGTCATTTTTGTTTGCCTCTCTGCCAGACTGGCCCACAGATCTTTATTATTTATGATTTCCCCAGATGCAGCAAGAGCAAAAGTGGCACAGAAGTAACACTGTTCCCCTTGGAGCATTCCCCTCTAAGGGAGGAGACTCTTACAGAACGAAAAATAAAATCCACCCAAAGTGGATTTTATTCACTCACAAGTGAAACCCCTCTGAGGGAAGCAGCAGCAATGCCGTCTGAAAAGAAAAAGAAATGGAGATGTGTTTGAGGAAAGGCAGCTCATGCCAAGAAAACATACCATTGTCACAGGACCTTTGGGGAAGAGAGAAGGAAAGGCCACCTTTGGGGAAGAATGGCATGTGAAGGGAAAGTCAGGGGAAAAAGACAGATAAACAGGAATAACAGAAGCATACAGATGTTGCCAAAATAGGAAGAGAAGGCAGGTATCCTATCTGTGCATTGTAAGCAGATACATTTTTCCAGGAGGAAAAAGACTTTTCTGATGCTCTTTGGTAGCTCTCAGCCAATTTCATGGCTACCTCGTCTTTCTATACCATCATTTTCTGCCCTGCAGAAGAGGAGGATTACAAAGCACAGCTTTCCATACAGGCATCCAGCTGTCACCTACGACGACACACAGCAGCATCAGACACCTTCCATGCCTTGCACTGCCCAGTGGTGTGCAGTACCCGTGGGAAGTGGGGAGCCCCCTCAGCACTGAGTGCTACCAGCGCACTCCTTGGTTTGTGGCAGGGATTAAATGGGGAGGGGGTGTCAGGGGGCTCGTGCCCTGCTCAGCACTGGCTGAGGCATTGGAGAATCACTGGAGAGGTGGGAACAGCCACATAGCTTGGCAGACAAATGGGCTAAAGAAACCTGTCCTGCTGTTTGCATTAGGGGAAAGCTGTTCTGACATTGCCAGGTGAAGTATCAGACACATCCAGTGTGCTTCTGTCTGCTCAGATAAAGTAACAAGTGCTCATTTCAGACCAAGCATGGCAGGATGGGAGGGTATTATTAGGAGGCTTTTACGGGTCTGGCCAATACTATGGACACTGTGGTTAGGCAAAAGGTCCCAGTTTTAATGACAATGAAGGGAGAGACAGAGCGTTTTCCATCTCCTAAAAATGTCTTGTGAAAGATGTTCTGGTTGACACAATAAGAGCTGTGTGCTGCTCACGTAGCCCTGGGTTTCAGCAGACAAGACAGCAGCAGGGTATTTACCTCATGGCCGGTCGCAGAGCCTTTATTTCCCACAAACACGTGGGAACCAACGCTGTGACAGCAAATACAGCAAAGTGTTCCAATCTTCCCAATTTCGTTCAAAATAAAAATAAGGCAATTACCTGTTCTTGCTCATGAATAGGCAGCATCTGATTGCCCTTCGAGCTCACTGTCCTGGTGCTACAAGTGAGGCTCATACAATGGGCTGCTCTGCAAATGCCTGTCTTCCACGTGACGGCCTTGGACTGCCACGGGGCAGCTGAGATCCCTGGGATGAAGGAGTCCATCTTCAGCCATGTCCGAGTAAGGAGCCACTCAAAGTCTTGGTTTCATGCCTGGTGCACAGGTCACACTCCACACCCAAACTCTTGTGCAAAAGGTTTTCTGATTCATTTATTTCAGCAGCATAATTCAACACAATTTATTATTTCCTTTGAGACATTTGTAGAACGGAAAGAACAGAAACTTATTTGTCTCCCATTTTCCTTATTTGCCACTGCAAAATGAAGTTTAAAACAAAATACAGTCATGCTTGGGAAAACCAGATAAACTCTTTAGGAAAACCCAACTTCCTACTTACTAACAAAAATTGGCCACAGTATCGGAAGTCAGACTGATACTGGAACATAGCATGATCCCCGTATTAACTTACTGTCCTAGGGTAACTTTATGATGCCTGTATCCCCAGTCGTCTGTTCTGTTTGTGCTGTATATTGAGTCCTGTGCCTTTAAGACTGGTTCTAAGAGCAAGGAGAAGCGCGAGTTTGTTTTGAGAAAACTGCCCGACTCCTCCACATTCTTCTGCGGACGGGGTGTTCGGCAGAGGCTTGGAGAGACTGCAGGACAGAGATTTTTTCTTTGCTTTTAGTTAGTTTCAGCTAGCTAGGGCAGAGAATTTCCCTAGACTGTTTGTTTTCCTTTTTCTTGGAACTGTTTAAACCAGCTCTGGACTGAAAACCCAAGGGAGCACTGGGGGCTGCACCTGCAGGCCACCGGGGCCTGGACCTCGGCATTTTCCAGCAGCGCCGGAGGGACTGGGACTGAGGAGACGCTGAGAGAGAGAGCCGAGCTACACCCACAGCAAGGACTTTCTCAGTTTGCCATCTCACTTCAGAAGGAGAGGTTTTATTGTTTCATACTATTCATTCTTTATACTTGTATGCACTTCATTTGTTTAGTAAAATAGTTTTTTCCACTTTTCTCCAAAGAGGGTTTTAGTTTTTTTTTTCCAGACCAGTTAGAGAGAAGAGCCACTTAGGCTTGCTTCCTTAGAGAGATCCTATACAGGAGTTTTCTCCCAAATTTGTCCCAAACCAAGACACTTACACATTTATTTTCCCTCAGAACAGATTTCTTTTGACAGCATCATAGTATTACTTAGATATACTTCTTTCTATGAAAAGCAGCAACAACAAGAAGTGACAAATTATACCTGCCTGCAGGTATATAATCACATTATCTCTCTGTGATGCAAAGGTGCTGATTAAAAAAAATACAATTCAGTCATTCAAAGAGTGTAATAGATCTAATTACATCTCATAGGAAACTAAACCTCTATTTAGACAATCTACCTCTTGTAGAATATTTCCAGGACCACTCCTTCTGTCTTGGTTTTAAATATAATTATTAATACACTTACCATCTTCTTGGTGGTGATAAAAGGAGCACTAATCCACACAAAGTATGCCTTATCTCAAAAAAGACAGAAGTTCAAGCTCAATTTTCAAAACTCTTTTCTAATTCTTTCTTGAAAAATCTCAGCCTTTCAATTAAGCTACAAAATGAAACAACTGCACAGCAGGCAGGTTGCTTGGAGAAAACCTTCTCTGAAAAAACGACATTGTTTTAAACCAGCCAGGAGCTAGACAGTGAGTAGCGCGAAAAGAAAAGAACCAAAACTTAGAGTATTCCCCCAGTTCAAAATTTCTTTCCTTCCCCAACAGTCAATTTGCCTCCTCCTGACCCCATCCATCTCCTGTGCCTGAAGCACAGCAAGCAGCTTATCCCCTCTCCCCTTGCAGAGAAGCAAGGGTTCCCAACAGTGCTGATCAACCTCCATTGCATAAAAACACCCCCATCTGCCAGTATCCTGGGCTCAGCCCCTTCCCCTGCTGGAGTGGATTAAGCGTGGGGAAATGTTGGACAACGCAGAGACAAAAACCCTGAACGATTCTTATTCTATGTGGCATTCCTGTGCTTTCCTAGCAAATGAAGCCATGTGGAAAACACAGGTGCATGCACACCTCAATCCCCACCAAGTGTGGTGGGTAAAGACAGCTCTCAGGCTGCTGGTGTTGCTTGGGAAAAGCACTCTGGGGACATGGTGCTGCCTGGCTATAAAGGCACAGAGGACAAAGGCACAGAGCAGCTGATTGGTTTGGTATTTGCCACTCAGCAAGCAAGATTGCTGAGAGGCCCACCTTTAGGAGTATGGGTGCTTAAATCTTTTCCTTAATTCTTATCCTAAGCATCTTATTCTCACTTGAAAGTGCTGACACGTCCTTAAAAATGTGCCATTGTATGGATATAGCTCCAGTCTTGCACAGGTGGAGAGAGCAGCTCTGCCACAGTGGAAGGTGCATGGGACAGTGCAAAGAGGTTCTACCCCAGCATCTTGTATTGGGGCACAGATGGCAGCAGGGGATGGAAAAGGTATTGTCTTGTAGGTGACTCCCAAGAGTGTGTTTGCAGCTAAAAGGTTAATTGTGCTCAAAAGCAGGACAAAAGTTGAATCTGGACTATGTTTCTCCCTTCACTGGCTGAATGGTAGGTTGGGCAGCTCAAGAGATCTGCCTGCACTTGCAGTGTTCAGGTCGGGAGGTCTAGGGTTGAAGATAACTCAAACACTGCTGCAGTGGAGAAATATTTTTGGTCCTTTGTCTTGTGTGTGGCCCCAGCCCATTGCTGGAAGGGAACACCCCTGCCAGCTGATATATCTGAGGCACCTGCCAGAGAAGCTGTCCCTATGCCATGAGTCATACTGTGAACTGCTGCACTCTTTCCCTAACGAGATACAAACACATTCATCTTTCCTCTTGCTCTTTCTCTCCCACCACTTGTATTGTGATGCCAACAAAGTAAATTCATAAAAAAGGGGGTGAGAATCTGCTGAAAAATGCCTTTCACTGTGAGGCTTTGCTGCAACCTGTGGAGCCTCCACAGAGACCTGACCACTGTTTCACCTCTCGCTGCCTTCTGTCACTTCTTTGCAGCAGACAGAGCTGACACGAGCAGAGCTGCCCCCGCTGAACCGGCTGCCGCCTCTGCTGTCAGCACTGAGTCAGCGCTCACCGCTCTCCAGCTGCCCCGGTAGCAGCTGGGTTATTTCCAGGACACTGGAGTTACTGCCTTCAATAGATGGAACTGCCACTGGGGGAATGCTGTTTCCTGGGAGAGCTTTTTGTAGCCAGAGGAAATCGCTTAAGCATCAAGGGGGCAGGGAAAGGCATAGTGGTTTTCCACCCAGGGGATTTTTTTGAGGCACTCCTGAGCAAAATGCAGGGACCCAGGAGCTGCTTTCTGTGAGCTTTCAAGGGAGGAGCTCGCTCGAGGAGGATCAGGTGATGGGGAGACACCTCACAACATAGACTGTCCCCCAAACAAGCAAACCCAGTAAGCATGAACGTGAGATCCAGATGTGCTCATCTGCCATGCAGAGCTGAACCTCACCTGCTTGGTCCCCCCTTCTGAGTCACACTCTCATCATAAGGCAGTAAGAAAGAGAAAACATTTTTGTTTATTTCTCTTTGTCTTTTTTTTTTTCTTTTTAATAATGGCTACAGCATTAGTAATACAACAGCTAGCTGAAATGCTGAGGAGCAGCTGCAGTATCAGAAATTATTTTTACCTCATTATAAAAATTTTCCCATTTATAAAGGGAGTGAGGCAGAATGAAGATTAGAGGTTCCAGAGCTTTGTCGGGTGTTACTTAGTACCTGTGGATCATTACATTGATAAAAATATGTACAGACTCACTTTTCAAGTTTAAAAGTGTTTTGTCCTTTTCATTGCTTAGCTAAGTAAAGAGGTTTTGTTTGACCTGTGATTTTGAATCCAGCTGGCTTTTTAATATACAGTGACTCACACAAAGCAGCCTGCAGAGTCAGTCTCTTCTCCACTGTTTTGCTGCTGATTTAGGCAGAAGCCCCACAGAAAATCAAGCAGTGTGTGGGGCTTGCAGCCACGACTGCCTCCCAACCAGGTCTTCCTTCACCAGAGCTGTGCTCTTCGTTCCATAATTGCTCCTGCTGAAACAAGGGAGCTCATCACAGTGAGAGGTACTTCAAGCAACCCAAATAACTGGGATTTGTTCTTGCAAGGCATTGCAAGTCCTGTAAGATTTTCACTGGTAATGAACCATTAGTTTCTAATGAAGATTGGAGCTGAGGTAACGTTTTTGTAATGAGATACTGCCATTGTCTGTCATTATTTTACCTACATCAGAATAAGGCAAAGATTTTTTAAGAGTGGTAAAGCAGGAAATCTTATTTCCATTTCTGGAAAAGACCACAAAGAATACACCATCACCAAATATTTGGCCTAATCCTGACACCTCACTCAGTGTGTGTTTTCCCTCCTCATAGATAACACCATTGACATGAGAACATAAACACCATTGAGCCCATGGGCCTGCAGGGAAAAGGAAATAGTAATGGCAATTGCCATTGTAGTCCTCGTCTCTGTGCAGGCAAAGTTGCCTACAGACTTTTGGAAATAGAAGATCAGACACATCCCCCTTGAGCAGATGCGTGCTTGTCCCCTGGGCTGGCTTCCCACTGGGACTGTGGGGGAGTCACAGCCCTGCCCTGCTCATGGACTGGAAATGGGGCTCCAGGAATCTTAGTATCCCCTAATAATTTCATGATTGAGGTCAAAGTGCCATCATCTGATAATAGGAGCTGTCTGTGGGCCCAATGTAACACCATTTTCTCCGATAAATGTCTGCTGTTTCAAGGAAAACAGAAAGGAAAATACAGGTGTCATGCTATGCACAGTTCCTGGACTTCCTCCATCATCTACAATGAGATGTTGTTCGGGGAGAAAAGGGATTAGTAGCCTCCTTTATGGTATGCCACTCAGGTGTTTCTGCAGATCTGGATTCACTTTGAAAATTAAAGCTGTATTTTACTGCAAGAGGGTTGATGTCAACTCCACTGTCAGGGCTAACCAAGACCTATCAAAATACTCTCTCTTCTTTTGCCTTTGTTTTTCTAGAAATTATGAGTCAGAATATCTTTCTGAATGTGGCATATAGAAAAAACTCTTGCATCTGTATTGTCTCAGGAAAATGAATGGCTAAGATCACTGTAACCCGAATTTTCTTCCTGAAAGAGAAGAATGCTTGGGAAAACACTGTGAAAGTGTCACATTTTTAATAGGAGCTTTATTTTTCAGATAGAATGAATCACTGGGGAAAGTGGCAACTGAAAACGTGATCATAGAAAAAAAAAAGAGGGAAATGTCATTTAAAGCAACATGGACTAAAACTGGAAGAGTAACTCACCTAAATCCTTTACATTCCTCGATTAAGTGGTTTCTTACAGGAGTAGGATTCTATTCAGTTAAGTTGTTTATCTAACTTTTTTCCAGAATGTTACTGTGTAATGAATTCATAGTGAAAATCCTCCCATGCGCGACAGGATTAAAGGAGGGAGGTTGCATTAGAGGTGATCTGGGACAGATTCTGCCCCACTAAGGACTAACAGTAAGGATAAGAAGTTTCTCCTGGGGGTTTTAGAATGAATGCTGGTCTTCAGAGCCTGTACAGGGCTCCCAGAAACCTGCTCAGATCCTACACAACATCTCAAACTTGGGTGCAGGGTCAGTGCCAGGGTGTGAAGATCTGCATTCAGCAACCCTCTCCCATGGTCTCGTCACAGTCAATACGGGAATGACAAAGATTTATGAGGCTAAAGCCTAGCAGATGGCAAGTTTTTTTGGTTTTATCAGAAATCTTTGCCAGGTTTCACCTGTCTGGGGCACTCACTGGTCTTTTCCTCAGCAGTAACTATTGTGGGTGTTGCAGCACTTTTGGCTGAGTCTCTGCAGGGCAACCACAGGGCACAGTGAGGATGTTCCAGCCAGCAGTTTGGTCCCTGGCTTTGCAAGGGGAAGGGAGCACTCTCTGTGCCACCCAGCCACAGAGCTAGAGGGAAGGCCCTCTTTCATTTGCTGGTTTAGTCATAGCATATGAGATGTGGGCTTAAAAAGGGCGGTAAAAAAATCTTTTTTTACCATCAATTCGAGAGTTCTTAATTTGAGCAGTATTTTGACCTCTAATAAAATCTAGTTTGGATTATATTTGTAACACCTCTGCAACAATACCCTGATGAACTGCATGTCTGAAGGTAGTCGTCAATTACAATGTCAGATTTGTGATTATGAGAATTGATAAAAATAGTGGAACTAGCAGTCTGGAATACTATTTTTTCTTTCAAATGAAATATCTTTGTATTATCAGTGAAATGATGCTGGGTCTCATAATACTTGCACATAACACAGCATTACTGATGCACAGCCTCTCTGAGGTTTGTTGGATCCTTGTGGAGCCAACTGCTCCAGCAGGCAGAAGTTTGATCCATTGCCCAGTCATAAAGTGGGAAAAGTCTCAACTTTTTAAATAGTACCATGCATATAAAAGTAATCTGTTTCAGCCCTTAAATACAAGCAGAAATGGTAGTGATAAACTATAACATAACCAAGAGTTTAATGTAGCAAAACTATAAATAAATGAACAGCAACTCTACTTCTGAAATCTGCTGCACGTGCTATTGTTCTGAATGAATCAGTCACTGGTGGATTTGAACCTGAGAGAAGGAGTGTCCCAAGCTCCAAAAAACATTGACCTCTGATGGACTCTTGGAAGCCACTAAGCCATGGGATTGGCAGAAGACTACACTGCTCTGAGACAGCCAGACAGAAAAGATGTATTTAAATGATTTTTCTACAGCCTGCAGTCCAAAAAGAGGGAGGCAAAAAACCATTTCAGATTCCCCTCTAGAACTGTGGATGAAAAGGAAAGTCCACATATTGTGGCATTTTAGAGGATTTTAAGAAAGAATACTGTGCTTTTTTCCTTCTTTTCTTTTTTTCCCTTTTGCCATTAGACTAAAACAGGCAAAAAGGAGCCCAGCTTAGAGAGTGCTTTTCCCCACAGTCAGATAATTTTTAAATGGTTCATCATTCTAAAGTGTAAATTTATGACTTGAAAATTAAAGCTACTGGGAACCTGGTGAATAACTGTAACAAGCAGCCTATTTGACCAGGCTACTTGTTTCTTTGGTTGTAGGAGGTATATATTACAAAAAAAAAAAAAAAAGAAAGAGTTTGTCCTCTCCATCTCTCCATTTCTCTTTGCCAGGCTAAAGAAGAGAAAAGAGAACAAACAAACAAGCAGGAAGGTGCCTTTCTTGGTCCAGTATTTTATCTCCCTAGTGAATGATGATCTCTTTAGGCAGAATTACTTGGGAAGCCTTCAAAAGTAAACAAAGGGACTTTACTCAGCTGGCAAATTTGCCAACTCTCTTCTCTCTAAATGCATCTAAACACACATGGTTATATTATGTTTTATATATATTTATTTGTATACAAAATGTTATAATTTATCAACGTTGTGCAGCAAAGTATAGATAGACACATACATCACATACGTACATCCCCACCCCCTTCCCTCCCCCAACACACACGTAGAAATATGACACGAACACAACTTTCTTTCTCTCTGCCCTTCAGAAAGGCAACACTGTTTTGGCAGGTCAGCAGCTAGAAATAAGGTGCTATAATTCAGCAGTACCGGAATGTCTTCACTTTACAAATGTGATGTGCAAATTTATATACAACCACATAGTTTTGTTGTTTTTTTTTTCAGGGAACCCAAAACTCCATACCCCGAACCACTCTCCGAGATACAAATGCGTATAAAGTGCTAATACTTAAGCGTGTTTCCAATGACTTCACGACGTAGTTTGAAGTTTAGAACAGGCACTGTAATAGTTCACTGGGTAGATCGTCACCGGGTGCAGTTTGACAGAGAAAAGTCACTCAGACATCGCTGGGGGACCGCGAGCGAAAGGACACTTTAGCCTGAAAGCAGCCACAGAAGAGCACCCACATGGACCTCTGGATTTCCTGGTTTCTGTAGGCATAAATGATGGGGTTGATCATGGAGTTGTAGGTGGCAGGTAGGAGGGTGGCGTACGTGTACACAGAAGGGTAGTCAGGGTCCCCCACCACACAGTAGATGGCAAAAGGCAGCCAGCTGGCTCCGAAAGTCCCAAGAATGATAGCCAGGGTAGAGACGCCTTTTTTGGTGGTGACATAGTGCGAAGCAGTCAGAAAGTGCTGCTGGAGAGCTATCTGGTGGGCATGCCTGCAGACGATCTTGCAGATCTCAATGTAGAGATGGAGCATGATGAGGAAAATGAGAAAGAAAGAGGCAGACAGCAGCGTCACGTTACTCTTGGTCAAGGGTCTGACGACGCTGCAGGAGGTGCGGTCGTGGAGGCAGTTCCAGCCCAGGACAGGCAGCAGCCCCAGGCAGAGGGAGACCCCCCAGGCACCCGCCAGCATGGTGTGAATGCAGAGCACCGTCCTCTCCGAGTAGTAAGTGAGGGCATTGTAGAGGGAGAGGTAGCGATCGACCGTGATGGCCAGCAAGCTACTCACGGAGGCGGCGAAGGAGGCGACGAGGAAGCCCACCGTCAGCAGGCTGACCGTCTCCGAGCGGATCACGTACTGGAAAACGAAGTTGAGGATGAGGCCGAGGCCGGCCAGGAGGTCAGCCGTGGCCAGGCTGCCCACCAGCACGAACATGGGGGTGCGCAGGGCGGGCGAGTAGCAGATGATGGCGACCACCAGGGCGTTCTCGCAGGCGATGGCGGTGCCGGACACGCAGAGCATCACGTCCCAGGGGTTGAGGGCGGCGGGCGCGGGGGGCCGCGACGAGAGCTCCAGCGAGGAGTTGCCGCCGCCGGCCGGCAGCCGCGGGGCCGCCGCTCCGCTCTCGTTCAGGGCAGCCGCCGCCGCCTCCATCGCCGCCCGGGGCTGTGCGGGGACCGCGGCGGAGCGGCGATGGGGCGTGGGCAGATGGGGCTGCGGTGGGGCGACGGTGAGGCGGCGATGGGGCGGCGGTGGGGCGGCGATGGGGCGGCGATGGGGCGGCGGTGGGGCGGCGGGGCGCGCATGCCGGGCGGCGGCGCGGCGGCCGCCCTGTCTGTGGTGCTGAACCCGCAGAAGTTTCCCGCCGGCCCGGCCGCCCCCGCGCCCCGCCCCGCGCACACGTCAGGGCGGGCAGGGCCCGACAGGGCCGGGCGGGAGGGGCCGCGGGGGGCGCCGAGCGGCCGGGGCAGCGGGGACAGCGCCGGCCCGCTCATCCCCGCCCGGCTCCGGGGCAGGGAGCGCTCGGTCCGGGACAGCGGGAGCGCCAAGTGAGCGCACACGCGCTCACACACACACACACTCTGGCAGACACACACACACACAGAGCCGCTTCTCCCGCTGCTTCCCTTCCCCCCGCTCCGCAGCCGGTTCTCCCGCGGTGGGTGCCGTCCGTGCAGCGCTTGCTGTAAGGGCTCTAAGCCCAGCGGGAGCTCCGTGCTCCGCCGCGTGGAAATGTGCCCGAATAGCGCTCGAAACAGCTGTGAAAAAGCCTGTTCCACAGTTACGCTCTCTGAACAGTGTATACTCTGTGGCTAACAGTCTGTTCACCACCGAACATTCTGAGGGCCCCAGAATGATAAGGTCAAGACACAGAAGACTCAATCCCGCGGGCACGAAAGATACCGCTCTCTCCTTGTCTCATCCTTTGTGTCTCACAACGAAGCAGCAGCCAGCACGTTTCCTCTCTAAAGCATGAATAGATGGAACAGAATCGGAATCACGAGGGCTGGAGGGGATCTCTGGAGGCTAGAGGCAGGGTCAATATAGGGTCCATGACACAAACATGTCCAGGTGGGTTTGGAATGTCTCCAGAGACGGACACTCCACAGCCTCACCAGACGGCCTCTTCCAGTGGTCTGCCACCCTCCATGTAAAGAAGTTGTTCCTCAGGTTGAGGTAAAATTTCTCGCATTTTAGTGTGCAGCCATTGCTCCTCATCCTGCCACTGGACATCAGTGAAAGGAGCCTGGCACCATCCTCATGACACCTGCCTTTGAGGTATTTGTACACATTGCAATCTGTGGTCAAAGGATAACCTCCTTGTGCCCAGTGCTGGCAAAACCAGTACCAAACAAGTGTGGGCCGTGGTTCGCTTCCCTCTGCAGCAACACAGCTTTCCTAGGGGACAAGCCAAAATGTGTCCCCACCTCAGTCTGGGAGACTGTGTTCGTTCTGTGACTGACAATCAAAAGAATGTGGAAGTAAAATAACCTCTCAGTTATGGGAACAGCTTGCACACTATCTAGATACAATTTTGAAAAATACATTAGAAGAAAATGTATTTACTGTCTTGAACAGTCCAAACAAAGAAAGCATGCAGGCTGTGCTACAGTAAAAGGTGGGCACATTCAAAGAGAATTAGTGTCAGCACTCATTACATCCACCCCCATCAATGTCCTCCTGCAGGCTAAACACTATCATCAAGACAAGTTGTGGACACTCTGTACCTCTGTAAACAACTGAAGCCACTGCTCCCCAGGAATTCTGAAATACA
Organism: Hirundo rustica; assembly: GCF_015227805.2. Lineage (NCBI taxonomy): Eukaryota > Metazoa > Chordata > Aves > Passeriformes > Hirundinidae > Hirundo > Hirundo rustica. The sequence goes on from NC_053452.1 coordinate 70,192,871, forward strand.
GATCTCAGGAAAGCTTCATTTAGAAGGGACCAGTGGAGGTCAGGTCTGGGACATCTCTCCTGTCCCATCACCTGCTCAGAGCAGGGACAGCATCAACTGGGCAAAGATTTTCCTCAGGGTCTTGCTCAGTCAAGTCTGAATATCCCCTAGGAAGATTGTACAGCCTCTCTGAGCAACCAGCAGCTCAGCTCCACCCTCAGCTGTAAAGGTTTTTCCATTTTATTTAGTAGTTGCCTTCACTACAACTTGGGTCCACAGTCCCTGTGGGGTGTCCTGCCATCTGTATGATTTCTCTTACCTATCCAGGTATTACAACAGCATTAGTAACTGCAGCAAAACCAGTTTCAAGCAGAGTTAAGAAGGGTTTGCACGTCTCCTCAACTCAAGCACTGGGTCAAGTACCCATGTTATAGGTCAGAACATAGCAGTTATCCTATATCCTCTGCCAACTGCAGAACAGGCATGGCCAATGTAAACTTAGATTAAGATTAATACTGAAATCACAAGAATCCCAGTGCAAAAAGAGCTGTTAAAGAGCAAGGCAACAAAAGGCAAGGTAAAATCTGAGGTAAAGTAAAATTCTTTATTTGCCCAGAGGAAATCCTCTGGTCTACCCCTCAAACAGAAGTGGTTAATTTCAACATTAATTAAAGTGACTGTGCAGAATAAATTATTCTAAACACCTTTCAAAAGTGATTAAAAATGCTGCCATTCAAACTTAGCAAGTCAGGTTTGCAAACATGAACCAGCTGGGGTCCACTATGAAGCTGTAAGATCTGCAGTATTTTTATGGCATCTATAAAGCATAAAGAGAAAAGTAATTTATCTGGTTTTCAGTAATGAGGTGTGGTGTGGCAAGTCTTGGTTTTGGGAAATTTGTCACATCTTTGACCAACCTGTTACTGCTGGGAAACAAGTATGTGGCTACAACAGCATGTATATCATAGGGCAGTGTGTGTGTATATATATATATATATATATATATATATTTAATATTATGGATTTTAAACAGTTTTCCTTAACTGAAAATATCAAGAGCCCATGCTGCTGAGACAGAAGTCATTTCATGTGTGGTGAAACCTTATGAGAGTGTTAGGGTCTCAGAGTGAGATCTAGGATAAGTTTTAGCCTGAGAGCAGGCTAATCTCACACCCTGTGCCTGTGGTCACATATTTCACTCTGAGAAAGAATTGCTCAACTACCGTAGTGTGTCTCTGAATGGGAGATGCTCGTGTCCAGCTTGTCTTTGCTCCTTGCATCAGGTTTTTTCTCAGTTCTTCCAGCTCTTTAGTTCCCTCATTTTCCTGGACTTCTACCCTTTCAAGAGGAGGATGCTCTGACGGTCCTCGTCAGGTTCTTACAGAGACCAGGGAGCAGCACCCTGTGTCTTCTTCCTCTTCCTCACGTTGCCAAGTATCAATTGGCAGGGTAAGGGACCAACTCCACACTTATTAAACTGGTTACACCTCCTTGGGAACTGTTTGCATTTCCAGAGCTGTCATTAAAAGCCTTTCATCTTCTTAGAAGAGATTCTTGCATCAGTCATTCCAACAAAAGGTGAGCCATCTGGATTGCTCTTAATTTTAAATGGTTATGGGGAAAAAAGAGGATTCAAAGGGTAGAGATAAAGCTGGTGCCTAAGAGACACCACATTTCCCACAGCACCATAAGGTACAGCAGAGAGAAAAGTCTGGTCAGACCTCTCGCATTGTCATCAAGATGTTTTCATCTTTCCCTCCTAGCCGAGGCTGGATCCGCAGATCTCTTGGGAGAATATAAATATAAAAAGCTATGTTCCAGCAGTGCATACCTAAGCATTGTGCATGATATAACTCAGTAATTATCTTAATGAGTTTCTGAAAATTTAGCAACAACGAAATTAAAAAGTTGCTGAAACAAATTATTTTAAAAAAAACCTCTCTGCTTGAATTCTCCATCTGTTCTGAGAGCTGAGCAGTATTGTCATGTAGTTTTAAGATGTGATTACTTAATTTTAGTTAACTATGGATTATTTTGCTAGCTGGTATTTTTAATGATTAATAAGTAGGCTGAGTAAATGTTAAGTATTATTAAATGTGCTTTACATAGCAAGAGTTGGAACCAACAAAAATTTCTCTTCAAAATTTATCTTTCCAATAACACACTGAAAATATTGAAGAGTCATTTTTCTTCTGGCAACATAAAGAAGCCTTAAAATAAAGGCGGGGGGGGGCGATAACACAGATGGTGAGCTAACCAGCACTGGCATTTCAGAGATGTCTATGCAGCTGGTGGGAAAAGATGTTTTAAGCCCTTAGCAATCCATTTAGGCACTTCTTCAAGTTTATCATTTTCCCGACTTGGTGAACTCAGCTGAGTCACCTGGTGACACCAATTTCTAGGTTTTTACTAATGATACACTCTGCTCAATCCCTCATATTTGGACGGGTGTCCACCTGCAAACAGGCCACATTGCAAAACCTACTGGTGCCATAAACATCAGAGGGGTTCAAACACCACTTAGAATTTCAATCTCATCCTCCACAGTCCCATTTCTCCACCACACATCTTGTTTCCCACATGGACCTTGACTGTGTTTCTTGACAGGGCACTCATGGTGCCACCACTCCTTTTTGATAAGTTTCCAGCTGTCTGGCTGCTGTGTCCCTCACAAAAATACATTCCAGAAAACAGCCCGCATGCCTGTAAAATCTGTTTCACTTGCACAATAAGGCTACATGGGTCTGCATAAATGAAAGAAAACAACTATCACACTTTTCCTAGCACATGCTTGGGTTGAAAGTCCTCATTTACTCTGTTGCATTCACAAGGCTGCATTTCTCCAGTGGATTTTATGGGTGCTTTGGAAAACGATGTTGCGTCTTACGTGGTCTCTGAATCACTAGCAGAAAGTACAGGGACAAACTTCACATAGGCAGGTGAAAATCTGCTTTCAATAATGTAACAAACACCAGTCATCAGGAATGGATCCAGGCTGAACCTCAGGTTGAAATTCTGGTTTTGAGGTAGAATTCCTACCCAACCTCCCTTGGCCCTGCCCCACTCACAGTTTCAGCAGCTGCTGGTTCTGACCTTGGCTGACAGTGGCACGGTTCCAGGCTTTGATTCCTCCTCCTCCTCCTCCCACTCCCACTGCAGACAGGATGAGTTTTGAATGCAGCTTTGACCTCTTAATCTTAGTCAGACAGAGATGCCTTTTCTGAGTGTTCACCATCCAGAGATTTTTTTTTTTTTTTTGGTAGTGCTTCATATCATAATTTATAAAGGCCACAGCTACTATGAGAGCTATTAACACATGTGCTTAGCAATCTCTGTATCTATCAACCCACTGCCAGCAGCCAGCCAGGCTAAGGCAGAGCAGCTGGCCCAGCTTCCCAAGGAGTAGCTTAGGAGAGCAACTTTGGATGCGGAAAGAGCTGCGCATGGGTTAGTATGGTCATTGCTTACCCTTATTGTAAAAGTTAGCCTCTGGTCCACTCTATTTAGTTCTAGAGGTTAGTGATGAATCAACTGAAGCTAAATACACATGTTTTGCAACCTTTCCTTCCTTGCCCTGCTTGCTCTATTGATGGAAAGAAAGGAGAAGCAACAAAGGTCATTCATCACTAGATGCGTCATCAAGTGCAGTGGAACAAGGTCTTTTATTGTTCTTATTCTTCTAAACTTTTTCAAAACCTTTTTGCTCAAGTTTTCAAAAGGCTTCAAACTGGCCTTTAAATTGCACATCTAAGAGAAGGAGTCCAGAGTTCACCTAACAAATGTTGTTTTGCAGCTTTGTAGAAAGAAACTACAAATTTATTTCGCTAAAATAACTAAAAACACTGATTTCTGTTGTTTGATGTGATCCTATGAGTTGATGAACAGCGGCTACACAGGAGGGTGTAGATAGATTTTTTTCATTAAAGTTAATAGTGAATTCGAGAACGGTTTTTCCAGATACTAGAATGCAAGCTAAAAATCAATTTCATTGTGGAAAAAGCACTATGCCCATCTTCCTCTCTGAAATTACTTTCTTAGAAATTGCA